>NW_026542597.1:85465142-86065142 GCF_028750875.1 Macrosteles quadrilineatus
GCTAATATTAGTAGTATTTCCATCCTGAAAATTCGTTTGGTGTGCATGTTTGCTGCAGCAAGTGGTATTAACAAGAAGAGTGTATAGAATGTATTATACAAGTAAAATGTATTACTAATTTAGTAAATATAAAAAACAAAAAATATAATACTGACATATTCTATACTCTTCCAATTACAGAAACCTCGACAACACTCAAGGCAATCGCTAAACACCAAGAGACATCTTTATTGTCAAAACAAGGAAGGACTCTTTGACCTTGACCTCTGTGACTACGGAACTGAAGCTAGAGTCAGGGAGTTCCTCTTGACCCAAAACAGAGGATTATGCAGATGCAGAATTGGCAACGAACTGTCACCATGGTCGAGTGAAGGTTGGGAATTGGGACCTTTCTACACACCTCTTTAGCACAGTTTCGAGAAGATTGGGATGATTAGTAAAGATTTCTGTGTACTTTCACACGAAGTATTTTTTAGAAAGTGTTTTATAGTGAATGCTTTAAATTCAAACACGTATTTGACCGCTACGAATGATGATGTTTGTGACTACTCATATACAAGTTCCTTTTTTAATTATCCCTTTTACTTAAAATACGGTTTCCCATATGGAATGGAACTATTTGTATTGCACATTTCACTAATTTCCTGTACTCCTTCAAGCTTCAGGTGTAGGGCAATACCGAACACTAGAACATCAAATTTGATGAAGGAGTTATTTTTTACAGGAGGTGAACCCGAGGACAATACTTCATTTCTGAGGTGTTGCCTTCCAGACTACTTAACAATTACTGATCTAGAGGTTAAATACCTTGTTGTCAATGTATTTAACCTCTAGATTTTAACGGGAATAGTTGGAGCAAGTGCCAGATAACTTTCTGTATAAGTTATGAACGATACGTTTATTATGACCGAAAGATTTTCACACACAGAATACCAGACGCCAGTAAAATTAAACTAATGTATTTCCCAACTAACATTGTTTTAATTTAACAATAAAAGAAAAGAAATTGCAAGTCTAAATTACAATGTGAACATTATAAGTTAAAATTCAAGGTTATTTTATTGTGCTATAAACACGCTTTACAAGCTAAAACAGCAAAAATGGATTATCCATCCTGTTCTTATTAACAGTAAAAACAGCTGATTCCAATAATATAATTAAATTGTAAACAAACACTAGCGCACGTAGTGGGTGAATGGAGAACTGATTGAGAGCAATGTAAAGTAAATTTAGAGGAAGGGTAAATCAGCTGATCGTTTATCCCATGCTTTAGTTAGAACTTGGAAAAGAATAACTTTTTTACATCAGCTGTTATCGAAAATAACTACTTTCTGTATGGATTGATGCAAACATACAGCTCATAATGAAGAGATACACATTAAAGGTATAAATTTTAGTTTAAAACAATCTTTTATCTATCCTAACCATTCAAAAATGAACAAATAATCAAAGGATAAGGCTAGAATAGTTTATTTGTTTTTTGAATAATAGGTATGTGAGTTTTTATATGGCTATGTTTTCAAATCAAAGTCTGATCTATATGTATTCAAGTATGTTTCTTTAAATCCTTTTTTCTTAGCTCGTGTGCATCACAGGGAAAATCTACGCATACTGTTAAAAAGGCATTTTCCTGTATGTGTGCAGAATTAATTTATAAATAAAAAGGCTCAAAATAAGCACAAAAAATGAATTTTGACAACTTCAAAAAATTTACTTGGGCCATATTCCCATGATGGTGACGAAACAATAACGAAATATAAACAGAAAATTAAAACAAATTCCAATAAAATGTTTTATTTACAGAATGGGGTGAAAATTGAGGATTCTTTAAATTTCATGTTTTTGGTCGAGTTTTCAACCACTGGACAACCTCCAGATAGAAACACACTTTCATTTATTTAACCTGTAAGACCACAAACAGTTTACAGGAAACGATTTGAGGAGTATTTATATATTATTTAGAGACTTTACTAAGAAATAAAATATTTATATTTTAAGGTGTAGTTTTCATTGGTTACCTACTGAATTGAAAACAGAATAACGACGAGAAATAAACGCCTTCTTCCGAACGGTGGTAAGCTAAACTCTAGTACGCAGTAGTGATTGCATCTTTTTTAATGCAGGCGCTTGAATCTGCATTACCATCATACATTCTGGTTTTACATTTAGTTAAAAACTACAAAGAAGTAGCCTAATAAAACTTGAACATATGTATCGAGGTATCAGTAAAGTAGAATAAATGTGTTATACATTTTCCTACAGTAAACTCTCTCAAAGCTGATATTTATTTATGGTTTAAATAAACTGTTATTACAGTATAAGTTTTTTTTTTTTACTATTTTTGTAACATCTAGTACAGTATACGCCTATACGCTTTATAAAATACAAAAGCCCATATGGAGAAATAGAAAAAATGTAAATTTTTCTCAAAAGAGCAAGAAATTAAAAATACAATTTAAAACTTCAAGTTTTAAATGACAATCTTAATTGAAGAACAATTAATTGCAAACACACCTAACTAATTACGTAACAACAATTAAGTGGTGACATTCTTGTCAGGCTTGTGATAACATTATCAGGATGACCTTCGTACAAAACATGACCTTAAAGCTTATCTAACCTTAGTCCTGCACTATAAATACCTGAGATGTAAGAGTTATATAGACAATATTATATAGACGGGTGGCGTCGTCCTGTAATCCAGCTAATAGGAGGTTACGAATTGTGGATATTTATAGGCATGCAGTGTGGATGCGATACTCCCTGGTGTGGATTAACGTCCGCACGAGTGAGTACTATGACTATCCGCAGAACTATCCTGAAAAGTAGACCAATTCGTATATACCAAGACAAAAATGTGGTTCGGGTTCCACTATAAACTGTAGGTCCCTTAGTTGTCATTAGATGTATGGGCTATTAATTAACAGCTGTGTCTAAGGAATTAGTCGGCCTTAGTCACTAACAAGACTACAAGATCGCTCCACTCACCCTACACTCATCTCCATTCATACTTGGCTTAAAATACCTACTTTGTATGGTCGCCATATTATTGAAAAGTATTAAAGTAAGTATTAAAGTTTACTTAACTTTATTTTGATAAAAAATTATATATGTAAAATATATGTAAAGTTATATAATATACAGCATTGTGAATCACTCATTTACCAAATATATTGTGTTTGAAGGACTAGGGGTTGTCTTAAGATAGGTTAGTATGCAGTTCTGAATTTTCTTGGCAACACAATTTTGTTCTCAGAATTGTTAAGACGAAAATTTTGTAGATATACTCGTTTATACAACAGAGATTTTTATTCAAAATTGATTGCACTTTTATACTACAGGCAGTGAGATAGTTATTTAAAAAGAATGATTATACTTTAATATATTTTAAGTCGCTGTAAATTACAAAAAAAAATACATTTGAGGTAAAAAACTAATCTGTAAATATTAAAATGTTTTATCACTAGAGCCTACGGTGACTCTTTTTGAAGTGAGCAAGCAATAGTATTTTCTCCTTAGAGTATAGTTGGACTCAGCGAGCAAAGCTCAACCAATAAGACTTTGTGTCTAGTTGTAGGGATATGAAATAAATCGGTAAGCAAAGCTCGGCCCCCAATGCTTGAACACAATAATAAGTGTGCAATGTGTTGAAGAAACAGGGTAAATACCCCAATGTTGAATTTGTGTACTCTTTTTTACATGAGTTTGGATATAGGGGAATTTTGTTTATGCCAACTTTTTTGTCATCAAAAAACCGCAGCAGTGGTGGTATATCAGAAAATCAATGTTTGTATTCAATATTATATCGAGTGAAAATTTCATCCGATACTATATCATAATCTCTCTGCAAAGATATGCCTATGATGTGGCATAATTGCGCATTTTAGGCTAAAAACGTTCTGCAAAGTGGGGAAAAACAATTCCGATAAGCAAAGCTCGGCCCCCAAGTTGTAACGCATCCTTTGCAGAGTCCAGCCGCGCATTACAGGCTGTTACGTAATAACAGTGTTCAAGAGGCATAAGTGGTGGTCAGGAAATTCCAACCATTCTCCCGCTCAGTGGTCAGTGTTGTGTCGGCTCTTCGCCATTTTGGGCCACCAGAAGGTCATGTACCATATGAGAGACGAATATTAAAAACACATGTCAACGATCTCTTGGCGGCGTAGCGTTGTAATGTAAACATATTGTAAAGTTTGAAGATCGTTTTAAAATCTGATGTTTTTGTTCATGTAAGATGGGGGTATTATAGAAAGCTACATAATGTAAACTTTGAAGTTAGTTTATCTGTAGGCATATATATATATATATATATTGGACTCTAATTTGTTTTTACAAAAATGAGTTAACTAAATTTATAAAGTAACAATCATTAATAATTTGGAGTCCATCATTGATGATTTCGCTTAACTTCGGACACCAGTGGCGTTTTACAGAAGTTTGTGAAAAGTTTGCAGAACGCAGAAGCTGGAAATACTCTTCTGTAACACTATGTTGTGGTTTACTGTAATCTTTTTTTACAAAATACACTATAGAGGATTTTTCCTGTAGATTTTCATTACGTACAAGGGCTATTCAAACAGTTTCATATATTAGGTATATTTTATTCAGTCCTTTCACTTGTATTGATTCCAAACAGTTAGTTAATTATAAGCTCAATCAAACATTGAATTTAAAGTACTATCAATCCTTTTTTTAAATTAGTTTATAGAAAACTTGATTATTCATTGCTGAAGGAGCTTAAGAATTTTATTTATGATTTTTTAAGGTGTCGTTAGCCCTATGATCAGTTTGATAAAATTAAATTAAAACAGAATGTAACAAAACACTATACAGGGTGAACAACTTAACTGTGCCATTATTGGTATCTCAGACACTATTAGATTTAGAGAGAGAACATTAAATGGAGAACTTTGTTTCTGAGATACTAATGGTGGCACATTTAAAATGTAAATTCCAAATTCCACTTAGAATTGTGTTAGAGGGTGTTCCTTAAGAAAATGTTAAGTTAGCTGCCATATTAGAAAATGGCATTTTAGAAAAATATTTTTCAATGTCATTAAAAACTACTTGAAGTTTTCCATTTCAAGTTCTCTCAAAATCTAATAGTTTCTGAGATACCAATGGCTGCACAGTTAAGTTGTTCACCCAGTATATTCGAATCCTTGGTGATTAAATGTAAACTAACACTATAAAAAAATATTTTTCATCTAGAAATTCTAATTCCTATAAATATTTTTCGTTTCTAAATGGCGTACTGGACTTGTACCCTCAATTACTTAACATTTGGATTAAAATACTTCAATTACATCTAACCATAAAATAATAACTAATCGTTTTATTTTATACATAACACCAGGAGGGAAACAGAATCTGAAGCAAACAAGTGAAAAAACACGAAACCGCAACCATGGCGTCGCTGCGACTCAGAAGTATTAGTTACAGACCTTGGGTTTCCCACGTGACAACCGTTCCTGGAACTGGAACTGTGGATCATGGAACGAGATCGAAACGAACATTTCCACTTGCAAAACACCGCCAGAGACAATATGACAGCTGATCTGAGAAACAATGAGAAATCAGCTGATTTAAGCTTCCAGCTGTGACTTGTTTTTATTGGTTGAGTAGGAAGACGTATTGTAACGTGGTTTTACATTGTTGCGTAATTGATTCAAATTCGTGCTGATATACATTCTTATCTTTAGTTTAACATATCGATAGCTTAATGTTCACTAACACAATCGTAATAGACGAAATGATTGAAGCACTTTAAACAGCTGTTTGCATTGGCAGAATTGAAAACAAGTTGGAAGTCGTTTTGAGGGACCATCTTTCATAAGTATTTTCGTTTAGTAACTTAGTCTGCTTAAATAATGGTGAAATATAAAAAGTTACCTTTAATTTTATACAAACGCATTAACATTTTCACAATATGGTGGAAGCACATAATATTCCTGAACAATAATATATGCTGAAGTAAATACAAAATCTAAACATCTGGAAAATAATCTACAAATCACAAAAACAACTTGACAGTCAATTTTGGCTTTCGTCCAAAGCAAAACTGTTTGCTTTGTTAATTAGTGATTCACTTGAAATAAATTGTACCATTATTGGATGTGGATGTTTTCACCCATCGCAAAGTTGGGGACCGGTTTTACGACGGTTTTGTACCGGTTTTGCACAGGATTTGCACAGGGTTTGCACAGTGAAATGTGTTTATGCTGTGCAAAGTCATTGGCTCGACTAACTGGCTTTCTAACAAGATGCGGGTTGGTAACCATGCTTTCTGCAATTTACATTTTCTCTGTAACATCACTGCTACGCCATTGCGTGTTCAATTGTTGTTAAAACGAACATCTAAGGAGTTAAGTAATGGAGTAAGAACTCGATTGGTTATGTTCTCTAAGAAAAATGTATTACAATTATTATAACCAATTAAATAAAAATGTAAGTACAAAACTCATCACTACTACCTGTGTGTGGGTATCTGTCATCACATGTGATAAATTTGAATAAATAATAATTTAAGTTCTCATTACATAGACAACTATCACATTTTAGGAGGACTGGCGTCTTGTAACAACTAGTATTATAAGTTTTCGAGTAGTTAAAAAAGCCAACAGATAGTTTAAAGTAGTATGGTCTGTCTTTTTGCAAAAGAATGCAAATCAACTTTAACATATGGTTAAAGTTTTGGCATAGAAGTTAAACATAGAAGTTATAACATAGAAGTTAAACATAGAAGACATAGAAGTTAAACATGTTTAACGGTCTAATGGTTTTTGTTGACTGACCGTTGCTAAAACAAAATATGATAGTTGTCTCTAGCAATGAGAGCTTTACCTTCTTGTTCCATCTTACACTTAATGCTGTGGATATTTATAGGCATGCACGGTGGATGCGATACTCCCTGGTGTGGATTGACGTCCGCACTAGTGAGTACTACGACTATCCGCAGTACTGTCCTGGTAATTAGACCAATTCGTTAATGACAAGGCAAACATGTGGTTCAGATTCCACTATAAACTGCAGGTCCCTTAGTATTGGCTGTATGGGCTATCAATTAACAGCTGTGTCTAAGGAATAAGTCGGCCTTAGTAACATACAAGATCGCGCCACTCATCCTACATTCATCTCCATTCATACTTGGCTTAAAATACCTACTATGTATGCTCGCCAATTCAGATTAATGTTTACGCCTGTCAATATTAACTAGTATAAGTGAGTACTATAAGATCCCTCGTAAACACCATAACCTTTTGACAATCACTCTGACAGCTTTGTGTGACGTGCTGCGTTACGTAACTGTGCGTAACGCTGTCTAGGAGTTTGACACCTTAGCGTTACACAACGTAACGGCCACCCACTACAATGACAGCTGGGCTGCATGCTAATATTGTAAGTCTTCTAGCCGTTGAAGGATCTATGGTAACTGCTATAGTCAAAGATGCATCAAATGTTGGATACATTTTCCTGGCAATATATTTTTGGGTTGTGTTTGCGTTTGCAGCAACCTAAATCATGGAACTTTAAGATTTTTTAACTGTCAACTGATAACAAAAATGATTTTTTGAAATTATGATGGAATTTTGCATAGGTGTGTAGAGCAAAGTAAAGCCAGCAAGATCGGGCAATGGGAACGGAGTTTTATAAAGTTGTCAAGGTTTTCAAAAATGCGTTTTTTTATCCTTGAAACATGTGAATTTTAAATTTGTATTACATTAATCGTGTATATTATTTAAACAAAAATAGTTGGTGTATATTGAAACATTATTGTAAAAATTTATGTTTGCGGAGAAAATTCGAAAAAAGCTGCACACTTCAAGTTTAAACAGTTTGCTTGCTGATGGTATTTTGATCAAATTTGGCAAATGTATTTATTTCATCCAAATAATTAACTTTTGATAAGAAAATCACTTTTTCCATGTATCAGTAAACCTAAATACACGTACAAACAAATTGAAAATCGCTTAGTCTCCAGGTTTGCTGTGGGAAGGGGGGTGGTTGTTATAGCTTAACCTTTTTATGTGTGTCCAAACTCCACATTGAGTCTAATGAGATTTTACCAATAATATACTTTCATATTTGTCTCTCGCAGTTCTGTTTAGTAAACATTTTGTCAGCGTTAAGTTATGATCGGTTCGATGAGTTATTGGCTATATCGATCAGTTTATCATTCCAAAAGATTTAAAGTTCAACTGAACAATTAAACACCATCGACTCTTTAACTAGAAGTCGACTAAAAGCCAACTGAAGCAGACAGGAATCATTCAGAGTATGACAGTGTGATGCACATAGTTTTTTATGAACTAAAGAAATAATAAAAATAAATACCACTTAACACAAAAATTTAGACATAACATGTGTATGTAAATTTTGTCGTAAAAACTCAAAGAAAGACAGCTTTTGATCGTGGATGATATATTTTTTTATAACTTTTCTTTTTACACTCGTTTCATTCAAATAAAGTACGAAGTAAGTAAATTTATTTGGAACTGCAAACCATCACAGAACAGGGAATTTACAAACATTGTTTTGGTATCATATATTTTATCTTATGGTAGTTATGAACACGTAATCTACTCGATTTTTTATGAAGGTCTATACTTTCATAATTTGTTTTTAGTACAGTAAGTTATGTTAAACTTTCGTCAACCTCAAGTCAAAATCACTGTCCTTGATATTTTTCGTAATTATTGACGATCAATGAACCCGGAAAATGACAATTTCTTTCACCAACTTAACAAGTAAGTAACGGATTTTACAATCAATATAACGAAAGTTTCGATAACCTAAATAAACCAAGTAATGAGCCTAGAATCTATGATAACTATTTTAATTGGTGAAGGAAAAGTCATTCATGTTAAAAATGTAAAGACATTAAATTTTATGTCTACTACTAGTAACCAGTGACGTAGCCAGGATTTCAAAATAGGGGGGGGGGGTCGACCGACCGAGAGGTCTGTGGGTATTCCATACCCCCTGGTAAAAGGGGGGTCCGGGAAAAATTTTAAAATATAGGCTCTAAAACGGTCTTTTTTAGCTCTCTTCGCATTGAAAATAATCAACCCCAACGTCAATACAGTTTGATAATATGATTTTACATTTTATTTATAAAAATCATTATATTTAAGACCGGAAGGGGGGGGGTCCGGACCCCCAGGACCCCCTGGCTACATCACTGTAGTAACTAGTAATACTGCACTGAACTATAATATAACATTGAATGGGCTGGTCTATTGGTAGAACGCGGGCGTCTGGTCCCCGAGGTATCGGGTTCAATCCCCACCATTCACCCACAGGTGTGATAATGCCACGACACTCTAGACCCATCCTGAAGTCATTAGTAAAACGGTTTCGTGCTAGACTCCAGAGCGTAAAAATTGATAAAAAATTGTCTGTGGTAAAAGTGTATATAAAACCTTCCCAGCATGCGTAGAACTCCCTGCGGTACTTTGGGTTTATACCAACCACACCGAACAATTAAACCTCACCTAACCTAAGAGTAGACTATGTTTTAGGTTAGGAAGAGTTTGTTGTTTAAACTAATGAAAATCTTATTTGGAAGTCAATTTATCGGTGTAGTCTGTATAATACCAAAGTACCCTCCCCGCGCAAAAATTATTGCAAACTACTATCGTTGAATGAATGGTGTAATGGTTTAACTACGCAACCAAACTCCTCATTCCTCAATCCTAGATTAGGCCTAGCTTTACAAATTCCAACCATAATAATGAAAGTATAACACCAGTAATGTCCTGTCCGCTATAGAGGAAATGGAAAGCTAGGGGAGGCGGACCCATTAATAAATCCCTAACCGTTCAGTGGGCGGAAGGCCCATAAAAGCTTGACAAGCGGAATTTGAATAATTATTTGATATGAGGGTATCTGTGATTGTGGCGTATCCTGTACGAGTTCCGCCACTTCCGGTGCCAATTACCCGCCAAATGATGGTAGTGGAGGGAACGCGGTGATGCCAACCGTCTGTACTTCCTCCGGACCTTTCACTCCATTGTGCTCTGCCCCTCTATGGTTCTTGGTCAGGGGTATGTGAGGTTTATGGGCAGTGAGGGAAAAAATCCCATCAAGAAGAGGGGTGAAGTCCCTCAAAGTACTATTCATCTAAAGTTAATAAACTGTTGCTCATATACTCTCATTTTCATATATATAAATAAACAAATCTTAAAAGCAGATACACACACTAGGATGCGTATTAAAAGTCGAACATGAGTAAAATATGAGTGTAGAATGGAGGGAGATGATCTGTGTAGCTTTACTGACTAAGACCAGCTGTTTCCAAGACCATTGATTATAATCACAAATAATCAATGTTACAACAATAAATCCTGAAAATGTAGTCACTACAACATTTTGAACTCCTAACAGAATCAGCTGTTTTCAATACCTACATCAAATATTTAAAAGTATAGTGTGTGGTAATTAATTTCCTTTAAAATTTACTCAAATATCATAACTTCAAATGTGTTCTATCAGGGGCAAAATAATAAGCGTTCTACGACGAATAAGAACGTACAGAGTGTGCATAAACCTAACCAAACAAAGTGAAACTATGATCCACTCTATCACAGACAATGGACACTGTCTTGAAAACCTGTTTTAAACTCCTTATTCGTGAAAGATAATCTAACGCTATAAAGGTAAATTTTAAACGTGCAAAACCTCATTTCTGTTAATAATTATCTAATCTGAAAACGGCGTGAATTAAAGACACAATAAATTGAAAAATGCTATCAACAGTTACACAAGGAAAGTGCAAATTATCTTAGTTATCGAAAGTTAAGATTACAATGATGTCATCTCGAAGTTCAGGCGCCATTATGGCGCTAGTAGTTTGGGGGAAACTTTTGATTAATTGATCATATTGAAGCTTATTTCGTTAAGATACGGTATTGATTACCAGCAATCATCAACAACACTAATGAGTTTTAGATATAATGATCAAGGAAATCATGAATAATAAACACTTTTGCTTGATTTAGTTTGCTTGTTTATTGTAGAAAAATAGCTAAATATTTAAGTGGATGAATGGATTGGTATATAAACAAAAGGTTTTGGGTTTCAATCCTGGGAAAAGACGTTTACTTCCTGAAAAAATATTTGAAAATAGAAAACCCCTGTCATTTATTCGTCATTGAGTTTGTTAGTAGTTTCAGGCTTAATATAAAAATACTTCTAATAACATAACTACGTATTTAATTGAAGAGGTGAAAGGGTGTGCCCTTATTGATAGGGCGTTAAAGGGGGAGGTAAATTATTTTAGACACGCAAAAACCCTCCCCTCTAAACTAAGGACCTCACCCATTATTTGATAGCTCTCCACAAATTACAGTACCTTTCTTCCATGGCCATAGTATTAGCGTTGTCAAGTAAAATGCGCTTAAGTTGATCAGACTTGTTAATTTGGTAATGTGGTTGAATTACCTAAGGCATGTAGTTTGCTTTCCACCTATTTTTTTTTTGTTACGTAAATGTGTTGTTTAGTTAGTGTTAATAGTCACACTTTATCTAAAATTAAAACAGAAAATTTACGTGATAGTTTTGTTTGAGTACCGTCCTATTACTGACACAACGGTGTTTTTTTCTACTTTTACTTAAAAGATCTCAGAAAACAAACTTCCACATTTACAGAAACGAATTTTCATATTTATGTGTTTTACGGGACGGATTTTTAAATAAAAAAAAAAACTTTGTTTACTTACAAATTTGAATGTTTACAATACAGAAACAAACTTATAATATTCCATAAACCTCCTCATATACAAAATTGACCATTTACATGTACAGAAATTAACCCCATCATTTGTAGAAATGATTTTTGGGTGACTTCTGACGCAATGTTGTGACTGAAACAGATTATGGGAAACAGTTTCGGCGTTCCTTTGTCTTGCAGTTACATAGAAGGACAAACAATTAAACAGATTAGAATCAGAGAGAGAGCACTCTTTCTCTTCCTCTGAATTTTACTGCAGGAAAGTTTCGTACATATCACTTATCTCAATGCAGAGTGTGTGTATGTGGACATATGTAAATGTGTACATATAGCGTGGTCTAAAAAAAAAAAAATGTATGTGCGAAAGTAAAATTTGGTTTGTAATTTTATACAGCCTGAAAAAGGTATGTTTTAGACTTTTCGTTGCGACGCGACACACGATTTGGTAACTTTGACAAACCAACAATTGGCACTACCAAATCTCGATAAACCAACTCTCAAAGTATCAACCTTTATGAAATAGAATTAAAGAACATCCCTTTTCTTGTCATTCGCCTATTAGGTCTTTTGATGATTGGAGTGTCCAATCGAAATCGATCATTATTTTCCATCTTAAATGTATTTACCTTCTTTTACTAAACATTATAAGTGTTATATTATAAAGTGTTATTTGACGTATTTTTTGTACTTTCAGGTAATTATTATCTCTTCTAATTTGTCTCTGTGGTTTTCTATTATGCACATTGGAAAGTATGCAGAACCAATCAATGTAATACCTCCGTGCAGTTTGATTTGGATTATAGTAATTTCCGGATATTCAACTAGAACTAGCCACTAACCAGTGAAAGCTAACCTGTTACTTTTGTAGGAGACAGTAATTCCGATTTGATAACGTCCGTATTGACCGATATAATTCTTCCACTTTCCAATTGACTGTTCAAAAATTAACTTAAGCATCAAATTAACTTAAGCATTAGAGAAGGATGGAAAACGAATGCACAATGGAATAAAGTTAGTTTAATATTTCAGATATTTCCTTTATGATGTTTCACTAAATAATTCTTATTAATTTAGAGACCTTTAGAGAACTTCTTTCACAAATCTAATAGTTTACTTTTTATCAAACCCCCTATACTAAAATTCATACCTTTTAGACAAAAACCCTTTCAACAAAAAGATTTTAATTTTCTTTAAACCTTTCCAGAAATTTTTTAAATAGCTTATTCCCTATACTGTACGAGAAATTTGCTAAAAGTAAAATGTATACCTTTTGGAGTACCCTCTTCACTTAGAGACACACTATTTGAAGAATGAACCTCTTTCATACATTTTATAGAACCGTCACCATTAAAAGACATACTTTTAGAGAATCTCCTCCACCTTAGACACTATTTTAGACATACTACTTTATGACAATTTAGACATTCTAAAAGACATACGTTTTAGGAACGCCCTCCAAAAACATTTCTTTTTGGAACCCTTTTCAGCTAAAAAAAAAACACACCTTTTCAGACAAGCCTATACATTAAAGAAATTGATTTTTTTAAACTCCTTCCAAGAAATAGCTTTTAGAGAACCTCAGATAAATTACATACCTTTCAAGAACCCATTTTACAACTAAAAAATTAGATTTTTCTAAGACGAAAAAATGTATTGGCATAAAAGAGAAGAGACAAAATTACAAGGTCAGACAGAGATTTTAGTCTGATATCACTTTCGAGAATAGCAACCACCAACTTAACAGCTGAGAGTTTATTGGACTTCCTGCAACAATCACCCACGCTCCAGCTGGTGTCACAGCTGATCATTTCTCTTCTGTAACCTAATGAAGAGAATCGTCCAGTGACAGCTCTTCCTGGCAGGATGGTTGGAGAAGAAAGGTCCTGCGTGTAAGAACAAGGATAAAAAGATACTATGATAAGAATCAAACTATTTAAAAGTTTTGCTCATAATAAAACGTAAGTGATCATTAAATGTATAGTTACCGTAAAATCCAATTTATATTTTTTCAAGTAGGTTTGCAAGAAAAGTCTTAAATAAGCCGATTTGACGAATATCATTTATGTATATGGTTAGGTTTGTTTACTTTGCACATCTTCTGTCCCTTCAAGCAAAGAAACACCCTCGTACAAGCAAAATATAAGACTAATTGGCCGATATTATTTTATGCATATACGTTTGCTTAGCAATTTTCCACATATAACATGAATATGCCTATCTCAGCAGAACTGTGACTACGGGAATTTAATGTTGTTTTTCTTAACAGTGTCAATAGTAAAAGGAGTTTTGCAGTTCAATCTAAGCCTACTAAAACTTAGTTAACATTGGCACAAAAGGTGCTCATGTTTGCTCTCCCATTTCTTCCACATGCTTTTTGTTCGTGATAAGGATTGCCAGATGGCCATTTTAATGCTCAATGCCCACCAATAAACTTTCACGACAATATTTTGAATAGCAATTAATTCCTACGAATACTATTTTTAGAACGAAAACTTGCTGGGTGGCTACATTTCTCGCCTAGTAATTAAAAGGTCGCCAGTTCAATCCTGGAAAAAGACAGTACAGTAATTCTTTTATGGTTCGAAACTGGACCCAGATGTTCCTGATCATTGGAATTTAAAAAATTATCCGATCCTGGCCAATTAAACAGCTGATCTTGGTCAGTAACAAAGCTACACCGATTATTACACACAATTCTACACTCATCCTACACTCATATTTGGGTTGAACTACGCAGCTAGATAGTATCCCCATCTCAATGATTGATTAATTTAATTTAGAAATTAAGCAGTTCACAGTTTATTTATACAAGCATTCCCAGTTATTCGATACAATGTAATAAAAGAACACTAGACGACTTTATCAATCAATGCTCATTGACCATCAACAGTCAGTCTTCCAAGATATTCAATTACAAGTCTCCAATAAAATACTAGAAAACTAAGCCTAGTCAGTGAGTTTCCACATTATTCATTACAAAGGAATGAACAATTAGAGAAGGACAATGATTGCCCATCAACAGTCTTCCACGATATTCAGTTACACAGCCAAGCGTCATTCTACGTCACGCTTGAGGTCGTACGTCGTAGTACTCACCGGTCACCGGTCGTCGGTCGTAGTTGAGAACCTCCTTTGTTCTTTGACCTTGAGAAAGTCCGCTGTCACGCGATCAGCTGATCCTGCGAGTCTCCAGAAACATTGTAGTCCTTCTGGAACTACAGTGGAACCTCGATAACGAATCCTTCACCACGAATCCTCATATTATCAAATATGACTTGTTGTGGACTTGGGTTTCTACAGAAACACTGCAGTCCTTTTAGAACTACAGCAGAACCTCTATAACAAGTCTTTCATGGGGATTATCGAATAAGACTTGTTATCAAGGCAGAACCCCAGAAACATTGTAGTACTTCTGGAACTACTGTGGAGCCTTGATAATGAAACCTTTCATGAGGATTATCAAGTATGACTTGTTGTGGTAGACGTAGGATCTCCAGAAACATTGTCTGTTGAAACTACGGCAGAACCTCGATAGTAAGATTTTCATGGCATTATCGAATAATCCTTGTTATCAAGGCAGATCTCCAGAGACATTGTAGTTCTTCTGGAACTGTTGTAGAACCCTTGATAACAATTCCTTCATGGGGATTATCAAGTATGACTTTTTGTAATAGACTAGAGATCTGCATAAACCATTCTACTCCTTTTGGAACTACAGTAGAACTTCGATAACAAGTCTCTTATGGTAATTATCAAATAAGACTTGTTATCAAGGTAGACTTGGGATCTCGAGAAACACCCCAGTGGTCAGGAACTACAAAAGGAATCTCAATAACTAGTCGTTAACAGTCTTTCATGAGCATTATCGAAGGTAGACTTTGGATCTCCAGAAACATACTAGTCATTTTGTAACTACTTTTATTAGACAGCATAATCTAATTGATAACGCATCGAAAAATATCATATGGGGCTCGAATCGATCCCACTTGAATGAAATAAATGGTTCCGGCTAAAGATACAGATGGCTTTAGCCAGTAAAGGTTATTAGGTCATTTTACTCTACGCAACATTATGTTGCTACCCTAATGAAAAAGCTAAACAAAACAAAAAGCTAAAAAAAATTAGTAAATAAGTCATGAAGAAGCTAGCAAATAAAACTTGGGAACGCATATGATATCCTGAAATTATGTAGATCCTTACGAACTTGTACCAGGACTGTTCTAAATCATCATATAATAATCATAACAAACTTGGTTTCCTTCAATTTCTTACGTATTTTCAAAGATAAAAAAATATTGCTAGTAAATATTAAAATGAAACAATGGTCTTCTTTTCAGATCTGGGGGGCACCAACCTCCCCCCCCCCCACAATTTCACTCTAACGGCTCCCGCCAGGCCGCCAGGGATTTGGAGAACACGCTCGATGACGTCATTCAACTGGTTTGACTTCTCAGGAAGAAGCCCTTTTTTGCGAAGAAGTGCGGCAGATTCTCTGAAAGCTCTGGTTTAAAATCTGCCATTGATTTTGCTCCCCTGAATATAATGGGGGTTTCCAGAGCACACTAGAAACTGCTTTCACAGCGGGGTACAACGTAATTATGTTTCATCCTAGTATTAATATTTATTTCATACCCTGTAAATACAGTTTCATCAATTTGTTTCAAACTCAATCCTATGTCAACTAAGAATTATATTTAAATAACACAGTAAATTACATCTAGTATTAATACCGTACTTTATAGAACTGTGCGTATTTTTTATAGCCAATTGTATGACCTTAGCATTAATAAATGTACTATTTAGTTAAAAATGTGTATTACATTTTACTTGTTTCAAACTGCTGTGTAAAAATATTAAACACATAGGTAAACATGTACAAAAAGTGTTATGTAAACGTTATAGTAATTGGGTTTCCATTGAAAATAATCAACTTTTGATTAAAATAACTCATCTTAAAAACTTGAAATCACAAGAAATAGACCTTGGGTTGTTATCATAATACAGTGTTAATTGATTATTATGAGGTTGAGGTTTATATTACTTGATTTTGAGTAAATTATTCGTCCATTCATTTGATCACCAAGGTTGTTGTAGATTGTAAGACCCTATAATACATTGACATTAATAGTTAAATTTAGATGACTGATAACAATTTCAAAAATTTTTTAAGTAGCCTAAATATTTGACTGTTTCAACTAATGACACTAATAAGTAATAACCTTTCTTTAAACCTTGCCTTATTGTAATAGTTTAATGAAATTTGTTTAAATTCATGTTGAAATTTGTTTAATTAAATTAGAAATTTGTTTAATGAAATTTGATATCAAATCTCCATTTCAGGAAATTTCCATATCACAATACATTACTATTTACATTATTTTGTACAAGTTAACTGTTATATGATGCAAAATGTTATGCACTATGAAAGTTTCAAGATTCAGATGATTTTTAAAAGTGTTTATATAGCATGTTTGTGGACTTAAAGAATTGACTTAACTGAGTCAGTGTGCCACTATAACAAGTTAAAATAGAAATGCAACGTCGGAATGACAGCAGGTGGAACTATCTACTATTGTATGCAGATGTGGCAGTCATTGTCACGGTCCCTTGGAACACCCAACAATCTGTCATTAGACCCGTTGAGGGACCGCACGCAACTAACATCCGAACAAACACCAAAGGGGACGCTGAAACGAATAAAATGCAACTATGGAAACGAAATATCCCTAAAAAACCCCAACAATCTGTCATGAGACTCATTGAGGGATCTAAAGCAATCCGAACTTCGTTAGTCTTCAGGTTTGCTGTGGCGGGGGTTATTACTTGTAAGATGGTATAAATTCTTGATAATTCTATCTCACATCTTGGTCTTCTTGAGTTAGGACATGATGTTCATCCGTCCACACATGACTCATAAGCTAATGGTGATATTGATAGTGCCGATGATATGTCATGGCAATTACGATGTTTCTACTTATCAGGATATTATGTCTGTGGTGTGATTGTTATTAGATAGAAAAGGAAATGGCATCTACTGGTTGTAGTGTTATTCATGGCAATAAAGCAATGAATCAGATCTGAAACATATTCTTGCCTAATTGATTTTAAATCCTACGGCAAATTAGTTAGTTCAAGTGAAGATGTTTTTGATAATGTTAAGTATACTTATTTGGTCAAGCAATCGAAAATCAAAAATATCAATAGTTTTGATACATTTTTAAAGTCTGTTTAACTATTGTTCTGTTTTAAGGGCCATCAAACTAAAGAGAATTTACTGGAAGGCATCACCTATATCTATTACTTATTTAATACGCAAGCAGGTTTTTTTATGACAATTACTCCTCCGAAACTACTGAACCGATTGACATGTTTTTGGTGTCAATGGAAAGAGGGTAACGTGAAGTTGTGCAGGAAACTTTCTTTTTGGTGAAATAATTAGACAGTGAGGCCCTGGGGCCCTTTAAATTTCGTATTCCTCCATAAGATTAACATGGGAAACAAACATTGTTATGAAACTCCAGCTGTTGTAAGAAATTAAAAGTGAGAAGAAGAACATATGTTAATTGAAAACAGTCAATAAGTTTGATAATTTAACACTTTGCTACAAACATTTACTGACTTGGTTGAAATGAAATATTTTCTATTTGAATTCGGGTTGGCGTAAATATTACAATGGAAAAAAGCGAGAGGGCTTGGATAAATTGATATACTAAAAAGAAATCTGAATTAACACTGTGCTGCATTTCTTAGTAATCATTAAAAGAGCCGATTTGCAAACCATGGAAACATAGGAGAGTCATAGAACACCACCAAGGAGAAGAAATAGAAATAATGTTGTTTTTTTTTTAGAATTTATAGTCGTTATTATGGACAACCTAATGCGGCTATGAGTACGGCTATTTGTAGAAAACACCAAAAAACAAGATCAGCTTTTGAAAAATTATAAAATATTTATAAGAAATGTTGATAAAATATCTATCTGCTATGCACATCTTGAGTATTCCCATAATCTTTGAGTCATATCTTTTAATGTCATCAGAAATTATTACTTTTATTAGTTTAAAATAAATCCAAATCCTATAATACTTAGCAATTGCTCGAATTCGAGCAACAGTGACACTAGTTTTATTAAATCGGTAACAAGAAAAAACTTTCTGTGTACTGACCGAAATTTATACCACAACAATTATTCAATAAACTTAAAAAAATTAAATATTTGAATTATCTTTATTCTTTAAATTTTTTGTACACCAACCACGTCCAACTAGCCCTTAAATCAGTTAGGAAGTAGGTAGTATTTGTAATGAAGCACATGGGCTGCATGGTAATATTTAATGCCGGCGCAGTCTTGGCATGTAAACCATGAAGCCTTCTCTACTCTAGGTCAGCTGGTAGGTCGCTGTGTGACATGAGACATTGAAGCTGCATACAGAAAGCTTTGGGAGAAAAGGTTTCTGGAGGGAAAGTAAAGTAAGTAAAATTCATAACTGGGAAATTTTGTGAGCTAAAATCAAATCAAGCAAATGTTGTCCAAGAAGGCTCGCTCATAGGTACTGGTGTACATTTAACCTCATTGATGAAAGAATATTTCTTGAAATTAACAATGAGTAAGTGTCTAGAAGGTTTATTGAAATAAGCAAATCAAGGTCTATAATGAAATATAAACAATTTTGTTTACGATTATTGTCTTATCAATAATTGATATTTATTATCAATTATATCAATTATAACAGTGCCTAGAGCAGAAACATCATATAACGACACTACCGTTCAAAGGTACACCCAAATTATGGATCAAGCTTGTAAATAAATCTGGGTCAATTTTAAGATACATTTCACTAGGTTTATTTTATACAATAGACGAAACTTTAAGCCCCAAGTACTATTTTTGTCTTTACTACCATACTATTTTTCTACTCGTATGTGACCGGTATGTGTTTTGACAATTTAACAATTGATTTCTCTTTATTTTATTTTACCACCTTTAAAAGTGATAACATTCAGCGATCATGTAAAATATTGATTATTTTCTGAACTTCTTATGAAATAGTAAACCGTACGCATTAAATTGACTTTGTTCAGATTGTACAATATGATAGAAAATCTTATTGATGCCTCCAAAATCAATGACTTTCAAATGTGATTTAATAACCCAAGTCATTAACCTCATGGAGAAGCACTTTTATATTTAGGGTGTGAATGACCTGAAAGTAATTCCTTAAGTCACTTTCTAACTGAAATGAAATGGTCAGCTCAATCTGGTGAAATTAAGGGAAGGAAACCCCAATTTTGTAGAATACGTAGTTGCGATAAATCTAGATATTTGTACATTAAAAAAATTATTTTATTTTGGAGTTTGAAGTTTGCATACTTATATAGGTGGACGCTAAATAGTAATAGTGCTCGCCTGGTGATTAAAAGTTTATCGGCTCAATCCTGAATAGATCAGTAGATTTTTTTTGAAACTGGACAAAGCTGTACTGGAGCAAATAAATTGTACTGGCTGAAAAATCTGCTGATCCTAGTCAGTTACAAAGCTACCTATCTTTCCTTAATCCCGCACTCAACTTTAACCATTTTCAATGAATAGAAACCTTTTTAACCTTAAAATACACAACCACATGCGTTGGCATGGTACAAATTGTAATCTAATTTTTGCTCTGTGCAGTTTACAAACATCTGTTCAGGTGAAACCCCGATCCAAGTACAATAATTTCCAAAATAAAATGTTTGTATACTGTATTTTATAAATCACGTAGGGAGGAACAAATTTAGTCGGATGTCTAAACATTTATCAATTATGAAGCAGTCTGAGAAAAGAAAGATGAAGGAAGAAAAAAAAGGAAAAGAAAAGAAGAAGAAGAAGAAAAAGAGGAAGAAAAGAAAATAACGATAAGTATAATACACACACACACACAGACTTTAATTTAGGTAGTAAAACTTGGGGCGTTTTTTTATGTGGGAAGCTATTTGAAACAATTGTATTATTAAATACAACTAGAACCATTCCAATCATTAATTGAGGGAGGGGAACACCGAAGCAAACTTCCTCAATAGGCTTGACCAATGGACCTAATTAGAACGGAGTGTCATATAGGGGAATAATTATTACTTTGTGTTTGAGTAAAAGTGTAATCAACTACAGTGATAAGTCATCGACGACAAAATAAAAACTATTGCAGTATATTGATAATTGGTTTAGTACAGTAGAGAATATATCATAAATATTTCACTTTCGTGTGATATTACTATCAATGTCCTCTCCAAACTACGAAACTATGGAATAACAATTAATTGTTTGATTAAATTAACACTGACTTTTCCTATAATACTTGCAATGTGTGTTTACTGATTTTGATCGCTAGAATACATAGATTCAAATTGATTTGATACCTAAGTCTTATATACAAGCTCTCCAAACATTTCAGTTGTTTCAACATCGTTTAGGATTATATTTTGTAATCAAACTCACTTAACGTGTTGCATTATGGATGCTAAACAATTTAATTGTTGTCTTAAAATTATCTATATCAGCTGTCCCCTGTAATTGAACATATTTGTGGAAATAAGAAAGAAGTAAGATCACAAAAGGATATAGATATTTAGGATAAATTCGTGTTGTCCGTAAACATCTTCCTTCAAGCAAGTCATTCTTGTAAAAACGGCAATCGAAATGCCTTTTATATTTAGAGGCACTAAAGTTTCTTAAGTAGATAGTAATCCATGATGATCTAATACCAAGGTCTTTTAACGTCGGCTGTCGCCACAACTTGTACTATCAGGTGCCTTCCTTATCAGTGATGTCATTTGATAAGGCTTTTGTCTTGCCGCTTAACGTAGTAATTAAAGTACGGTAGTAAGGATAAAAATAACCCAAGAGCAAAAAAGACCCAAGAGGCTACAAGTGCGTTGCCTTTATGTAAGTTGATAACATGATAGTAAATAGGGTACTGACCTTTTGGAACATGAGGGAAAACACATGTTAGTTTGAATGGAAGCTACTTTTTCTTTAGACTAACTGATTAAAATAGGTAGGAGCATATACTAGGGGCATTAATAGTCAAAGGTAGGAGGCTTTCGGTTGTCAAATATTGTGCTTCTGGAGATGAAAAGTGACCAAATTATTTGCCAGTTGAGAAACCCAAAAGATGGGTTACACCAATGCATATGAAACGTCGGAATCAAAAAAGTTAGTTACATACATTTGATGAGGCCTTGTACTAGCATAAAATTGGAACATTTTGGTTTATTGTTTTTTTGGGCTTTTCCCACAAAATTATTGCTATACAATAAATTTACCTTGAAAGAGAACAAAAGTAGTTTTAAATGTCATATTAGTTTGTACCATTTCGCTACAAAGATATGAATAGTGCTAAGCAAAGTTGGCCTAAGTTGTTTTTTGTGCTTTACTTATGAGGAATTCACAAATGAACGTAGCTTTTTTATGATAAAATCTTCACAAAATGTCATAATTTATATTTTATTGAAAAGTTACAACGGCAGATTTTCTGTGACGGGTCTTTAAAAGTTTCCGACGGCCTTAGTGGAAAATGAAGTTTCCATTGTTAATAGTTCAATTCGTTTACTCTCTAGGAATTTCTCCAGAACCTTTCAACTATTGGTGCTCCCAAATACACAAACAAACAACACTAGAGTAGATCTTAGGAAGGAAATATTTTAGTAAATACTAAATAAACATTACTCATCTAAAAACAGCTGTGCATCATCCTTTATATATGCTATCCTTTAGTTATAGCATCCTTTAAAGTTAGTTTAACAACAGCTGTTCAATACCTACTATGTTGGCTGCGTAGCTTAGTGCAAGAGCTCACCTAACAATAAAAAGGTCACCATTTCGATCCTGAGAAAAGTCAGTAGCTTTTTGATGGTTCGAAACAGGACCCAGCTGTTCCTGATCATTGGATTTGAATAAATAATCCTGACTGAACCAGCTGATCTTAGTCAGTAACAAAACTACACAGATCTCACAACTCATCCTTTACTCATAATTGGGAAATGCGCACCTAGGTGGCGCCCCCATCTCAAAGAATTGATACTGCAAATAATCATGTAATGGAATATCCTTGATGATTGATACTTTTATGATCAGTCTTTGCACTGGTCAACTTTTTGCCATGACTCACCCATGGAACTTTCCATTCTCAGAACCAATCTTGAATGGAGGTGGCTGGGGATTGTGAATGAACGTACGGGATTTCCTCGAGAGTATCAGCAGTGTAGACCGTAGACCTGCGATAGGTCACTGTTTATTATTGGTAGAGGGGGGGGGGGATATAGGTCCGCTGCGAGAGCAGGCTTTTGATCACTGACTATACATAGTCAATGCTTTGATCTAGATTATTTTTCAACCCGATTCGGTCGAATTTATAATCATTCTAGATTTGGTTTCTGTCAGTGTTTGTTCCCAGTAAATGCAAACAGAACCGATTTTGGTTGATTACGAATCTGACCAGCCTATATAACTATTTATGTTCGAATTTATTCCAAATACACCAAGTTTAAGGTTCGAAGATGGAGCTTTAGGAATAGAATGATTGGTTACCAAAATCATATTTTCATTACAATTATTTAGAATATCACGACTAAAAACTAAATTGTCGATTGACTTTTCAGTGAAGGGTTTCTTCAATAAAGGGAAAGTTTTCTTCTCTTGTAGACCTTTTTAGATAAAGTAAAATACCAACCTAAACCTTAGGGTGGGCTCAAAAATACTTAATCTTGTCAGGAAAAAGGGAGTGGTGTTCAGCAGGACTTGATCCTGAAACTTCAGGTCAGAAATCCCACCAATAAAATACTTTAAATACTTCCAAAACTTGAGTGAAATTTTTGACAGTATACAATTTTCGATTGATATTGAAAGAAATACCCTTTTATATAATTTTGCTTTATTCAAGTTTAATTTAATGATTAACTATAAATATAAATGATAAACTATAAATAAGCGGTAGCAGCAATCTGACACATACTTTCTCCCATTAGCTCGTCAACAACTGTTTTCATGGGGTAAGCGGTGGGAGTCACTAAATATTTTATAAGGAAAATAACAAGAGTTGCATTACCTTTAGAACCGTATCTTTTACAGCAATGGGGGTTGTGTCACTTTGATTAGCGTTAAAATGGCTCTAACCTACTTCATGTAAGTCAAATTCAGTTGAGCAGTTTTTTCCTCGATTTATTCATTATTATAGGGGAAATCACAAAGGTTGTAATAACTTTCGAACCATAGTTTTCACAGCAATGAGGGTTGTACAATTTTGTTTAGAACTGATAGGGGTAGAATTTAAAGAATTTTAATAAAAATCGTTTGGGACGTTTTTTTTAAACCTTTATTTAATGGGCTGTTATGGGGAAAGTGCCACTAAAAATCTAAATAAAATATAAATACCCCCGCCGCAGCAAACCTGCCGTCTAAGCGAATTTCCATTTGGCCGAATTGATTTTCAATTGATCAATTTAAATAACATTAGGTTTAACGAGTACCTAGGTTTGCTGCTACAAGGAAACTAATAAAGTAGTGTGTTTTTAGTAAAATATTGATAGCTTACAATAAAATAAATAAATTTGCCAAGTTTGATCAAAATATATCCATAAACAAGCAAACTACAACATTTTACAATATTCTCCATAAGAATAACATGGGAATTTTAAATTTACCATTTTTTTAGTTTTCTCCGTAACCAATAACCGTACAAAAACACATTGATATACTGAATTGTTTGTTTTTTTAAGCTCTTTAAGAAGGTTTAGAGAAAAATTGGGAAATTTTGTGTTTTGAGGGTAAAAAGTGAGAAAAACCAATTTTTACCCCATAAAACCCCCCATAAAACCCTGTTCCCATGGTCCGATCATGTTGGATCGCGAACTCATTCAAGTTTATCCCGCCTTACACCTTCAAACAAAATTTCATCAAAATCGGATAAAAATTACTCAAGTTATCGTGTTCACGGACATATATATATATATATAAATCTATATATATAGATATATATATATACTTTTGTGCCCACCCGGTTTGGCAGTCAGTGCGCTGGTAATTTACTCGGTGTGGCAGTCACCCGCCCGAAAGCCAGTCAGCTCTCCCATAAGCCAGTCAGGTATGGCTTCCCGTGCACTTTATACGTATGAAAACAGCAAACCGGTGCTGCTGCCTGTGGCGATAAGCGTAACTGCAATACCAATGCGGAGACTGTCTCATCGTGTGTTCTATCGTGGAGTAGTGTAGCCAAGTACGGCACCCTCATCGCCTACTTTGTAGCGGTAACACCCAGCGGTCTGTAACCATCGTTTACTCCTTGTTACTATTTTTGCTGGGATAGTGATTAACTACGTGTTAATGTTTAAACACGTTCATACTCCAAATAAATATGATGCACCTCTAATAAGGATCGTCGAATATTAATTAATTATAATTGGTTGAATCTTGATCCTACCCATTCATCATCTCATATTTTAAGTTATTTTAATTTTTTTTTACCTTCAGTTGAAATTTTACTCAACTTCTCTTTCATACAATATTTTATATCCTAGTACAATATTTACAGTGTTTCCACGGACCGGGAACTATACGGATTTTCATTATCTCGAGAAATATACGTGAATCTTGTCCGAGATACGGGAACTGTTTTTTTACGCAATTGCGTAACGCGAAGGAGTAACTATTACAAATGACAACGATATTATTCTATCTGATAAGAATAACCATGAAACTACACTCGAAAGATAAAAGATTTTTATAATAATTTTAATTTTACAAACAAACTATTACAGGAATTCTATTTTGGGACGGATGAATGATAAGGAAGCAACAAAAGTGGTCACGAGTGCAAATGCGGGGGGGGGAGGGGGGTACAATATAACAAACGCCAGAAACGATTATTTGTTTACTTTTCAGATTCCTTATCAAATCTCTCTCTCTCTCTCGCTCTCTAACAATGTACAGATAGTGGACTTTACGATTTAAGTTTTCCTACAATTATTTCAGTTCAATCACTTACCTATCCCTATGGTTTCCTATCTATTATTTTTCAAAATAAATAGTAAAGCTGGTTAAACTATTTTTTATTTTATTTTCTTCAAACCAAACACTCTTTACCATCCGGTATTCTGCAGAGTCATATGTTTAACACTGTGTTTATAAAAATTGAATGGCCACACAATTTCGTAATAGTAACTGGAATATTTATATATACCAATAAGTGCTGCAAGCTGTAATAAATGCTTCTGATTTATATCTTGTATATTTTGTATAATACATCGGTCATTGAATACAAACCATAATGGGTTTTCTATTTGTAACTTTAACTTGCAAATACTGTACAGTAGAACCTCGCTTAACTGGAGTCGCATCATCATGATGCCTATATATTATATAACCTCACAAATCCTAAGAAAATGTTTTATGAAATGTGTTTTTCAGTATAATATTTCGTTATGAACGATATATTTAACTATTTACGGTAATTTGTATGTGCAGTAGGTTCCCAATTATTGAAATATTACAGTTCATTTGACAAAATTAAGATGGAAGCAAAACGGAGAAATATCGATCAGTAGCGTCAAGGTCAAGCTATACGCTCGCCAGCCTCGCATTTACAGACTGACAATCTTGCACTGACACTGACAATCGTCTGCTCCTGTCTGCTGTCACAACACTACAACATTTTGTGGTTGGGTCGTTGGGTGATTAGTAACCATGACAACTTGTGGATGGAGAGAAACCAAAGAAAGAATAGAACAAAGAGAAATAATAAGAGGTGTTTTACATCATAGTTATCTTTATCTTATTTTTATCATTGTTATTATTACCAGAAAGACTTAAGTACAGTACTATGATTTTATGGTGTTTTATGAGTTATTTAATATTTTTATCCCCATACTTCTGTTCTGAAACATCATGTAGTAGTAGCCTAGGATGACTACGGTATCAGTAGTCTTCTAGTCTACATTTTCTTTTGTTTTGTTCTTTACGTGATTTATTGCTGTACAGTAAGCAAGTTTTGTTTTGTTTGAGTAAGCATACGGTGTAGTTTTTACTAGTGAACCAAGGTTAATGACTTAACATATCACGGTTGCGCAATACCTATTGTATTTTGACTATGTTAAATGCAAATTTATAAAATGTCCATTTATATAGTGTCCCGGAACGGCATTGTTCCTGAGTAAGAAACATATAAATATCATATTTAAATTATCCAGAAGTCCTTAGTTACTCACACAGGAAAAAACGTTTTAGGCCTAAATCATTTGAAACCTGTACATTACATATTTTTTGTCGAGTTTTCGTCCACTGGACGACCACTAGTTAAAGTTAATTGTATTACAACAATCTTTATAGTAAGCAATATAAGCTTGAATCGGACTTATCTGCCTTCAGCTAATGTATCATATGATAGTACGTTAGAGAGTATGCCCATGCTGAAGTTTTACTTA
Organism: Macrosteles quadrilineatus; assembly: GCF_028750875.1. NCBI lineage: Eukaryota > Metazoa > Arthropoda > Insecta > Hemiptera > Cicadellidae > Macrosteles > Macrosteles quadrilineatus. The sequence continues at coordinate 85,492,324 of NW_026542597.1, forward strand.
TACTTGAAGAATGACTTAATTTAGTACCAAGAAATAAATCACACCCCTTACATACACTGTGCGGTTTTAATGCTGTTTTAATGCTGTGTAGTTGATTGCTACTGTATTAACCTGTGATCGCATACTAATTCCTTCATTAGGAACGTATTTAAAAAAAATACTACTTTTATTTTTTTAAATTTCTATGATTTATTTACAATAACAGAAATGTGTAAGATTAAAATAAATTAATGTGTTGCATTGTCCATTTAATTTTACATCATAATAAATTAAAATTCCACTGAAACTTAAACAATAAAAGCCGAAATTAGTTATAAAGAAAACACGAGTTTCCTTTATATTGCTTTTACAATCGAAATATACATACTGAGCCACAGCTCGGTCCCCCGGTACTTTTCATTTTAAATATTAAAGTAAAGTCGATTATTTTAAATGTTTTATAAAACGTGACATGGCAAATTTCCATGGAACTTTTTTTGTCGGCTACTACTTTATTTTATTTTTTGGTCAGGTAAGTTTAAAAACAGTGGATTCTGTATACAAAAAGTAAAATGTTCTAAATCATATTTTTTAATTTTTGGCTTATGTACGTAATTTAAATTGTACGAGAGGGGCTTCCCACCGTGCCGGGTTGCGCCGTGCGGGCATATTTTGATCCAGTGGTGGGTGTTTGGTGTTTTGAATAAGAATACTGAATTGCTCGTTTTAAGATCGTATCATTACAAATCCTATCATTTTAAGATTTGCTTACACTTACGAGAAATGCATTTTCCATTTGTAAATTTCTCAGGTACAAATTTTATGAAATAACGTACATTATTGCGTTGTTTGACAACAAGTAGCTGGGGACCGAGCTTTGTTCGGGAAACTTTATCACTACACTACACTTTGAGAGTATTCCTTGGTCAATGTAATTCTATCCCAAAAATAATAATTTGCGGTATTTTTTTCTTGACATTTAACTTCTATTCAAATAATAATATCATAGTTTACTGAAATGATGAGATAGAAGAGTTTTTAAAAATTTGTTTGGTTCCCCTAAATGGCCCAAACTATAGAAATTACCCAGTATTTTTCACGCTGAATTCAAAGAAGGCTATTAGCAGTATGAAAATCTTCCCACCTTCCTTCCTTTGAAGTATTAGTCACTGCAAGAACTTGGACTCGCTCCAAAACCAGAACCGAAACGTTTAATTTACCCTTAATTTTTAAAATGTAATAAGTTACAATTTTCTGGAAACTCAGGACACTTTCTGACTGAAAACAATTACGGTTGATCCTTGTTGGTGAGTACCAAAAAGGAACCTTAGGCATAAACATGGTTGTATATCCAAGTTTGGTCGTCCTTGATATTGCACTATTTCATTGACACTGACAAATTAGGGCTAGGCTGCACTATAAGTTAATTGGGAGTTTATTTGATATCTAGTCCTAAGCTTATAGCCATCTTAAGGCAAACATAACCAAAACCTAACCACAGAGATATAAATATAAGTGATATAAATATAAACACTCATTCTCTGTAGGCCTAAAGCTACCTATCTATATTTTTTTGGGTTAGGATTAGTACTTTTTTGAGAGAGTGTCATTATGTACTGAGCACACTTAGATGATACAGGGTATCAGTGATTTATGAAATTATTTATTTATAAAAAGCAACCTAACGGAGTTACCTTAATGATGCAACCAGTATTTAATACAAAAGTTAAAGCTTATGCCTATGTATATTAGTTTTAAAACGGAGTAGAATAAGGCACGTATAATCTAGATTAGGCATTGATTAGTGTTTATAAACTAAACATGGATGAACCACTAAGTCAAGCTACTAATCCAGTTGTTCAGGCTAGGCTAAACTGAGCTCTGAAAGCATCGATCTCAAAACGGCCACAACTTAAGAACAGATCCTAGAATTTGATTTATTTTAAACTTTATTTTTCTGAAATAGATAGCTAAACTGTCCAGTGCAATCATCCCACACTGCAAATAGCAACACTCAAACTTAGTTAGGTAAGCTAGTGGTAGGTTACAACTAATTATTATCCCTGTGACCGATTCAGTGTAACATCTGACATCAGTCAGAATCAGACGACATTATTGACAATGACACGACTCGATAACTGACGAAAAGAGTAATTTAGTGATAATAATTATCAAAAAAGCGTTGGTAGGTTACAACTAATTATTATCCCTGTGACCGATTCAGTGTAACATCTGACATCAGTCAGAATCTGACGACATTATTGACAACGACACGACTCGATAACTGACGAAAATAATGATTTAGTGATAATAATTATTATAAAAAGCTTTAAAAATAAAAAATAAAATGTATCGCTCGTTTATATTGGCAAAAGTATTGAATAAACAGTAATACAGCTGAGGACAATGTAAGAATATTCTTTTAATGGATTAGAAACTCATTACTCTGGAAAGTTTTATAATCTAATACAAATTCTTATACATCAAACTATTTAATGAAGTGGAGCAAAGTCGAGTCGTCCTCTTTCTCTCTGTCTCTAGTTGACAAAATTGTATGTCAGAAGCTAATACACATCAGAAGTACAACAGTTACCTCGGAAAGTGCTTCAAGAGCTTTCTGCGCATGCGCAAGCTGAGGTGCCCGTGGGTACAGAACGCCGAGTTATGTCTTAAAATGTAAACAAATGACAATAATGGCGGAATGTTTTCTCATAAGACCAATGTTAAATTTTCAAAAGTTTGTACTCATATTATGGCGAAAATAGAATTTTCCCGGATATACCACTGGTCTAGAACTTATTTTTGACCCAGAACTTAGTTATTCCGTAAAAATAAACGTTTTTGTTACTGCGGACTTGCATTTGATATTTTATATTCAGGTTGGATTTATTTAAAACTAAACATGACAAACTCATTCGTGGTCCAAAAATCCCCCTCTTCCAAGTAAGGTTATAACGGCACATTGCAAAACGAGAAAGTTGAAATTCTCATGACAAACTCATTCGTGGTCCAAAAATCCCCCTCTTCCAAGTAAGGTTATAACGGCACATTGCAAAACGAGAAAGTTGAAATTCTCAGAAGTCATCTGAATGTTCTTCTCCCTTTGCGCGCATCCCTTGCAGTGATTCAATGGTGTCAGATTCAGACCAGCTTGTCGAGCAACTCTGTCGAGTGCTTGAAACTGTGCAAATGTAGTCTTCTTCTATAGAAATAAAATTACAGTTTTGTCTGTCCATTGCGTAGAATCATGCAGTTTTTGGTTATTTTTACGTTTCTAGGCTATGAAGGCTCAAACGAGTCTCATCTCAATTTCTGTCTGTCTGTCTTTCTGTCATTCTGTCTGTACCAACAAAATGTAAATTTACGCTGCCTACTCCGAGAAAACTATATTACCGATTATGATTCAAATATTTTTCCTGCATTCACTGGATTGGTTATAGTGAGTTTGGCTATTAAAATATGGCCTCGCTACTTTGGAAATAAAATAACGAACCATCAAATTCTGCAGGTTTGCTTCGGCGGTGGTATTTCACTGTTAGTAGGGTAGTGATTAATATTTAAAAAAGTATCACAATTTAAAACTTATCTTGCCTGCTATAGTTGGTAAATAATCAAAAATAGGATTTTTCAAGATATGCTTGGCCTACAGGATGTTTTAGCGAATTGTATCACTCAGTTTATAGGCCTACGTAAACTAAATTTACTCCCATGTGCCTATGGGAGTTTTGGTTTTTCTTTTCCGAGTTCGTTTGGCTCTTCCACCCGACCGATTTTGATGATTGAAGCCTCAAATTGAAGGTATGCACGCAGAGATTTCACATCAAGTATCAGCATATTGATATTTATTTATTTAATAATGGTATTTATTTCAATACTGCGGAGCAGCATAGGTCCTCTAGTCTTATATATATGTATTTAAAAAAATGGTTGTTATTTTCCGAGTTCGTTTGGCTCTTCTACCCGACCGATTTCCATGATTGAGGTCTTATGATTAAGGAATGCTCGCACAGATTTCACATAAAGTATCGGCAATATTTATCTAATGTATTACTCCACCAAAAATATATATTTGACTTTTTTAAATTTCTACTTCGATTTAAGATGCATTTCACCAGTTACAATTTTATCTAATCCTATATATTTTGGTCTAAGAACCTTCAGTGAAATACCGGCTTTAATTTAAGCTATTAGTTATTGAAATCGGACGAGTTTCAAGCAAACACAAGATGAATAACCAAAATAAAACTTATTTTTCATAAGGTTTTTCTATGGTTAAAAACCAATAGTTCCACTATTATTTATGTTTTAGATTTAAAATAATCCGTGAATTATATTAATTTGAGCTATTAATCTTTGGCTTTAATTTTAACTAACTATTAATCTTTTGAAACAGTTAAGTCCAAGATACTGTATTACTCGTTAAAAAATCTTAAATTTGACATAAATCAAAGGCATATCTTTTAGTGGAGACCTAGGTTTCTACGTCAAAACGTTATCGTCAGTCCTGTTGTATCATAAATTTGATTATTTCTAGGATATGCTATGTTATTTTAATAGCGTAGCAGCACGAGTCCGCTAGTTTTGTTTAAATTTCAAATCACACTTAATTTTATATAGTTAACCCTCTATCTAGTATTTGTCCAAAAAAGGACACGAAAGGTTGACGTGTGGAATAGCAATGTCATGTTTTTAAATTTCGGACATTGGACAAAACAATTAAATATTGTAACCAGCAAACGGCCTCAAACCGTAAAAAGAAAATTCAACGCTGGAGGACACGTGTTGAGAACATTTGGTTTTTCTTTAATTTACGGTATAATATAGTATAAAACATCTACCATATCCATAATAATGTTATAATCCATAATAATGCTATGTCCATAATAATGTCAGAACACTGAGTCAATGTCTTTTCCCCGGTTATCAACCCAAAACTCAATAGAAATTGTATACACAAAGAAGCTCTATTTTCATTTACGGTTACCCTACACATTATTGCACTTGCGATTAATTAAATCCGTTATGTAAGGAAAAACGGTTTTAATCCAACTTGGTTTGGATTTGCTTTTGAAACTTGATCTGAAATGATTGCGGTATTTGTAAACAATATTCAATGTAAACATATCAGTGACAGTTAGAGAAAAATAATCTTGATCCGAACAGCTGTTCGCTATTTCATATGATGATTATGTGATAAACATTGTGAGAAAACTTGACAAAAACGCACAAAATTGGGTTTTAAACGTCCGTAAGTTTTTTTACAAAGTAGTGAGGCCATATTTTAATAGCTAAAGACACTTTCGCCAATCCAGTGAATACATTAAAATGATTTGAGGATCATGATAGGTACTCTCGTTTTTCAGGAGAAGGCCGCGTAAAATGGCATTTGGACCGTGACAGACGGAAGATAGACAACAACGGAATTGAGATAATAATTGATGATTGAGATAATAACAGAATTGAGATGAAACTTTTTTCGGATTCTTGAATGTTTAAAACGTAAAAATAATCTAAAAATTGATGATTCTGAGCAATGTACAGACAAAACTCTAATTTTATTTATATAGATTAGTACCTGTGGTGATTTTTATTAGAAATTTATTGAAGTAAATAAACAGCAAAGTTAAAAACCATCCGACCAGTGTTTTTATTTAAAAAGTACGTAGGCCTATTTGATTGGCTTTGTTTTCTGAACTAAAATATCTATTTCTTGATCTATTTTTAGTTCCTGGTTTCGAAACATAATTTGGCAAAACAATTATTTATTCATTAAACAACTTGATCGAAAAATAATTTCTAAACATTGGAGGACAATTAAAAAACTTTTGAATTCTAATAAACCTAGCTGCCGTACCTGTGTTTTACATCGGAGAGTATTTTGAAGAGAAAAAGTTTGATACACGTCACATATTTCAAATCCCACTCCAAACACGTCATGTTAAAACGTTTACATCCTTAAATTAAGAAAGTCACCATCTCCAATTAACAGGCCCGTAGCAAAAGTTAAAAGTTTCACAAATCGAATCGTTTCTACCTTTTGGACCGCAAAATCAAAGCACTGCATTGACAGCATTTACAGCTGACTTCGTTAAACATTCTGTTATCTATATTCTTCAAAAATGTAAACATTGTGAAACTTTGGAATCCCATGAGGCGTAACTCAAAGAAAACACAGTAAATGTAATCGGTATATTTGTTAACCAGGTACAGGGCTACCTCTTGAATTGATATAGATAATAAATCGAAAAATAAAGAAATATATTGATTGATTATTGGCTCTTACAAAAGGGTAAACAATCAAGGAAAATGATTTAATTAAGTAACCACACATCACTGAGTCCATATCTTCATTCTTTATTGTAAAAATCGCTTTGATTGTGGCTATATAAAATAGGGAAGTAAGATTTCACTGTACAACGAGCTCAAAAAGCTCGAGAACCAGCAATAAGATGGAAATAACCGGCAGAACCTTTAACCATCCACTGGCTCGCTAGACGCTACCCCAGGTCGGTCGGTAGCCGGGTAGCCCATCAATGGAACCCGTTAGGCCCGCCCCGACCTCTCGCCGCAAGAGAGACAAGAATTTTGCATTGTTCCACGCGCCTTTGATTGTTTGAGGCGGGAAAACTATTTGTGTGCTACGGCCCGTGCAACACAAGATATTGTTTTCGTATTACTTGGCCTTTTTCCAAGATGACCGGGACCGTTAACTTATTTTATGGACTCCCTTGGAGAATAATTCAAAACTACAAAGAACATTTCTAATCCCACAGTATACTGGCTATTTAAATTATAAACACTTTGGTGTTTGAAAAATATTTTTGGACGATAAATTTTGCAGCTATTTTAAATCATCCAAGATGGCCGCTTGCCTCCAAGGACTCAACAATAGGCCTAATTGTGCGACTATGAAGCAATAAATTCCCACCTTACGCTTGCGAATTAGTTCGGTACATATTTGTATCCACAGTTGCCAGGACGACTATTAAGACGACCAAAGATTACATTGACATTTAGGTATTTAATCTGTAGAATAGTAATTGTTAAGTAATCTGGAAGACAACTAATTAAAATGAAGTGCGAAAGATGGGTCATGAGAGTGCTCAATTCCTGAAGTATAATCCGTTTGTTTGAGGTGCGAATTTTCAAGCTTGTAGAACAAATAAATATCACAAAGTAGAAGGGCAGGGGTGAAAGTGACTGAAGTGACAGGATACCCGGTGGACTTTCAGTGACTGGATTCCAGTGGTATGCGGTAAAATATATAGTGACTGGCTTAGCAGCACAAATTTTACGTGACTGGCTTTCCCATGCAAATGTGGTGGTGACTGCATTAGCATAGCATTTTTTAGGTAATTATATTTTAGTATTTTTAAGAAAAAAAGAGATATATACGTTCAGATATGTCTAGGCTTAAGATATTTACCAATATATATAATATATATATCATAGTCTTGAAATATATTGGGGGGTGCAACTGACTGACTTCCAGTGTATATTTTATGTGACTGGCTTCCCGGGCGCGGCCGTGTATATATATATATATATATATATATATATATATATATATACATATATAAAAATTTGAACGAATGGTGTTTTTGGCCTCTGGGGACATTAAAATGAAAAACTAAATCGGTCCCGGGCCTAAGTCTTACCATGAGACCTACGGTAATAGCTACTTCCCTATAGGGAAATTCGCTAAAACGAACTCATAACTCAAATTTGAAAATATGGTTGAAAACGATACTTTCTCTATACAGCCAATGTATAGGGAAAGAAAGTAAAAGCTCAACTAAGATTTCAAAAATGTCAAGTATTTTATTTTATTTATTTATTTTTTGTTGTATTGACGGTAATTTGCATAATAATTAAACATTTTTCACTCTGGTATTCAACTACAGAAGTCATAGATTCAATATTGACACCCAGAGGGTATTTGTTGACAAATCGGTAAACATGTTTTGACTTGTCCATTACCAATCTTCAGTCAACATCACGATCATACACACGTGTTCAAACCGGCAAAACACGCCGTAATGACTCGACACGGGAATGTGTGATTAACCATTTCACCTCACTTACGGTTTCCTTCACTAATTGGATAAATGGCAAGTTTTCACAAAGTTTCAGCCACTTTGGTGGTGGAATATGTAGGAAACGATTAGAGAACGTGATTTAGAACAAAAGAGTATTTGACACCTTAACAATAAATTAAAGCAGGAATTGAGTTTGTACCATTGGAAAATCGAGTGAATGTTTTGAAGTAATGCTTTTTAATGGTAAACTTAGATTGCTTTGTGGTAGATTAAATCTTTATTGTGTATAATTCATTTGAACATCACATGCATTTTAATTTGTTCTTTTAATGCTTGAGGACTAGATAATTCTCAACACATGCTATTTATTTATAGTAGGCCTTCGTATAGTAGGCTATACAGTATATATTTGTATTTTTTAAAGTCCAAAATATTTACGAATAGATACCTAGATTATTTGATCAAAATAGTTGTACAAAATAATGTAAATATAAACACACTGTATTAAAATATACCTCACTGTTTTCTTTAACTTATCCACATGTCTGACCAATCTATATGGAAGTATGTTTTGTCTAGTTTCTTTCCTATATAGTAATTTCAGATTGGAATTTGACGGTTTAACGAATTCAATCATACAGTATAAACAGCTTTTGTATGAACAATATTGTAATTTATTATTGCGAACAAAAGTGGCATAAGACATTTATCTTTGAAAAATACAGCACACAAATAAAGATACGAATTAATAAAATTAATGAAAAATAATTTTAATGGAGTTTTAGAACAAACTAACGGTGCTACCTTAAGGCAAAGTACACCCCATTAGAAGATCACAGGTTCGATCCTGAAAAAAGCTAATAGCTTTTTAATTGTTCGAATCTTGACTAAGCCATGCTGGTATTAAGGTTTTTTTAATTGTTCAGGCTAAAAAAAAACGCTAATCTTAGACTGTATCAAGGCTGTACAGGGAATTTCACTAACTTGTACACTCATACTTATTATTTTATATATTTTTTGGTTAAACGTGTAGTTGCATCCTAATCCTATTGTAACAAAGAATTATTCTAAATTTAATTTAGTTAACAACATGTTTACACTTATACTCAACAATAGATTGATCAATCATTTAACAACATAGTTTACCAACAATGTATCTTCTAAGGACGAGTTTACAAGTAGAGAATGCTCCATTCCAGAATGGTCTTACTCATTCCTGTTTCCATCGTATTACGTACCACTGTCAAGGACTCTCCACGCTTCAACGCCTCGTCCAATCGTGAAACGCCTTCGCCCTGTCCTTAACTCTTCAGGAGAATGTAATACTTAACAAACATCAAGTGTTAAATTCTCTGGTAAATAATGTTTTCATTATGTATTGTCCAGAAAGCGGCCATTTTTAGTTCTCTAAATCATGGACATAATCATCGTTTTCGAGCAACTTCAAATAGGGAATAAAAAAACATATGGTAAATGAACCTCACGAATACTAGAAAAATACCGGTATGGATAATGCACATAAACAAATGACGTTGTTGGCCCGACGATTTTGATAAAATTTTGTATGTTATAGTCCTTTATATTCTGAACAAAATGGTACAAATCCCATTTCTGTAAAAATTACGGTACAAAAGTTATTGTAAATTATGTCATTTTCCCATAAAACCCCCATAAAATAACAGAAAAATCGGATTTTCCCAAAAATGGCCCGAACAATTTTGATAAAAATGTTTTATGTTATAGTCCTTTAAATTCTGAACAAAATTGTACAAATCCCATTTCCGTATATTTACTCTCACTGGTTACACATAATAAAGGTTGTTGACAAACTTATGGGAGAAAGTATGTGTCAGGATGCTGATAACGTTTATTTTTGCTAATACTGTAGTTAATTATACAAAAACTATAATTCACAAGAATTTGTGCTTTAATTTGGAAATAATACTGTATTTATGTGCTACCAACACTGTTTAGTTCTTAATTAATATAAGCTTACGCTTATTCTTAAACTAAAACATTTGTTTCAAAATTCAAAATAACACTGTTAGAGGCTTAATAAAAATATGTTAAAGCTTATTCTTAAACTTAAACATTTGTTTTACAATTAAAAATAGGAAACATTACCTTAAAGTGAATTCTTTTCATTAACATCTTCAACGAACAATGTTATCCTTATATAATGTTTTGAACAGGGATGAAGTCAATAGACTTTATAGTTTTTTAAAGCCAATAACCATTTTAAAGTTTTAATTTTTGCACAAAAAGCTTTTATAAACTCTATGCATTATATCCATTTAGCTATGAATAATTTTCAATTAAAATTATTAAAAGGATAACATGTAAAATTAAACACACCAATCTCACATCCTTGAAGGAGTTCGTGATCTCTAATGATTTTATTCAACAGAACGGGTTCTTCCTTGACCTCGGAATCAGTAGAATACTTATTTGTGAAGGTTTCAGGGATAATGGGAATAATTTGTATGTCATTTGTAAACTCGAAAGAGATTAATTGAACAATCAATTGTGAAACAATAAAATATTAGATAGGTTGGTTTGTTTTTTTTTTTACAGAACGGTTTGAGTTTGGCTTACAAGCCAGCCTTATGAAATTTGTACCAATAAATGTTTCACTATATCCAATAGCACCAAGTTGTCAAACGGATGAAAGGTAGTTCCTGTTACATAATCCTTCATAGATTTGTTACCGTTAGGTTTCGGTGCTGGAATGCAGTTTAAAATTGACAGACGAAAACATTTCGTTAAACTTTGTCACGTTTGAACTATCCACTTAGAATAAATAGAATTTCCAGTTTCTTTCAGTCGCATCACAGTAAATAGCAATTGAACTGTACCATAAAAAACCATAAAAAATTCAGCTGTTACAATAAAAACAATAACACTTGGGCTACATTACGATTACAAATCATCTTTCATTATGGATGACTCATACTTTACTCCAGCACAAATTTACCCAGAACTACAAAATTTTCCCACATCCCCACAATTACTCCCACAGACTCCAGGAACCCCATGGTAGGGTACCACCGTGAGTAACCGTGACGTCACCAGGTAGATAGTACTATCTGAATGGAGGGGTTATAGAAGTGCGTTGAGTGGAGTAGAGTCAGTCGTTGTGTGGACGAACTGCTGAACAGTGCTCTGAGCTACCCGGACACACTAACAGCTGGTGAGTGGAATATTGTTTATTTATTTATTAAAGAAAATGTTTTAATTGATTTTTTTGTAGTGTGTAATATTTGTATATATTTTAAACAGGATTTTTTTATTGTTTATGTGGATGAATACTTAATTATTTGGTTAGTTAGGTGAATAACTTGGTTTTTTCTATAAGTATTAAATTTTTGTAAAGATTTTACAAATAATAATAGTTTTCTTTTTTAAATAATTTTAGACATAAATATAATGGTAGAAATTGTACAATTTTTGACGTACAAAAACGGAATAATTTTTGTAAAATAAACAACATTTGTAACGGTTTTCATAAGTCTTTATTCAAAGATTTCTGTTGAAATAAATGAAATAATATAAGTTATTTATAGACTTGTTAAAAATATCTTTGTAGTAAACTTTTATTTTTATAAAAAAACATATATTTATTTAACTTAATAAATTAATACAAGGCAAGTCTATTAAAAAAGTTGTATACGTTAAAAATAGTTACTGTTAATCTTTCTACAAATGAATTGGTATTGTTTACAGGTTTTGATTAGTTAACTATTTTGAATTTATGATATGTAATCCTAAATAGAGTGTTCACTTCATTAAAAATATGTAAAATTATCAAATAAAAAAAAATACAAATACATTTACTGTATTGTAGAAGATACAAGTTCTACTTTAAAGCTATAAATTATACAATTTCTACTAGCACTAATTACATTAACTTCCATCTGCAAGACGTTCAGAAGTAATTAAATCTAAAGTTGAAAGTCATTGAACCTAACAATAGGACACCTGCAGATTCAAACAGTAGAAACAGACTATGACAGTTGGCAAACATGACTAGAAAGAGAGGGAGCGAACAGCTGTAACTAATACTCTCCTAACTTTTGTCTAGCAACAGATTAACAATACAAAAGGCAGTGCTTAGAAAATGTTGTAATAGTATTGTTTTTACTAAAGATTTATATTTACCAATTTCGTGTTCATACAATTTATAAAACATATTTTATACTCTAAGTATTCAACATAAATTGTAAGGATTAAAATGTTTTTTTGATTGGTAATTTAATAAAACAATTGTAATTTTTAAATAAAATTTAGTAAATTCCTTTTTAACTGTAACCACATTTGGTCGTTGACGTACCTACCATGACCATTGTAAGATGTATACCTAAACATACTGGTTTATTCTGAAATATGATAAACGTTTTTTATTCAACTTTTCCTAACAGAATATTGCTTTTGTGTTGATAAGCACTTTCAATTATGATAGTTAAACATATGGCAACTTATATGAGCCATATTTTATCTATAATGTATGTGTGTGTAGGCAAGCTGATTCTTTAGAATCAGATAAAAATATATCCTCAATAATTAAAAACATATGCTTTTCAGACAAATTGGCCCTGTTCAATCCTAACATAGCTAGCCTATGTAATTCAAGTCAACACTACTTAATTTGGATTGCACATTGTGTAACTAAGTAAATACGATTACAAAAATAAATAATAATTTTCCAAGATTTCACCATTTAGAAACTTGTTTTTTCAACACCAAAAACGATAAAATAACAAAACCGTTTCTTAAATCCAAACACAATCACTTACAAAAAAGCCAGTGTAAAATGTCAGAATTTCCCTTGCAAATTGTTTTAATCACCTATTGTCTGTTGAGTCAGTTTCGCGAATTAGCATCGCCATGGAGTAAGCAAACACGAGTCAATTACATAGAGTATAAACGTTCGATACCTCTAGGCTAGACAGATATGTGATTGCAGTGGCCTTGGCCTTAACAAGTGTCGGCACGTAGTGGTTAGGCCTTAGGCCTAGAATTAAATGATACTCAGGAGAAGATGTCTGTTAAGTTGATGGAAAAGAGAGTGAGAGAGTTAATTGTTGTGGCGCACGCTATGGTTGGATTAAGAGTATTGTTGACGTTGAAAGAGAAAAATAATTTAGATGAAACGAGAGCTCGCCCAGTGGTCGAAAACTCGACCAAAAATACCGTATGTAATACACAGAATTCTCTATTTTCACCCCACGATGTAAATAAAACATGTGATTGGAATTTATTCCATTTGTTTTTATTTTCTGTTTATATTTTGTTGTTATTTCGTCACCAACATGGCAACCCATAAGACCCATGTTAATTTTTGTCAATTTTTAAATCAATTTTTGTGCTTATTTTTAGTTTATTTTAATTTATAAAAGGATTCTGCACATTTACAGGAAAATATCTTTCACTTGGTACCAACTGCGTGTAATTCGGTCCAGTAGTATAGTCAGGCTAGCTGACATAAGTTTTGCAAAAATCTTTTACTATATAGGATTATGTTTAATGTATAACTTTTGTATACATTTCATACTATTTTTTGTTGGATTTTGTTAATCTTTTTAACTAGAGACGGAATCGTAGATGGAAAAACAGTATTAGCTTTTCTTTAATCAATATTCAGCATACAATATCAGCATGTAGCATGAACTATATTGTTACTGCGCTTAGATTCACTTTGTTCTATTTTGTCTTTGATGTTCTATTTTTGTGTTATTTCTGTGTCATATTAATTGTACCTTCAACTGAATCAACTTAAATTATTGAATCTAGTAGTTATTATTGCATGTAAGCGGCTTTGAAAGAAAAATGTATCATAATATTCTGTATACTTAATCAAACATATTTTGTAAAATGGCGATTGCCGTATGTACGAATAAATAAATAAATAAATATTCAAGTAATTATTTTGGTGTTTCAATATTTTAAATTGTTAGTTTTGTGTTAACTCTTAGATCTAATTCAGTAAACAATCAGTTGACCAATTTTTTCAGCTTTTGGTTGTTCTAAAGTAATTTCGAACTAGTACAAATCGGTGTTTATAATAGGATTCAGCCACTTTATAATCATAAATATTTACATTTACAATATCATAGTACTAATTCGTTTCGTGAATTATCCGGTTCAAAAATACTAAACTTGTCATATGTTAATTTTTTTTTAAGAAATGTAGAACAGAGGATAAAAATCATACCCTTTCCAAACTGAAGTATAATTAGCAAGTTCGATTTCTCTCTACTGATGATTAAAACCATTACACTAATACTGTTATCCCAAACGTTAACGAATACCAGGTCAGCTCGATACATAAACTTTCTTTTTAGGCCAAACAAACTTAGACGCTACAATTCTTCAATGGTAAAAATAAAACACTTTTGCCTTTAAACACTTTACCGTGAAGTAACTGCAAGTTATGATACAGTAGAGATTATTTTATGTTCCCTTAGAATGTAAAAACTGAGATAACAATTAGTAACACTATGAGTGATTTTAAAATTCCCCTCAAAGTACAAAACATGCTTAAAAAACACTGTGAATACTATCATAGAAAAATAAATAAAATATAGACCGTCAGCCGTGTTGCGATTAGCATAGGTTCTGGCATCCACCGCTGGGAGCGCCGTGTAGTTACGGCGTACGTGCTACGTAACTACAAGGGACTCCCAGCGGTGGACGCCAGAACCTATGCTAATCGCAGCACGGCTGGTGGTCTATATTTAATTTTTTGTCCATGATACTATCCCTTCAGTGTACATACTTAACTGGCTACTTAATTATCCAAACTCAATATATTTGAATTTGAAAAGTTGATCAACACTCAACTTATCCTTCTAACCAAATATATTTTTAGTAGCTTTAAAGAACACTAACCAATCTCTTCTATTCCTATTCCTATTTATTTTGTAGTCCTATTTCAAGATCACTCATGGTGGACGAAACAAATATAAATAACTTATTGTAATTCGAGAAATTCTTGCCACAAACTTGTATTGGACGTGGTTTCTTAAAGCATGTTATTGTTTTGTTGCAAGTGCCAACAGACTAATGCTGTGGGGGGGGAGGGGGGGTTATGGTTTGTTGGTATTTTGGCACACTGATGTAAGAAGTGTGTTCTCTAATGTTGTCATGTGTTGCTTGTTAAAGTACAGTGTCCAAAACAAATATCAACCTCTGTATTATTATCAACATTTGCAATCACCGTTTTGTTTAGAAAGTTTCCCAACTTGTGTTTAGGATTTCGTAAACAAATATTAAGCATCTGGTTGATTATAGTGGTGCAAATTATGGATTGTAATAGATTATTTTATGTCTTTGATTACTAAAGTTTTGAGTTATGATATAAGTGCTGGATCAGATGTTTTAAGTTTCTATTTAGCAACAATTAAACCATATTAAACATAGTACCTTAGATGTATCGTAATCTTTATGGATTAGCCACGAATACTAGAAAAGAACCGGTATGGATAAAACTATAAACAAATGACGTTTTTGGCCCGAAAGTAAACAAAACCATATGTCAATTAATGCTATAAGTATAGGGGATTTGTTTACTTTTGGGCCAAAAACGTTATTTATTTATGTTTTTTTGAGCCATACCGGTATTTTTTCTAGTATTCTTTAAAACTAATACGATGGAACACATTTACTTTTCTACTCTATAATTCCTACTGTATTAACCAGAGGATAGTAATATTGTGCTTTATAATAGTTATGTGCCAAGCTTTCCTTGATCATGGATCTTTCAATTCGGTTCTGGTTAATGAAACAGCTGATCATAAGTAAAAAGTTACTCTGGTCTTTTTCCTTTTTCTATTCAGTTTAAACTTACTTAAGTACGTCACTGTATAAAGTCATTGTTTTTAAGGAATTAAGTTGTGCAATTTCTCCTCAAATTTGTGAGACATATTTTAATGCTTTTAGTGCCATCTAACATATGAAACAAACATCAAAATCAGGTATGGGTCTTTTTCAGAAGGAGGCTGTGACTATTTAAACTGTGGAAAACCCACAGTTTAGGTTAGGAGGTTAGTTTATAGCTTTACACACTTTTTTATATTTATTGAACAGTAATAATAAAAAAAAACTCAAAAATCACCCAACCTAAACTGTAGGGCCGCCACCCTTCTTCTAAAAAAGACCAGTGATTTTACAAATAGGATAGAAATTCTTCAATTTTAATACCCCAGGTCAATGCCGGTAACAAAGCTCATTCCACACATCTATGCAATCTCCACTTCATAATTTATTTTCCTTGAAAAATGCTATAACTGTATTTGTTGCTTATTAACAAATAAAAAGTCTTTAATGTATTTTAGTTGTCATAAAGACAAACCTATCCTTTTTCATGAAAGTATTCAATTGCATGCAGAGATCAAAAAAGTAAGAGCAAATTAACTACTTTACTGTAAGACTTTCTCCTAGAAGTAGAGTAACTCTACTTCCTCAGTTTTGCGACATAAAGCTACAACCCCGTGAAATTCATTCTCAAGAGATAAGGAAGTAGTATATTATACCGGAATTGTGTAACCTAAACGCCAAAACATTGTTAACTGCAGAAGATTACCTAATGGGTTATGTTTGAAGGATTCATGCTCTAAGGTCAACGCGGTCACGAGCTTGATGAGGCAAATGAGCGTCTAAAAATACTTAGCATTGTTTACAGTAAATACGGTACATAATGTAAGAAGGTAAGTTCTAACTATGTCATGTTTGACATAAAATATAATTTTGTCACGATTATGCTATAAGAGAGATGAAGTGTTGATTTAAGTAACTTTGAATAATTTGCTTACAAAAAATGTTGCTATTGTTTACGTACAAAACAAGATGTGATAAATCCCTAAATACTTTTAAATATTCGATGGGTTGGATATTTCCAGCCTCACAAATTTCGACTCCAAAGATATTGGTGCAACCGGTTAGTAGTTAAAATTTCAGAGATCTGTTGGTAGGCAACCTCATATTCTATCAATAACCAATCACTTAATATCTTCACTAAGAGATTGACGTACTCTATCTAATAGGTTAGGTTAGGTTAGGTTGTGTTAGGCTAAGTTAGGTTAGGTTGGGTTGGGTTACGTTAGATTAGTATAGGTTAGGTTAGGTTAAGTTAGGTTAGGTTAGGTTAAGTGAAATATAGTTGAAACCGTAGTACTAATAGTGCTAATTAACTATGTAGTAGTACTAATACCTTTACAAGCCAATAGTAATGCAGAGTTAGTTAAGAATCTAATTGATGGTCCGTTTGGCTTTCCTATTGACTAATATCAGCTGTTTCTTCGACCAGAACCATATATGAAAAGTCCAGTAAGGTACCGTTTTGAACCATCAAAAGCAACAGACTTTTCTCAGGATCCAACTAGCGATCCTATGACCGTTTTCTTAAAAAAAATTGAGCCATAATTTACCAACAGCCCAATAGTCAAGAAAAGCATTTTTTTTTTACCAACAGCCCAATGCCAATAGTCAAGAAAAGCATTTTTTTTACCCATCAAAAGCTACTGGAGTGTCAAAACAATGAACACTGCAAGCATTCAGGTTCTGAATGGCTACGTGCAGTTTTCCTTTTGATATGTAGACCACCTCGCACACATTTATAGCACTTGTGCCAAAGATCTGCAAGACTAACGGGATTTGACCTGACTCAAGGAATGTTCCAAGACTACTTTCTATTCACAAATCGCCAGGTCGTCCCCCACAATAAACTGTGCAGGAACTTCTTTTATTGCCTGAGCCCGCAGCTAGTGCCTTCAGCTGACTCATGGCTTTCTAGTGACCATATGTTGTGACAATTAAAGGATTAATGAACTATTTCATTGTTGGAACTTCAGTAATACCAGTACACTGGTATCGTATGGGTCTTTAAGTGGTTTGTTGGTTGCCTAAAGTAAATTTTCTCGGAAGTCATATTTTTTTTAGGAAGAAAGAATATATTTTTAATATTTACACGAATATTAAAAAATGTTGTATAAAAATACTCGTGAAACGTCATAAAATTGAGCACGTATACTAAAAAAAAACAAAAAACGTTCTATGCACTTGGGTTAGGTTGAATTGTTAAAACTATTTGTACCAGTGGTAATTTTTCTTGTTGTTTGTTAGTCAAACTGAATAACTAAAGTCAAATTTGAAAGTTTACATACTCAAATATAAATTTTGTGATATGAGTTCTACGTCCGTAGATGGATTCCAATGTGGATAGACACCAATTTACAATTGACAATAATTACAGTTTTATTAAGTAGACCACAATAATAGGGTTTTTGACACAATTATTATTTTTTTACCACAAATTTAGGTTTTTGACCTCATTTAATTGGGAACGTAATACTTATTTTACTTTGTTACACATGTCAGAAAACTAAAAATAATCACAACAATTAATTAATTTCACTGCCTGTATAGGCACAGTGTTAAACAAACTTATAACATTTATTTTTACTTTTTTGTGTTTTATAATGCAAAATGCTTCTATACAACCACACACATTATCAGATAATTATTTCGCGATTTTATCCACGTAAGATGCCAGAATAGGCAACCCATTTAGTTTCACCTTTTAAATTGAAAACATACAATTATAGTACTAATATATTCTTATCAAATTGTAAAATAATCTAGAGACCAGATAAACGTTATCAGTCAACAAGAGAAGACGTGCAGTGATTTTGTGTCCTAAATGCACCTCTATTCGAACACTAATAGTTATGGTTTACAAGTCAGTCGAGGTTTAACGGTGGCCCACACGACAGGCTCAATATAAGATTACACCAAGGAATAAATCAGGGGGTTTATGACAGAAGGGAGGACTATGATCGACTTCCTACATTGATCTTAACCTCAGTTGCTCCCATCCTGTGCTAGGTTCTGTTATCATTCGTTTGTGCAAGTGTAAAATATTAAAGCCACGGCTTAAAATTAAACTCCGGTTTTAATTTTGGATCAATTGTTGTGACGTGAGTTCTATGTGAAATTGACTTCGATGCGTGTTTTAAAATCTGTTACAGGTAATTGCTTTTAGTATTTTGTAATTTTTTTAATAATTTAATTTTTGAAGGACGTATTGCATGTTTAACATGATATCACAATTTTCTTCAAAATTTGTGTGCATAGATCACCTTAGGAAACAATTTTTATTGGGTAAATTTCTCTGTTAATAAAATCCAATATTTAGTTTTTATACGTTGTAACATATTAAATGAGTTCCTCAGAAAGGATTGTTTTGCTTGTTTAGTTATCATTATTTATCTAGAGCACTCTCATTATGTAGGAACTCAACATGTTTTTAGGAATGATTTAAAAAGTTTTAAAATGGGTTTTGATTTTCCCACTCAACCAATATAAAGCTGATAATGGTTTTAGGTTATCTGAAAGTATTTAGCAACCTATCCATTTATTTGATACACAATTCTCAGCATCCATTAAAAATATATTTTTTAATAATACTCTCTCTTAATCTTATGTTTACGGACATTATTAAATTAAAGAATATTTTTTATATATACTCCTCAATTGATCTAAAAGACATAATAATATAAAATAATTATAAAGTATACGAAGCCACGAATTTTCCAGGGCACGCAGGGTTTGAAAAGTTAACCTCTTAGCTATTAAAACAGAATGGAAATATTTTAAACCAAGTGAAAACATTAACAAGTGTCATTTTGTGAAAGAAGTAAGTAATAAGGTAAGTAGGTGGTCTTTCAGAATCCTCGTCTTTCATGTAAATTACTTGACAAATGAGTGTTCTAGAAAATCTGTTCAGCTGCATAACTTGCAGCAAATTTGTGAAATCCCGAAACTAATGCAATTTACTCTTCCTTTGTAAAAGGTACATGGAATTTTCCTTAAAAGGCAACAGATTGTTTTATACTTGTTTTCACACTATTTATTATCAAATATTTGCATTGAAACAATGGATGTATTTTAAAGAAGTACAATTATTGATATTTAGTCTACTCTTGACCTTTTAGTCCGATTTGAAGGTTATAATAATCTTTTCATAATTTTGATCATTTATTATATTAGCTATTTTATACGATTTAATTGTTAATGTATTAGGTTTAAATAGGCATCTCTATAAACACTAATTTAAAGGCTATCCCATTAGAAGGCGACCCTTTAGAATTGGTTTTGTCCATTTCAATCTTCTTATTATTTCAGTCTTTTCCCTTACATTCCGTTTAAAGTTTCTAAGCATGTTAACTTTCTAACTTTCGTGTTAAGTCTCTAAGTCAAAAGTTAAACTGTTATAGAAGTTAATGCGACGATCGCGTAAAGATAGTCTTTACGACACGAGTAGAAATTTACTTGGTGCCTTAAAATAATTTACGAGTGTCGTTAACACTATTTACGCGAGTTGCGTACACTACTTTACCTACGACAGTTTTTGTAATTTCTTACTATCACTACTTATAACTTCTAAGAGAGGTTATGTTTTCGTTTATAACCTCACATTGCTACTAACAGTGATGAGACGAAACATTGTACCACTAATTGCACCACTCATTAACAATTAAATTGGTGTTAAAAGCTGATAAGTTGACGTTTAAAACATTGCAATTTTACTTCTTTTCCTCTCAATCCTTGAACCTCATTGGTCCGTTAGTCATGTTGTTAAGTAAGAAAACAATGCTGTTATGTAAGTAAACAATACTTCTGAAATCAATTGAAAAGGCTATTTTTAAAAACGTTTGTAGGTAAAAATACTAAGGACATCACACAGGATTAAGTTTAAATATTGTGACATCGATAAGTATTGTGATGTTTTGGAAGGAAACAAAGAGATACAATAGAGACGACAGAGTTTTATCACACAATAGAAGTATACAAGTAAAACCAATTAGGTCTAGCTCTAAGTCCATTAACGCTATGGAAACCTCTATTTGCTTAAAGTTGTTTGTTCGAGTCCTTAATTGCAATTCCCAAACCAAAAAGGGTTTTAATGGGTGGTAGGTCTAAAGTGAAGTAGTTAAAAGTGGCTTAAGTATTTGTAGGATTTTGTTATTTTTATGTTTTTCAATGGAAGCCTCCACTCCATTTAGAACTCGTATCAGAATAGAACTTAAGATTTCACTCTCCAAAGGTTATGATTTAGATCTCATGAAACTGCTATCTAACTATATATATGTGGAACAACTTAGAACCGTAAAAATTATTTAGAAATCATAGAATTAAATAAACTTTACCATCGCAGTAGTGTATTATGAATTAACAAAGAAAGGTTTAACCTATGAACCACTGTACACTGTGCACTGTATATTGTAATAAGGTTAGGTTAGGTTAGGTTAGGTTAGGTTAGTTTAGGTTAGGTTAGGTTAGGTTAGGTTAGGTTAGTTTAGTTTAGTTTAGGTTAGGTTGGTTAGGTTAGGTTAGGTTAGGTTAGCTTAGGTTAGCTTAGGTTAGCTCAGTGAACATTTAAACTATAAACTTTTAGGGACGAAACTTTAGATTTTTTTGTAAACAATATTTTAACATTCGTATTTAGATAGTATATTTTACGTCTGAACTACTTTTGGTTTTCTCTTGGCAATATCACAAACAGCTACCACTATCTTACCCGCATGCGAAGACATGCATATTCAATATGTATGACGTGTAGCGTAGTTCTGCTTTTTACACTTATGTTTTCTACTTCTTCATTATTCTCTACTGAATGCAATTCATTGCGTGTTTGGTAAACCCTCGTCTACGAAAAAAAGGTTTCATAAATGGTTTTTTAATAAAAAAATTAAAAAAAATGTGAGCTTAAGTACTAACACTACCAAAAGGCATGCATCGTTTATAAGTTATGCTGTACTCTCACTCAACTAACAATTAACCTGAATAAACGCTTAAAAAATCATTATAAATCATTTTGTATATTTCATTTACTACCAAGGACTTGAAAAATTAAAACATTTGTTAGTTAATAATTTTTTTTATTTGATCTGCCGTTGCACAGTAATATGTTACCCTATTTTGACTTGTCTTTCAGTTTCTGCTAAGAACTGTATTGAGATTGTATGTTTAATTGATCAGATATTTGTTTATACTTAATAAACTGACAAGGACTTGATCAATAAAATTCACATGTTTTTTGTAAAGTACTAATCTAGCGTTTTGAAAAGAAAAATTCAAGGAACGATTAAAAAAAAAATATTTGTAAATCACATTTTTAAATTACAGTTTTAGTTTGTATTTTATTTCCTGGTTATTTGTACTTAACCATTTGGGGGGGGGGGGGGTAAACGATTTAATTTGTTTTTTGAGTATACAAAGACGTAATAAGATATAACGATTTATAAAATCTCTAAATTTCTTTAAACAAAAACTTATATGACCTACTTGAACGTACTTTGAAACTGTCCACTTTGTGATTTTACAAAGCTCGTGAATATGAATATTGTGATATTCATATTTATGTTTCTTAGAACCACGATGATCGCATATTCAGTTTTGACTTAAAACAATGTTTCATACGCAATCAGATGACTCTATTGTAGGGAAGGTTAGTGATGCATTCTCATAAATATTCCATTCTTCATAGTTCGCGAAACACTAATTAGCCTATTGTTGTATTCGTTGAACAGACATGATCATAAATGCCGAGAACATATTTTTAATGTATACCCCAATACTGAAGCACTCATTTCCCAAAAACCCCCATGCCCCCACCGTAAAGTACTTTATTTTATGGGTCGGTGTTAAATTCCTGGATGCAGTTATTATCCAATTGCGCCTGTTGTCTGTACTCGTGTTCCATATAGTTGAATTCTTCTTACTTAGTGTTTGTGCTCAATCGGTAAATATTAGTGTGTTGATTATGTGGTGAGCCTCTAACTGAAAATTATTCAACGAAAACAAATATTAATATTTCTATATAGGCCTAGACATGATACTGGGGTACACTTCCATATCTGTTGGCACAAGCAACTCAATGAGAATATCGATCGATATATCGAATTAAACAATCGAATAATCAATATTACTCATTCGGTTGGTTGTGGCAACTAGTCAGATATAGGAAAGGAGGTATTTTTAAATCGGAAAGTTCTATTTGGGCAAGCACACAGGTCAACGTCCGATTATTATTCTAAATCAGTGCTCACAATTGCAGTTCCAAGAATGTTTACTTTTGAATGTAGTACGAATACTTCCTGGTGAAAGGTATAGTAAGATTTTTTGGAATTTCCCCAAACTCAAAACGGAAATGGTTGCAAACGGAAACTCAAACTCATTGCAACATGTATTGAAGTAGGTCAGCTTGTGTGGTTCGGACTAAAGTCTTCATAAGCTCAAACAGGCACACTAACACATTTTGTACCATTCATCACTAACATTTGAATTTACTAAATTATCTGATTGATTAACGTATTTTTTCTTTAGAAAAGTGTTATGAATTAAAATGCTACAAATCGTGGACAGTAATCTAATAAACAACTTTGCAAGCAGTTAACTACGCTTGAAAATGTTGTAAGCCACTATTAAAGAAGTTCTCAAACATAGAGAGTTCATTTTTTTCCTCTAGCAAAATAGCTAAAAAGTACAGCACCTCAAGAAATCTGTTCTGATATGAGAAAGAAACAATAGTATAAAAACTTGAGGTATGACAGTTTAAAAGTAAAGTCTACCTGCAATATTTAATATTAATGTTTGGATAGACGAATTATAAATCTTAAGAAAACAATCCGAACCCTATTTGCAGTTTTAACCACACACCAATCTACTAAGCCATCTGTGGTAACCGCAGCACAGCTGACGGTCTATATTTAGTATTTTTGTCTATGACTAAACTCACAAATGTTTAAATGGGCATTGCTGTAGGCTGTGGTTTATAATAATTGGTTCTAGCTAAAACAAAACAGCTGTTTCGTAAGCTACACAGGGCATTTCACTCAATTCTACACTCATGACCAAATTCTCTTTTACAACATTTAGACCTATAGCAATGAATACGGTTGCACCCCTGTACACCCTTCATCCATATTTAGGTAAAAAATACACCCAGTTATGTCCTAATTTTAGTCAGTAATAATAATAATTAATAATCTTTGTTTCAATTAATACTTCTTTCTCTCTACATTATTAAAATATAATGTTTTACTGGCCGAATATCCCACAATCGTACAAATAGAAAGTGAAAACTCCGAACGAAACTAGCAATTCGAACCAACTCAACAAAACCAACAAAGTTGAAACTCATTGCAATGCACATATCAAATTGCACGTTACACAACCAGAGGTTGTTACATTATCATAGCCAGAGGTATGGAGATCGGAAGACAACAATGATCAACAAGTCCAGTCCTGTCGGAATGCTCGGACATTGATTATAGCCATTATCACGCATGTAGTCGTTAAGGTCTTCTTGTTCTCACTGGGCTCTGGACCAGCTGCTCACAGGTCTTTGAAAAAAAAGAGTTTGAAATCCGAAATGTAACGGACTTTGGTGGTTAGGGTCAAATTGAAGATTATAAGCTTTATGCTGAAACACTAGCAAATTTTAGAAGATGAGTGATTGAGATTGATAAAAGATTGTGTCTTAGTTGGTGACTAAGTTGGAATTGTTTTCTCATGACTATTTATAACAAATAAAAAATAATGCACAGGTGGGTTTAGTTTCGAGTCATAAGAGGTTGACTTTAATCAGAATCGAACTAATGGTGTTCTAACTATGACAGGTAAAAAATGAGGATTGCATTTTAAAACCCCAGTTTTGTACAATATAGCAATCCCTACTACGTCAAAATACTACATTGGCTACTACGCCACCTATTCGGTATAGTTGACTAAGCACGTAGGCCTTAACTACATGGCGCTCCCAGAGGTGTGAACCTATGGTAACCGCAGCACAGCTGAAGTCTATATTTTATTCTTTGTAATACTCAATAATCAACAGAAGATTTGTAATTTTAATAAGGCATGTAAGTTTATTCACAACTTATTCCTGGCCAAACATTTCAAATGCGCTTAGAATCGTTCCCTTTAATGTTTGGACGTTTTGAAATATACCCTACGAATGAGCCTCATAAAAACGCAAATATTCAAGACGGACGATCTGCATGGGCGAGTGCGTAGGTAATCCTTTGGCGGATAACCTGTTTGGTCACCTACACTTTCGTAGTAAATAATTTGGGAAACTTTAGCAAGATGTAATGAAATCAAAGTTTCATTAATGGTTACATTAAAGAAAGTAATCAATTTTCGGAATACTTTTTGTCATCATACTTAACACACCTTATATTCCTGCTTTTTACAATTTTTATAATGATTTTGTAAGCTAAATTGAATCTTTAAATATTCCCAACTTGAAAAGAAAGCGATTAACACAGTAACAGTCCATGAATTGCTAAAAGCCTTACTTCCCATCTTGCAACGGAAGTCGGTTTTCATTTTCCGTCAGCTGACGACGTTTGCGCCAAATTTATTTCCGCTGTCGACGGTTCCGCATTAGAAGTTGGTCGGAACGCCGCTCAGAGTTTGGATCCAAAAATAATATTTTGGGCGTTAGTGTCGCTGAACGATTCGTAGAGTAGATCTGCAATGAATCACAAAGAAAATCGGCACAAGACAAGAAAGTTTACCAATGAATACGTGGTAAAATCTATTAAACTATTGTAAATTTTCGTAGTATCAACTACGAATTATTAAGTGGTAATATGACATAAAATGGGGATTAGTTGGATTTGAACCCGGGACCACCGAGATAGAAGTCTTGCTCTCCCCTTTAATTCAACGCCTTAACTATTACCATTGACTATTGGATACAGAAGAAGACATCCCATCTATATGGATCAGATGTCGCCAATTTTTTTACTAAAAAATAATGTAGTTGTGTCGCCAGTCACTGTATGGGTGTTTAAAACTCTATTTTGTACCTTATTTTTTGTTACTGACATAGTTGCTGGGTCACAACAGCTGCTATAGCTCATAATAAGTCATACCATCAGTTTGACTTGGTAAAAACCATCGTGTAATCGGCAGAAATCAGTAATTTAGATCAGCGCAATCTGTAGGTGGCTCACATCAACTAAGACAAATTTTATTAAAAACCTGGCTACAACTTTAACATGGGGATGGAATGTCTACTTAATTCTTTTGTGTTGATTTAAAAGAATGTAACGCCAAATCCAAGTTCTTTTCTTTGGTTGTAATTATTAATAAGTACTAATAGAAAACATTCACAGTTTACTTTTTCAATCTAAAAGCTATCGATTATTTGTTTAGTCAGAAATCATTTAAGCGTTTTATGACAATCAACAAACTTTTACTTTAAATTAGTCCTTTCTAAATTGCATGCAACTTATTTTTGACTTTACAACTATGGACATTTGACTATAGCCAGTTATACAGACAGGTTATAGCTAGTTTCTTTTATAGTGTAAGCTAGGACAGAACACCATTAAATATATACATAGTAAAAAGTCTTGTCACTGTTACTATAGATAATGTAATTAGACTAAACACGTCAGGCTTTCAATCACTATATCACAATAACCATAAAATTGTCAACGAGGAAGTCAATTTTAATAATGGATCAAAGAAATCCTTTATATTTAGATTCAATTTATAGCTGTGAGAACGGAATGCTTCCGAAGGCATCTGGGACTTGTTGTTGATAACGTCAATGATAAGAGTTTCTACTTATCGTCTGTGACCCAGGACACTTAAGAATACTTGAGACTGATCACTTGATGCATTACATCAAACGCATCAAATGATAAGAGCCACAAACAGAAACTAACCGGTAGCCCTGTTTGGTAACTGATAGCTGGTGTCCAAACAAAATGATAAGAACGAAATGGAAACATATTGAGTGGAAAGGTTTGTTTATGCTGGAATGTTTTGCTAGGAAGTTTACATGGAACGGTTTTTGTTATCAAAGGTTGAGTAAGTTGATAGTTCTGCACGTACACTGAATATGAGGGTAATTATACATAATGAACAAAATATGCAATAAAGGCTTAAACTCACACCCCAATGATACACTATCCTATTATTGATTAAGTGTTTTTGTAGCCGTTAAAATTCGAGTGCGTTAATGTTTTCTCTTAATTGTATTGGCATTTTCACAAAGTTGATAATTTCGAAAACAAAACTATTTATATGTGAATTTGTGTTTGTTTTCCGGTATGAAATCCTTAAAGTTAAATGCAAAGTGTAAAAGTTTGACTAAATAAAAAGGGGGAATACGCGTTTATTGACATGAGCGCATTCAAGCGGTATGGGACGCAAAACTCACGAAAAGATTGTTTAGAAACCGAACGTGTTATCCTAAGTTTATGGTGGGATGCAAGAAGATAAGTTTTTATTTGTTGTGTGTAAAACATAATGTCAGCTTGACAATGCATCTATCTTTTGGTTGAATTTATAAGGAAGAATCTAAGGAAAAGCTGCAGAAAACGTTTTACTAACAAATGTTCTAGGTATTGATAGTCAAAGGTTCTAGCTATTTACGAAACATTAATCACAATAGTTAAAAGAACGCTGAATACCTTTCCGAGTGGAGTGAAATACATAACATCGTTCAAACCACAAACTTGCAAACTTGCAAAAATAATAGGTATTACCCAAGAGTTCAGGAATCAGTTCGGGCTGTTGAACAGTCTTGGGTGTCTTCCATTTTGCAGTCAGTCCATTTACCGGTCAGTCCATTTACCGGTCAGTCCATTTACCGGTCAAGTGTGGGGGTGAGGAGGCTCTAGGGAGGGAGGTTTTCCAATTTGTGGTCAGGTTTCGATTCCTAGAATACCTGACTATTTTGAATGAATATGTTCCATGCACATAAAGCAGCAACAGTACTTCTTGAGTGTTTGCAGATGTCAAGATTTAGATCTTCACGAGGAGTTGTTGACGGAGCCACTGTTATATTAACAGACAGATTCTTCTGAAATCACAAATCATGTCTTCATGATATTATTAAAATGCACTAACTATATAATTCGAACTTAAATAATACGGTAATTATCAAACACGTAGGTATTACCACCTTGCAGACAGCAGGTTAACTATTTTTGCTAAATAAATGGTTTAGTCAAAAATAAAGCAGGTGGGGGGAGGAGTGCATAGTTTTTGGTCACATACTATTGGCACCAATAGTTGTACGTCGGCCTGGCTCCCCGCTCTGAGTCATCAACCTGGCTCACGTGTTCTCGGGATTTTAGAAATATGTGACTGCAAAATGGAAAAATATTTTTGACCCATCCCTCCAGATTTTTGGGTTGACCAGTAAATGGACGATTTTGCTCTTGACCGGTAAATGGACGACCGCAAAATGGACACAACTGGGCTGTTGAACAAAGTCTTGTAGCCTGTGGGATGATGCTGAAGATAAAACAAAACAACACATTCGTTGGAACTCCAACTGGGTTTTTCGACCACCTCCTCAAATTACAGGTTCCAACTACCAGAAGGCAAAAAGTCTTCAGAACTGGTTCTCTTCGTGCATGCGGGCGAAAAGAAACCGCTAATTCCTGCAACTTACACTACGTTTTACTCTTCTTCGAAAGCTCTCGCTGAAGTCTTGTCAAGGGATATTACTTTCGCAAAACAACATTTGAGACTTGAATAGTCTTTAGGCTATCTTTAGTTGATGTTAAACAAATTAGGAGTCAATTTCATGATTCTAGATAGCAAATGCTGAAAGAAGTACAAAAGAAGCGTGAAAACCTAAGAATGTAACTGAATCAGCATCTTTTGGTGAAAATAAATTTTGTTATTGATTTTTTGAGTAGATTTTTCGATATTGACACAGTCATCACAAGAAGACTACGATTCTCTGTTATTGTTTTTGTTTCAATGTTTTGTTCATTTAGAAGTGTAATATTTATTACAATGATCTTGAAGACACACGTGTCCGCAGGCTGTTTACAATTACAAACTGATTCAAAGAAGTAATGGAATAATTTTTATTACGATATCCATTTATAGAAACAAGCCTCAAGGTTTTTGTGCAAATGGGTCTTGAAACAAATATAGTCTTATTGTTGAAGCCGTAGTTGGCTATTACAATTTCATTGATTTACATTGCAAAATGTTTTTCCTGTTTTATCTACACCATATAAGCAATGTTAATGTTAAAAGTCAACAATTTATTACACTGAAAAAATCTATGCCACAGAGTGACGAACAAATAATTCATATAAGAAACTGAGCCATATATTTGCTCGTAAACAAATGTATAAATCAAGATCATCTGTCAGGCGTATTCGCAAAACCAGAACCCACGCAAGCTTAAGACAAGCTTTAGATAAGCTTCTGCAACTTCCAAGGCCATTAGCCATTCAGTCTATCTGTCAATGTCATCCAAGTAATGGAACTGGTTTGCTTTTCTTTATCCCAATTTGGAATGCAGTTGAATGCAATTAGGTCTGAGTCAGTGAATCAACCTAGATTTGAATCTTCCCGACGTACGTTGTTTATAAATTGCCTGTCTTCGTACTTAGTATTGTTGGGTGATCTGTCTTAGATTTGTCGTGCAGCAAAGTGAATAAGATAGTTAGCTTGAATAAACAATACAGGGACACCACGAAGAGTAATGAGTTAAAGTGTGAATTTAATGTGAGAGTAAAAGTGTAAAATTAAGATTTCATCACCCTCTTCATGTTTACCAAGATTGGCTGATTTCTAAGTCATGCAAATTTATTATATGTACCCCGATCAAAAAATGTAGGTGGTTCCAGGAGAAAAAATTAATCTTCTCCACTCGATCCTAACTTTAAAAAAAAATGCTCAACAGCTGAAGTTGGCCAAAACGTCAATCAGCTATAACTTAAAGCGACTAAGTTTTGTGAACAGAATTAAGTCCAAAGAACAACAACATTTTCCAATTATTAACATCTTAGGGATTTTCCTAATACGATGTATTATGAAATAGTTTTGTAGTTTTTAAAGGGTATTGAGTATTTATGAAAGTACCAGAATAAGATATTTTGTACAAAATTGTATTTGCTTTAACACCAAAACATCTCTTCTCATTTCAAGACCTTGTTTATTACCTTCCTAATTGGTTTATAAGTATCAAGTACCCTAAGCGTAAACTGGTACTTTGGTATTATACGGACCACATATAATAATTAATTATAGCATAACCAAATCAAACCTAACCTAAGGGTGGACTATGTTTTAGATTAGGTTAGGTTAGGAATATTTTTTTTATTTAAACAAATTTATATCTTATTTGGAAGTCAATGTACCAGTGTGATGTGTATAATACCATAGTACCCGCAAACCTCATCACTAAAAAATAATACACACAAACTAAAAACTTAAAGAACTCTTAAATATCAAAACCCATTATTATCAAAGAAACCCAAAATAATAACTAAATCGTTGCAAAGTTATACCCTCAGAATACAAGTGTGTTCCTTTTTCACGAAAGATGACACCAACTCCAAGGTATTTAATCCTTGCCAGAATAGAGCACATTAATAAACTCCACTGGGGTCCTGGCCTTAGGCCAAGGTTACGGTTGGCCTAGCGTGGCTTCGGACTCCGGCCTAGAATATGTCAACAAAGCAACTGCTGTTGCTGTGTTTACCTAAATGAAATGACACACGAAAGAATAGGGGAATGTTGCAAAAGAATGGCGTATGTTTGTTTACTTAAGTAAAATCTAAAGAAAAAACACTTTGCGGAAAACAGAAACATACCAATAATAGGGTATGGAGAACTAAGGAAAATATAAGATAGAAGTTTATAGGGAATGAAGAACAAAGGAAAACAGAAACAGTCCAATAATAGGGTATGGAGAACTAAGGAAAATATAAGATAGAAGTTTATAGATAATAAAGAACAAAGGAAACAGAAACAGTCCAATAATAGGGTATGGAGAATTAAGGAAAACAACAGTTTATAGATAATAAAGAACTGAGGAAAACAGAAACAATCCAATAATAAGGTATGGAGTTTATAGGGGATGTAGAACTAAGGAAAACAGAAGATAATAGGGGATGGAGAAAACTAACTGTCTATATGTCTCTTAAACAGTCACATGATTCGCTAATTCATATTTTATATATGAAATTTCTTTCAAACAATTTTAGCAACAAGAAAAACACATCAAGTTCATTAAAGAACACGAATAAAATAGTTTATGGTCAAAATAATATATATTGTAAATAAAATAACAACGAACCATTAATGAGTGACCTTTTTCCCTAATCTGTAAAATAATATAGTAGAACCTTGATAACAAGACCCTTTTGATAACAAATATCATTTTAAAAACCCTTGATTTGAAATCACCCCTAATCACATTTAAACCAACCTTGACCACAAACTCTGTGCAAGACGTCTAATAAAGGTTCTACTGTATGAATATGGCACTAGAAATTCTTCAAAAGAACATACAAAACAACAAATTACCTAACTACAGATTGAAATCACATAACTTATTCATAAACATATCCAATTTGACATTGTAGACCATTTATAAAACACATGTTATCCAAAGTAATCCAGATGATTGTTGGAATGTCATTGAACTCTATCGATCAGCTGATTCACTTTCCTTATTATTTAGTTGAATTATTAGCCGAATTATCCAATACAATACGATGTCGTGT
The DNA here is from genome assembly GCF_028750875.1 of Macrosteles quadrilineatus. Lineage (NCBI taxonomy): Eukaryota > Metazoa > Arthropoda > Insecta > Hemiptera > Cicadellidae > Macrosteles > Macrosteles quadrilineatus. The sequence continues at coordinate 85,523,906 of NW_026542597.1, forward strand.
TGGAGGATAGGCTGGAAAATACAGTATTGGTTTGCGTGTAGAAGGTACGTTGCGTGACCCAAATACAGCCTCTGTCATTTGAATGTCATATTCCGAGTGGGGTACCGTATTGTTTTGGGGAAGTAATTTTATACGCTTTGGTTGTTTATTCGATGGGATTGATATGTGTGAGATGAAAATGGTTATTTATCAAAGATTTAAATTGGAAACTTTAAAATAGTACATTAAGATAGCTGAAAAAGAACTATGCTGGTTTTATAGATAAATAACTACTACAAGGGAAGAACATAATTTTTAAAGCAAGATAAATGGAATAGATTTTAGACATATGAATTTGGTCTACACTTAATTGCATGAAGGCGTAGACAGTATTTTTAAAATAGTTTGTGTAATATGACACGTAAATTTAGACACCAGTGGTTTCAGAAAGAATTTTGGTGAATTTAACAGCCATACTTAAGACGACTAAATATAAGTTAAAGTTAGTTTAATGGAAATAGTGTGAATCTATGAATTTGAAACAATCATAAATGCATACATTTTCTATTAATGTTTTCCAAACTTACTAAGTTAGAACAGTTACAATAGAGTTATAAATGGTTCCTTGTTTGTTATTATCATAAGTTAAACTAAGCCTGAATCAACCTAACCTAACCACCGCTCAGTGTGAAAAAAAATCTTGAAAAACATACAATCGATATTTATATCGAACGAAAACTATATCCGATACGATATGAATATTGAACTGATATTCACCCGATATATCGCAATAAATAAGAGATAAATAAGATAATATATCGTAAGTTCTCTGCAAAACTTCGTATTCAGCCACCCATTATGTCTCATTCCACCCATTATTCCCCAGTTATGCCAAACTTGGACTAGAGAAAGGCTAGCTTTAACCTTGTCAATGGCGGGACTAGATTGAGTGATAAAAATTGCTGAGAGAAAGGAGAAAGTTTGAGAAACAACGGGCGTAATTAGCGGATGTTTCTGAGTCGTTACTTCTTACCTCTTGATCAGCTGTTTATGGTGACGGGTTATGGGGTACAAACACCATAACACCACAGTGTCATGGACCAAGAGTACTAACCGTTACGCTTTCTTTCGCTACGTTTGATTGGCTGATTCTTCTTTGTTTGAAATTATTTATGTACTTTCTCTTTAGTGAAGATGTGAAATTAATAATAATAGTCGAGAGAAATTAAAAGTTCACCAACGTACGATATTTCTCTCTGTTCAAATGATTTTTAAAGATTTTACTTCTCAAATGCTTTTTAAAGTTTGTTTGACTAATGTTTTAACGACTTGAGTGAAACTGTTCATTACGATTGTTGACAGTCTGGAAGCTATTAAGGAATTTTTGTTTATAACTCAACTTCATTTTAGACTCAATGAAAGCGTAATAATTTATCCGGCCTTTCAAGTTGGAATAGAGAATTTACTATAAAAATGAATCACATCCATACTAACACATCCAACATACTAATTGCATGCACCGCAACACATGAGTATCATGAATTACCTCTACATTTGCTTAGTCTTCACAATTGGCTCATGAATTTCAAGAAGATTAGAAGGAGCTTGCATTAATTAACTTTGGTTGTTTCGATGACAATATAATTAATTTTTCCTAAAGTCACCCGACAAAGTGGGCTCCCTAGCACAGATTATAAGAACAGAAAGCCTTACTTGGCGCACAGTTTTTACTTTGGCGCGCTGTTTTTACTTTGGCGCATACCAGTATTACAACCAAACAACAGAAAACCGCGTGCTTTTATTAAGCAGGTAATCCGTGTACGCTTGAAAATATACAACACTTAAAGATACTACGACTACGATCAGCTAGTGCAGCGATTCCCATTTCGTTCAATGTTTGGATTTAACCTAACCTAAAAACGTGTTGTACAGTGTTTGAAAGACTAATTATTTATACGATTTATTGTAAACGTAGGAAAAATATAATGAGGAACAATATTAGCAAATGCACACTAGTTACAAAAATAACTATTTAAGAAATGAAATTGAATATACTGCGTTTTACCTATCCATCAATAATATATTTCTGAATTGACTTGCAGTCAATCCAAAGATCGTCCTATACTCTTTTTCAGTCGTACAATCACACTATAAATCACACTCTACCTTATAGTGCTAATATGATGATAAAACATTTTTTTACCAACACTAGTTTTTACAGTAACACGATAAAGGTGTCCTGATTACAAATCGTTTCAAAGACTTCTTCACCAGTTATTGATGGGCCACTCAGTATATTAGACCTCCTGCTACTTTGAAGGATAGAGTGACATCAAGCATCATTGTAAGGTGAAATTGATCATTATTTGTGAAGGATACACCGCTTCACTAAAATTTGTGTCGACGGATACTTATTTTGGATCAATATTAGACACATCAATATCAGTATACATTGGTAAATCATGTAGTTTAAAAACTCATTTATAGGCCTACCTAAAACGTTCTTCGGAGATAACAATTTTGGATGTGGAACAAAACTATCCAAAATAATCGATGTCATAATAGCATTGACTTCAACTTTTAAAGTATCGAAAAAAGTATGCATCCATTCCCATGTTGAATCTATGTCAATCTTTAAGATCAATATGGACTGGACGTAGACTAGTTAAATTCAGCCACAGACATTTCTATTATGCTAATTTGTGTTGAACTAGAGCTCGTCCCATGGTTAAAAACTCAACCAAAAATATCTATTGTGTAAACTTCTCTATTTTCACCCCACGCTGTAAATAAAACATGTGATTGGAACTTCTTCCATTTCTTTTGATTTTCTGTTTATATTTCGTTTTTATTTTGTACCAGCATGGCATCACATGATGTTTATGAAATTCTTTTTTTAAGATTTTAAAATCATTTTCTTTTGCTTTCTTGCCTCAATTAGTTAATAAAGGAATTCTGCACATCTACAACTAAACAGGCAAATATATTTCTAACAGTATGCGTAGATATTCCCTGCGATGTACACTAGAGCTGTGAAAAAAAGGTTTTCAAGAAACATGTTTGCCTTTTAGGATACACCTACATTTCAACCAAGTAAACCTAAAAGGGCATATTGCAAACTCTAGCATCATTTCGGTTACTTATCACAGTAAACACCAACTGATGAAACAAAACACAACTTTCTACTGCAGTACATTCTGTTGTTGGCTAGTTATACTAGTCAAAACCCATATAAAAATGGCTACAGCGAATATAGATTAAATGTCCACTAAGTAAAACGTAATGTGTAGTTTGATATCATCTAAAAGTCTATCTTCAAGACGATGAAATATTTTTTCTCCCTCAAATGTTTAACGATTGATCTTTTTTCAGACAAGATGGCCACGATCAAGGACCGAGTTGGGCTCTCGGAGCTGAACGACAACAAGAACAACCTCGGCAAGGCGTTAATCGCTGAGCTGGTGGGAACTTTCGTCCTCAACTTCTTCGGCTGCATGAGCTGTTTAAACCTTGGCGACCAGAGCACTCCCGCAGACCTCGTCCTTATCTCACTAGCCTTCGGTCTCTCCGTCATGGCTATGGTCCAGGTAGGTTGTGGAAGTAGTAGATAAGGGTGAGGAGGTGAAGGGTTTTAAGGAGGAAGTGAGAGTGTAGAAGGGAGAAAGGAAACTGGATGAAGGAAAGAGGATGGAGATGAGTTAAAAGATAGGTTATGAGAGGAGAAATTGGTAAATATTAGAAATAGAATGACTAAAAATTAATTTTTAAAATTACATTGGGCTCTGTGAATTTTAAGGCTTTTAAACCCACTTTAATTAGTATTTTGTCCCCTTTAAGTGGTTATTTAAGTCCACTTTGATAGTTTTTGCCCACCACCACGAGTAATACATTTTTCGTACTCGGATTTATACCAGTTTCGTTATTATTTGTTTCGCACTATTAAAAGTGTATTTTATACGAAAAACCCGAACAGTATTTATGAAACATTTATTAGTTTCCTATCTATGTAAAACCTTAGGCATTTAACAATCCAAAATAATATAAAATTTATTGTTTACAAAGTAATAGTAGGTATCTAACTTTACAGATCATGCCAAATTCACGAAACACCTAATTTTATATGTCTAAATGTATAACACCAAGCCAATATAAATAAACCGTAAAATTAACGTCACCACATTTCTATAAGTTTACCACATAACTGAAATTACCTTATTTACCATACAGTTTTTACTAGACGAAACAGTCGATAGGAAAATACACACACCATGACCAATAAAATTGCTTGCTGCACTTTTATAGTTGTTGACATCCTGAAAACAATAATCTATGTTTCATCTGTTAGCCTACGTTTATACATGGCTTTGCGTGTAAATATTTCCCTGTTGTGTCACACGTATTGATTGATGTTATCGTCAAGCGACACCGTTAAAAACATTATTGTTTGATGAGTCAATATTATGCATTGATACACTAAAGATTATTTATAATGTTAGCTGTGTTCTACCAGTAGAGTAATTAAATGGGTAATAATTATGAAACACAGTATTTATCATTGAAAAAAATCCTATACCTTGTAAACGGTTTTCAAATTTGTACAGATAAAGTGATTCTACTAAAACTAATGTGGAATTTCCAATTTCCTTACTTTAAGAAAGCTTTAAGTCAGTGGGGGACATTTGTTATACATTACAATCTAATACTGTTTATGTTATGTTGATAGTGCTCATTTCTTTGTAAACATTAATAATTTTTTTCTTGTCGGTCATCAACACAAACGAGGTAATTGCTAACTTATTTTAAATATCGTAGTCACCTCTTCCAGCTTCGAATAGGAGTTCTGTATACATTTTGTAAATAAATGGGGTTTTTACTTTGTTGATTAGCTAAGACAAAAACGTTTTTCCCTTTCTTAAAGTATTAGATTTGAACCAGTAATATACTCAGTAGTATTTATAACCTTGAAAATATATAGTGATAATTTTTAGTAATTTTAAAATAAAAATTTCAATATTTTTTTTCCAAATCAAATGCTATAAACGAATACTTAAGACTATTTAGTATTTATGTATATTGTCACAGCAGAAAAATAGTGTCCACATAATCACAATTTGAAAAGTTTCTCTTTGTATAAAAAACCATACGTAGGCTAAGAATTTTGTTGTAAATCCTGACAGAATGATTTAGTTACCTTTAATAAAACTTATAATTTCAATATATATCTAAATAGGGTACAATGCTGGGGCTAAATCACAAAAATCTGTTACTTAAATAAACAGTTTTATTTTATTTTAAGATGTATTTATGATATTACGACAGTTTGATGCCTACAGCCCCATCACAGAAGCAATTCCAAAACTGGAGACATCGAGAACTGGTCTTACAGAAGTATTTCCAGTTTTGGCTCTGCCACTTTTAGACTTGTATTTCTGCTTTGCCACCTGTTAAGTTTTCAAAATGGACACAAGCAATTACTTGCGAATAACCGTGCACCCTTGAAAATCAACTCGAATTTGGCTATAAAGAGAGATAACGAATGAAATTCAACTGATATTTCCACAAGATGTTTTTAATCTAAATTAACGCGTTTGTGTGTGAAGACTTTCATAATCTGGTCAGCAAATACACATATATTAATTTATAAATTTGTATTAAAAGCTATAAATAGGGTTTCTCTATGATAATGTACAGTAAGTTGCACATTTAATAATTGAATTTTATCAAACGAACGATTCCATAAAAGCATAAATGAAAAAGCCGATTAGTTATACCTCATTTTGAACTATCAAGGAGGAATTTTTAAAATGTGCAATGTGGTGTTTATCAGTATGGTGTTAGGTATAAAAGTATGTATATCATTATGGTGTTAGGTTTAAAAGGGAGTTTATCAGTATGGTGTGAGTTTTAAAAGGGAGTTTATCAGTATGGGGTTAGGTATAAAAGGGAGTTTATCAGTATGGGGTTAGTTATAAAAGGGAGTTTATCAGTATCGGGTTAGGTATAAACTGGAGTTTATCAGTATGGGGCTAGGTATAAAAGGGAGTTTATCAGTATGGGGTTATGTTTTAAAATGGAGTTTATCAGTATGGGGTTCCATATTAAAATGGGGTTTATTAGTATGGGGTTGGGTATAAAAGGGAGTTTGTCAGTATGGTGTTAGGTTTAAAAGGGGGTATATCAGTATGGTGTTAGGTTTAAAAGGGAGTTTATCAGTATTGTGTCAGGTATAAACTGGAATTTATCATTATGGTGTTAAGTATAAAAAGGAGCTTATTAGTATGGGGTTAGGTATAAAAGGGAGTTCATCAGTATGGGAATAAATACACAGATAAGTGATTAAAATGGGTAGGGACGATCAATTGGTACCCTTCGTGTATATCTTTTATGAATTTAATAAGTTTTACATCCCCAAAATGTTTAAAACATACACTACTCGGGCGTAAATAACTATAAGTGACACGTTTTGGTTTAGACAGTTCTAAACATCGGTATAAATAAAACGCAACTGTTGTTGAAACGAAACACAAATATCTCCGTCACTATTAATGTTAAGAACACAATAAAACCCACTAGTTTGGCACGGTCTGAGCGTCTTTTTGCCAAGCTTTACTGAGCTAATCACCTATTCTATGTGTACTCCGGTTTCAGTCGTGGTTTCTTGGATGGTTGAGTAATATCAACAATTAGATATAAACAAAGTAAGAATCTGTTGATTTCGAGTAAACTTGAATGTTTCGAATATATATTAGGGGTTTGGCAAGAAAAAATTAAACTCATAAATCTCAAGCTTTGACTTTAACTTTTTACTTTTTACTATAACTTTTTAACTAACTTTATCCAAATTACACCTTCTTATTATGCTAATTATGCTCGTATTGCAAGACCATCATGTGTTAACATGTTTGCGATTTACACCTGCTATTTAAGTAAGTAACCTAGACAAAACAATTTGCGAAAGTCTAAAAAAGTATATATTGCCAAGACAACTTTCTGTGTCAGTGATAACAAATAACACGTCCAGTGGCTTATCAGTAGTATCACCTGTCAATTGCCTGTCATTGTTATCTCTACTTCAGTGGTAACAATCCTTGTTAACAGCTACCAGATTTGACACAGCTGTGATACAAAATAAATTAGCTTTTTAGGTTAACATTCTTCAAATTTGGATAAAAAATTCGTGAATTGCTTGTGTATTGTTTGATAAAATATTTATCAATTTTCCATAAAATCTTCATAGATTTTTCATTATATATTTATAAAATGATTATAAATTATTCATTCAATATTCACCAAACATTCATTGAGTTTTTTTTTAATTTCCATAATTTTTCATCACTAAAGACCATTTTTAGAGGTATTTGCTTTCGTTAAAAAACATATATATATAGTTAAATGGCTATCGTTAAATAAAAGTTTTAAAATTATTAGCTTCAAGTAAGAGTTCATTGAGTAACATCGTTGTTAAATTTAAAAAAAGTCTTGTCAGTTGTTTAAGCAAAACAAGTGGGACGCTATATGTTTTATGTTATGAATTTATTGTGTATATTACTTTTAATCAGAAAAAGTTATAGAACATGTATTTGTCAAATAAATCTATAAGTATACTTAATTCTACCTCATGCCTACGATTTGTAAGATTTAGTTTTTTATCCAACAATATAAATAAAAATATTAGATTTTTTTGGGAAAGTTCTCTCCTTAAACATTGTTTGGCAGTAAAGAAATAAAGCAGAGTTCACCCTTAGCTAAGTATTACGGATACAAGCAATGAAACTTAGTCACGGAAGTTCTAGATTAGTTATATAAATTGTTTTGCTCTTCTTATCCATCCTAAATGTTCTACCTCCCTTAATGTTCTACCTCCCTTAATGTTTTGGTCAAAAAAATTTAAAACTTTTCGTGTCATAGTGTTAAGCTACTCATACAATAATTTATTAAACATCTTGATAACAAGGGTCAACTAGTACAGTACTTTCCAAACACATGCAAATCGCATAAAATATAAATAAAATATATATTTAACTTTTCAAGTTACTAAACAAAATTGTTTAATTTGGTTTGGATATAAAAAAATGTGTTTTACGTAGTTTATAGCATTGATTATGTATACGCGAAATAGTATGTACAGCCAATCAGGTAATCGGGATACATATTACAACAGCTTTAGTAGTAAGAAACGTTAAAAAAAAATATATATAATTAAAAAATAAAAAAACTTTATTTAAATTTTGAAACATGCTAGCAAGAAGTATTTCAAAGTATGTTAAGGTTGTATAATTTTTCAGTTTAGTTGGTGAAAAATACCCGATTTTAAATTGACATTTCCAGAACAAAACAATTATGAAATAATAAGTTTAATTTAAAAAGAAAACAGTACAACAAGAAACCAAAAACTAATCTTAAGAAACAGTGTTAATACTAATTACTTTCAGAAAAATGGTTACATTTTTGTTATAGCTTTCACTTTCAATTGCCATTTTAAACAATTCACCAAATTTGCACAATAAATCAAAGTTTTCTAAATCCAGAATGATTTAAAATTGAACATGATCCTAATTGTGTCAGTAGGTGGAATATTTACTGGTTCAGTAACCTACTACAAAAAGCACATTTCAGTAACTCACAACGTTCAAAGCGAAAACTAACCTGTTTACATCGATACGGCTCGAATTCGAGCTCAAGGTTGTGGGATTCAGGGGTAACCTCAACCTCAAAAACCAGGAGCAGTTCATCGACCTACACTATTATCTAACCCATTGTTAAAACACCGTTGGTTAATTTCAAGCTTTTCTTTAATTTGCTTTGATTGTGAACCCCTATTATCTACTGATAGCGGTTTTAAGACATTGTTGTAAAACAATTGAAAGTTTCACTTATCTGTAGAACGAATTCGAAACTTTCTTTCCTTGTGCTCTTGGATAATTGAAACTGTCAGTCACGTTTAAACTAATTGGAATAAAGTACTCGTTAATAAAATAGTTGTATAATTAGACTAAAATATTCTTTAAATCGTAGATTATTGGGTATTTTATTTTGTAAGACAAAAAACACAATTTAAAATTTTTTGTTTTTAAAATATGTTATTAGTAGTGACTATAAGGGAATGACCATAAGATTTTACACGTTATGTCTAAGTACAACTACTTGATAAATAAAAGAGATAAGAGCAAGTCAACCATAAATAATAGTATAATCTTTCTACTGATGCTCTGTTGAAGACCATTTCTTTGGTTTGAAGATTCCTTTGCAATAAATAATAATCTGTATAAATGTTACCTCCAAAAGTCTTAAACAAGTGAGAATGTACCACGTTTTTTGTGTTTTAAAACACAATCTTAGGGCCTAGATAAACAAACAACAACTTGTTGCATTTAACATAAATACAAATATAAGCATGCAGCCCAACGCGTTTCCTCATGTATCCCTGATGTTCCCGACCGTTGCTACTCGACCCTTGCACATATTACACATTTTATCATGCAACCTACCACAGCTTCATTTCATGTATAAGTTTGACCATGCAGCCTACCACTTCCTCATGTAACCCTGATGTTCCAGACGATCGGCCATGTGAGTGGTTGCCACATCAACCCCGCGGTCACCTTCGGTCTGATCGCTGGAGGAAGAGTGTCCATCATCAGAGGTCTTCTGTACGTCGTCGCCCAGTGCATCGGAGCGGTGGCAGGCTCTGCGGTTGTTAAGGTAGGTAAAGTCATCGACTATAGATAAAATAACAAGTTGAAACAGGATGAAGAATGTATCATGTTAATAAGAGGTACCACAAAGATCCTGCATAGCCCAGGAACAAATGCTCAATTTGTATTCAGCTTGATCAAGAATAGCGAATATCAAAGAGAAATTTCTGTCAACCATTTAGTTCTTCTTACTTTTTACATAACCGATATGTAAAAGAGACATTCCCGATAAATCAAGAAGGAATCAAAATCACCTATTTTGGGTAGGTTAAAGTTTAAGGTTTCCCTGTCAGCTAAAAAATTCCTATCAATTGATTCAATTTATTAAAATAGACAAAATGTGTTGGTTAGTCTATTAGTTAACCCACTACTTAATAAAATGTCATGTATATATCCAAGTATTCATACATACACAGCTAGTTTAACTTTGTTTACAAACATAAACAACTGTTTGACAACATATAATTTCCAATTATACTTAAGTACTGGTTGTGGTACAAGATGCCATTAATCTTGAATGTTCTGCCTGATTAAGCATTAATTGATGCCAATCAATTCCATCCCACGCACAGTCTTCAACTGCATACCACAATTGAAATGTTCAGTGCTTCGTATAATGCAGCCACATAATAATATTATTTTAAACATATTTTCAGTATAAACTCTTTTTATATAACGTATCCAAGACGAGAATCCAGAAAAAGCAGTATTAAAAACATAGTCTTTACAAAGGAAGTTGTTACGTAAATAGAAAAAGTCACTTTTGTCCTTGAAGATTGCACGAGCAAGATAAAATGCAAGTAGGACACTTAGTGAGTATTACTTCACCTTTCGAGAACTGTGAGAAACATTTTAATCACTGATGAGTCATTGTTGCTATAAATAAATCGGTAGAATCATCCGATTGTCAATCGATTATTTTCTACGGTAATATTGATGTTGGTAAATAGCTTTGTGCCTAGTTTCAATTTGTGGAATATTTATGATTACTTCGGTTTTAACTGCTATCTTGAACTATGTATTATCTATCTTATGAGATTAGTCGGATTTATAAATCTAAAGCTCAAACACACTTGAAAAAGAGTTCTAATACAGTATTGCTTGCTTCTTTAGCAGTTAAATTGTTTTAAACACCTAGTTATAGTCCACATCCAAAATCAGACTGATTCCTCTTAAACGTCCAAAACCTGACTATTTCCGTTTCTTTGCATCAAAGAAAAATATTTCAATCTTCCATACATCCAACTACTGACCAATTCCTCTTATATATTTCCAACAGCTGATATACATTTAACAACTCATCATTTACTCTGCTATACATACAGAAACTGACCAATTCCTATTCTACACTTCCAACAGCCTATCATTTCCTCTTCTTTACATCCAACAACTGACAATTTCTTCTTCCATACATCCAACAAATGACCATTTACTCTTCTATACATCCAACAACGGACCATTCACTCTTCTGTATCCAAGAACAGACCATTCCCTCATCAACTCCAACAACTGACCATTTCATCTTCTATACATCCAACAACTAACCATTTCCTCTTCCATACATCCAACAACTGACAATTTCTTCTTCCATACATCCAACAAATGACCATTTACTCTTCTATACATCCAACAACGGACCATTCACTCTTCTGTATCCAAGAACAGACCATTCCCTCATCAACTCCAACAACTGACCATTTCATCTTCTATACATCCAACAACTAACCATTTCCTCTTCCATACATCCAACAACTGACAATTTCTTCTTCCATACATCCAACAAATGACCATTTACTCTTCTATACATCCAACAACGGACCATTCACTCTTCTGTATCCAAGAACAGACCATTCCCTCATCAACTCCAACAACTGACCATTTCATCTTCTATACATCCAACAACTAACCATTTCCTCTTCCATACATCCAACAACTGACAATTTCCTCTTCCATACATCCAACAACACACCATTCCCTCTTGTGTATCCAACAACAGACTATCCCCAAATCCACTCCAACAATCAATCATTTTCTCCATATATCCAAGAACAAATCAATCCCTCTTTCATATCTAACCATTTCCACTTCTACACATCCAAGAACTCACCACCCCCTCTTCTAAACCCAACAGCTAATTTTCTCTTCCTCTAGGCGCTGACTCCAGATGCCTACCAAGCTTCCCTGGGTAACACTGGTCTCCAAGCTGACATGACCGTCACTCAGGGCCTCGGCATCGAGTTCTTCCTTGGGTTCGTCCTGGTGGTCGTCGTCTACGGAGTCATTGACCCCAACAAGGCCAACGACAAGACCCCAGCCGCCCTTGTCATTGGTCTAACTGTTACTCTGGGTCACTTGGCTTGTGTGAGTATCTGACATTCTGAGATCTAAGAACTTGAAATTCTACGGAACATTAAAAAAAACAGTTTTTAAAGGAATGAAATATTTAAAAACATCCAACTTTGGATCACTTTCCTTGTCTGAATAACTAACATAGGGATTAACATCTAGAACTCGTAATTTTTTAAGGAACATTTTTGTTTTTAGAATATTTATGATACCCTCTTTATGAACGATTTAGGTTGTTTTGCAAACCTAAATAATTGAAATTTATGAACCCATTATTCTTCTTCTGTATGATTTTTGTAGTAGAACGTTTTAAAGAATAATTTAACATAAATACGTTTTTAAATGTTTGTCACAAGAGGCATTCATTTAACGAAATATTGGGTTGCCAATTTCATTCGTTATTGCAATCACGCATTAAAACGGTAAGTCGGTAAAGTAGATTGAGTAGTTCAGACTTCTGCCGCTCGAGCGGTAGTATGCAATAATCGTTGACATCTAGCGCTCTAGTGGCAAACTAAGGAACTTGTAGCACAACAATGTGTCCTTACAGAACATAGAACGTTGTCCATTGTTGTCCACTGTTTTGTTTTATCATATCTTATTAAGTCATCTTATGAGCTGTAGGTATTTTGGTTATATTGGTGCTATATATGTAACAAGTAAAAGTTAAACCTTTTTTATACTATTTTTAATATTTCATAATTATTGTTTGTTTGTAGGTTGACTACACTGGCTCTAGCATGAACCCCGCTCGTAGCTTTGGATCCGCTGTCGTTTCCTCAGGATGGGACAACCACTGGGTAAGTAACGGAGTGGAAATTGAGAGGCTTAGGTAAAAAATTAGAATGGATATTAACTCCAGAGTAAATTTTTAAAGTCATAACTGGATATACTTACACAAAGTGTATTTGTGGGGATTCTAGGCCCTTCTGTTTATGCATGCCTTAGAAACAGGATAAACACACAATATCTCTTTAAGAATTTTGTTTGCACTTAGTTTAGTTTACTTAAACACATTGTTAACTCCAATATAGTTTAGGTAAACTACATGTTTCCATAGATTACAATGTTTCGCAAGAATATATTTTTCCAAACAGGAAAATCATGAGAAATGAGACGGTTATAACTTGTACTTTCAAAGTTTTATACTTTTAAGATTTTTAAAATTGTGCTAAAAGATATATTTAATACAGGTTGGTTCTTTCACAGTGAGTCCTTTTTTATAGTTGACCTGGTACTTGGAGGATTTCGGCTAACTCAATTCCTCATATAAATTCAAAGAATTTACCCTTCACCTAAACTTTAAAGAAACCAGTAACCTGTTTAATCTCAAATCACAAGGTTTGGATAACTTCTCCGTGGCCCTTCAAGTAAAAATCCCCGCTGGCGTCAACACCATGCAAACAGAAAAATCTATACCTTTTATATAAACACTTAACACTTTCTCCTCATTGCAGGTGTACTGGGCAGGTCCTATCATGGGAGGTATCGCCGCCGGCCTCCTCTACACCAACGTGTTCCAGGCTCCCCATGAGGAGTACTCCGCCGTCCACGCCGAGGAGAAAGAGGTACTACGAGGAGTACATTCCAGTAACTAGAGAGGGTAATGGACTATACAATGGCTGCAGCTGGCAATAACCCCTCAATCATAAATAATCAATAATACATTTGGTGGTCTATTAATTTATCCATTCAATAATAATCTATTATCCAATAATTTGTTTCATAAATCCATAATTCATTGCATTAATTAATCCATTAATCAACTAATTAATCATTAATCACTTAAACAACCCAAATTAATCAATTAATAAATCACTCCATAAATTATTCAATATATTAACCAAATTACTCAGTCTATACATTCATTAAATCTATTAATTACTCTATAAATCAACAAATCACCGCATTAATATTTCACTCAATCCATTATTTAATCAATTACTAAATTGATAAGTGATATATTAATCCCCAATACTTTAAGTCGATTTCTACATTAGTTATTATATGAATTAATAAATCAATCAATGTGTCAGGAACTAGCAGTTAAGTTCTTTTTAGAGGGGAACTAACCAATGTAAGTATTTAATCTAGAGAGTTTCTATAGACATTTTTATCTTGAATATAGATTATTTTGACAGAAAACAAATCCTGTAAATAGTAATTTAAATTTACTAAGTTTTTAAAGGACTAGTGAGCTTTATAATTCAAACTATCTTTTGAGAGAAAGGAGTGTTATATAAGATTACTTAAATACTTCTACTATACACGCACTGATACATGGTTTATTGTTGCTATGCAGGCATTAATTAAAAAAACTAACAATGCATACTCCATTTTAATCAATCTTCAGCATGTTAGTTTTAGGTCTTAATATTTTACTAAAAAATATATCCACTACACATTTTGTTGTTGTAGTTAAAGTTTTAGCAAAGACAGTATCAAAGAACACATTTTAGTTGTCTTATGAACGTGTTATGTCAAAAACAAAATTTGGATTGTCCAAATAAAAAAAATAATGTTCAAAATAAAATTACAATGTTCAGAATGAAATGTAAGTCCAGTAGTCACACATAGTCCCCCCTTACTGACCTAAACAAAAACAATATTCCAAATTTCACATTAATGTTTCAGCAAAATCAGTTTAAAGCAAGCCTCCTTGAATTGAGGGGTTCTATAGTGGACCTTGTGAAAATACAGGTTAGCTAATCGCTTTGTTTGTTTTGTGTCAGTCCAAATAGCTTTGGGTTCGGGAAATTTAAGGGTTTTGGATCAATTGACTGTTTGAAAATACGATAATTATACAGTAGGAAATGTACTAGGGGAAAAGCAAGGCTGAAGAACACTGACTCTTTTTAAGCAGCATCCAAAAGTCTTTAACCAACATATAGACTGTCTTATGCTACATGGAGGCCTAATGTTGATCTAATTGACTCATAGATTGTGCTATGCCTGCATAATGTATTTATTATCAATCCGGCCCATAATTATTCGTCTTTTACCAATCCATATAATTTTGAATGATACATAAAGAGTCTTTATAGTTCCAAGGACCATTGTTAACAGTTAAAATTTGATCTGTAAGTAAATACTTTGTGTTAGGATTATATGTATTTTGTGTATTTATGATGGGATTTTCAAGATCCTGATTTACCGTTGTTAGGAAAGCTATTTTATTAGCATTCTAAAGACAAATTATGTTGACTCGGTACATCCATCCAAAATAACTCATTGCCTTTGCAGTTTACAAGCAGCCTCTGATGGGGTTGAGAGAGGGAGTTCTGTGTTTTTTAAACTATAGTCTGTTTGATATAACCTGTCTCCTGACTCTGTCTCTGAGTGGTTAATCCCCAGGCCAGTCTCACGGAGGGTCAAGAGACAGGTTATATTGTACAGACTATAACCAGGATCATAATCCTCAACCATCGACACATCTGACATAGAAGAACCGTTTATGTTACAAGAAGAACCACAAGGCCAAGGAACAATTCATGTAATTTAATGAATCGCATTATCATGCTTCATCATTCCTACGACTTGATCTCTGAGTTCCTTGGATGAATCTATATTTTTCATTTAGTAAAGTAGTGTATTCTTAAGCAGAAGATATCCTGCTCATAGTGCACATTCATCAAATTTTTAAAACTTGTAAAACAGCTGTTTACTTGTTGTTAACTTTATATTTTTCCACAGCTGAAGAGACTCGACGGTAAGAGCGAGGACGGGCTTGCTTGATCTGTGTATACACTCGACAAGTCAGAAACCTCCGCTAGACTGCAGCACCTAAGTCTTCTTCATCCCAAGATTACGCCCATCGACAACAGATAGAGTTGGCATCGCTGTCACCGAACAGTGTTGCCAAACTTCTACAGTGTTGCCAAGCTGTCTACAGCGTTGCCAAGTTTATATTACTTTCACTATGATTGCCCCTGATAATGTGTTATTCTGAATTTGTATGTTTAATTATGTTGTAGACATCAGTTAAATTTTGTTTTAAAGGTTTAATTTTTAAAAAGGGCTTTACACTGCCAAAAGTGAAGTTTATAAACATGGTAATGTCTAATGTGATTATACATTTGTGGGATTTAGAAGATTATCAGAGACAGTTCATTGACTTGTGAAAATGTTTACGATAAACTTGTTATAACCCCAGTTTTATCAAAGAATGTAAATTGACACATTTTGATGTTATTTATTGTTGTGAATTTTAGTTGTAGGACTGCTTAGTAGATTTTGTGACTTTTATATATAGTTTTTGCATAAACTAAAGTCAAGCGCAAAGCGTCTAAAAGCTGTCAATTATAGAGTAAGATTGTTTTCATTCATTCGACTACTTTCATTGTAAATGATCATCACCATTGACATAATATTAGAGTAGTTATATTTGTACAAATATAAAGCTAATAAAGTATATTTTAAGTAAATAGAGTTTAGTTTTTACCCATATCCGTTCTATACGTTATTTTTTTAGTTTTTTGTTAATTTGAATGAACTTAAGTTTCGTTTTTCGAACAGTCATGAACTTAAAATGTAAAGCAAATATCTAAACAATTTACTACAATTCAAAATATTTCAAAACACCCAGACATTGTTTGTATATTATCCCTCCGTTTAGTTGATTTAAACAATATAAAGTAGTCTGCTTACTAGCGTTACTACATACAAAAATGTTAACTAACCTCCCTCAAGCCATCTTTGGAAGGATTTAGCTGTAAAAAAAAATATATAATATTCATGATGGAAAGTAGTTGACACTTGAGAAGCAATTCTTTAAACAATTTGTGTTTTAAGTTGCAACAAACCATTGTGTTAAAATATTTTTACTATAATAATTATTTTTTTCATAAAAAAATCTGAAAATTTTATAGAAAGTATAACCTTTGGTTCATTCCTCTAAATTGTTGTTTTTCTCCTCTTCCACTGTGCAAAGTTTGACATTAGGATAGCTAAATCGTCCAAATAAAATGGGAAAAGAGACAAATAAATCAAAGGGATGAGATTAGGATTATAGTTTATCATTTACCTCATTCAAATATTTAAATAATGAGCTCAAATGATATATTGGATAAGGTCACATTTTACTGTACAAACCACCGTGATGAATTATGTGAGTAACACTTTACAATCATGTGAGGTATGAGCTTTGTTTGCATCGAGATACAACTTCGATCCTCATTTTGTTAAAAATAACATGAAAACAATTATTTAACACTAGCTGTACCCGCGGGCTTTGCCCCGTTTTACTTCATAAGTGAGCTCGTTCGCATGGCTCAATCACGTCCTGGTTGAAGTTCGCTACGCTCACTCATCTTTAGGTTGGAGCTCGTTCGCTGCGCTCACTTGCCTTCAGGTTAGCTCGTTCGCTACGCTAACTCGCCTCCAGGTTGAAGTTCGTTCGCTACGCTCAATCACCTTTTGGTTGCAAATTAGCTGTTGTCATAAATTTAAAACAAATAATAGTGCTGCACCCTGTTGGTAATACTTGTAACTTTAATGCTATTGCACATCATAGAAACAGAACCAACTTGTTTAATTGAAACAGCTGTTAAGATTCATTAATTCCATTTTAATATGAATACTTATAAGGTTAACATGGGAAACTCCAGAGCCTTTGGGGCGGAGCCCGAGAGTCCGATCAGAATAAAAACAACTTAGTTTTCCTATTTAATGCCTAAAAAATCAGTGTACCATATTTCAGCCCCCTAGGTAAATAGGAAGTGGGAGAATTAGTGATGAGTGAGTGAGTGAGTGAGTGTGTCAGTCAGTGAGGGCTTTGCCTTTTATATATATAGATTCACCCATTATAGAGTTTTTGGGTTTCAAAAGTAATATATTTACTATATTTCTTTTGTAATAAAACTAAATCTCTTAAAATATCTCTATAAGTTATAAGCCTTTTATAACTACGTGTTGATAATTTTTGAATCAATTAATTGCAGTTATTGTATAATGCGTAACATACTACTGGTGTAAAGTCAATATCTTAATATACACAATGTAAATATTAGTTTGAAGATTTTATTATAATATCTTCCCTATAGGGTTCTCTAAACGGTCCGACATGTAGTTCTATATATTTACGTGTTTTCCTTAACCAGCTTCTCCGTTCAATGCTACGATAACCAACTTTTAAAATGCAATTTTCAAGAGGACTTTCCGTCACCTCAACAATGGAGACCCACAGGAGTTTTCGCCTACTGTTGTTTAGTGTGTAAAATGCAAATCTTTCTCCATCTCGCTCGATGAATTTAGTCCATCCTGGCAGAAATGCCTTGGCATACTTGCACAAATAAATTCATCAAGTAGAGGTGGCAATAACTAAATCAAAACCTATACGCAATAACTAAAGTTACATTCGTTAATTAAATAAAAGTCAGGCCAATGTTAGGGCGTACATTTCCACGCTCTGACCCATAAGTAAGGTAGTTCAAGATTTCTCACTTACTAGAGCAAATTTACAAAAATTATTCAGCCAAGGTTAAAACCAGGAATAAAAATAGAAGACCTTATATCCTTTTGTTCGGTCTTTAGGAAGTGCCTTTCATGCACAAGTTCTGCATATAACTTCCTAGTCCCTGGTTAATTTTTATGCAGAAAACTTTGTTTCAATTTTCAAGAAAATAATGCCACCCACTATTCTTTAGCATTCAGTTTTTGTCATTGTAGCTTCACCTGATTCCTAAATGGAAAGAAGGAGTATGAAAGGACTTCAACTCCTCAACTACTTATTTATAACTATTGTTGTAGTACATTTCATATAGTATAATCCCAAAAATTAAAACAACTACTCTATGTAAGTTACTTGTGACTACTCGAAACGCTGCTCACTACGGTCGGAGTTAACATCTAACCATGGTAAGCTGCAGTGCCTACTCTTCTAGACGTAATACAGAACAACTATCTTCCTCGTGGGTGGGGGGAGGGGGTAGTTTCGAACGTGAAGGTCCTATCTGGTGGAGACTGGATTTTACTATACATTTATTGATCTCCCTACCTACATAAAGCTATTTAGAGAAAAATCTTCCTGGTACCTTCATCAGAGGTGAATGGTACGTACAAGAAGTAGACATTGTTAAATCACTTTTGCTCAGGGTGGATGATATTTCTGATGGTTGAAATGGTAAATGATAGATTTTCATAGCAAAACACTCTGTTCCTAAGCTATAGTCTGTATGATGGGTCATGTCTCCTTCGTCTATCTGGAGACTGACCAATGGTTTAAGGCTCGGGCAGTTCTAGGTAGACAGGCCAGGAGACTGGTTCCATCATCTAGAAAATATGACACTGTAGTGAGGAATTTTTGACTAAAATTCACATAGTGATTGCCCTTTAAAGTTTCCTCCTGGTGTATATTGAATTGGGTCCAGTCTCAATATGAACACAGTTGGATGTTTGCGTTTTTCGCAATGGTCTTTAGTTGGTAGGAAAGATATTTTTTAACGAATTCCTCTTATAGGGAATAAGCTATTACCGTAAATCTACGGTTAGACCTGGACCCGGGAACGATTTAATTTTTCATTTTGATGTTCCTAAAAACATCATCCATTAAAATTAATGTGTGTGTACGTTAGCATGATAATTTTAGTAAAAAATCGTCCGATTTGCATGAAATGTTGTACAAACGTGTCTACGTTTATTCGAACGAGTTCGTGGACCAGCGTATCAACCCATGTAATATGTAATGTAATTCAATGTAGCTAATATAATGGATACGGGGCTTAATAGATTTTTTAATGAGTGGATATTGTTTTAAGACACAAACTTTTGAGATTTATTTCCAAACCATTTTGTAGAGCTTGAAACCCAAATAATTTAGTATACTGAAGCGTTGTTGTATGTTTCGTAGTAATGTAGACAATTCCAACAATTTGCAAATAAAATTGTTATATTATTTTTATGGAACTAAGGTAAACTGTTGTATTTAGTTTATTTTATGGTAATCGTTTGATCAAATTTGGCAAGTTAAAAAATTTAAACTATACTATTAAAATTTATTTAAAAGAAACACACTTTTTTCTTTCCTGTAACAACAAACCTAAGTAATCCATTGATGCCATATAAGGTGTACATTTAAAACACATATACAGTGGAACCTCGATAAGAAGACCCTCGATAACAAGTGTATTTTCAAATCCCCTTGAATCTAATTTTACCTCTAAACACATGTTATTGCAAACCTCAATAAGAAGTCAACCTTGATAACCAGACTAATTTTATAATCCCTATGAGAGTCTTGTTATCAAGGTTCTACTGTATCATTATTGATTATTACTGAAATAAATGTCAAAAAAAAACTAGGCAATCATTAGTCACGATGGTACCATTATAATTTGATATTTTATCAACGCCTGCAAATCTACAACGGCAAAATCCAAACAGTGATGCTCGGTTACTTGTAGCTGCACTCAATTCAAGGCGCTACCCAAGTCTGTAACCTTGCTATTATGCAAGCGAGAGTAAAGGTGTCCTGAACTACTTATAAATAAATACCTTAAATAGATTTATAATTAAAAAGAATGATTTGTTTATTGTTAAAAACATCCCTTTGGTAATAATCTGTTAAATGTTTCCAGTGTCTTTGGATAGTACAAGATAAATTGTAGCTATTCGAAATTTAAATACGGTACTAAAATAGTATATTTCATCACTAGGGTCTAAAGTGACTCGTTTTTACCCGAGGACAAGGAAAATATGCGAGGGTTAAAAGTCACTTTTTGCCCGTGTGGTGAACTATATTTTTTGACATATTGCATCATTAATTAACAAACAAAGCTAGAAAACGAAATAATTTGTATGTAAGGATAACCTATCAAAACGACTTCCAGCTTGTTTCCAATTCTACCAATGCAAATAAGCAGCTGTTTAGTAAGTTATTTAACCATTTCGTACATAACGATTGTGTTACAGTAAATTATACCATCGATATGTCGAGCGATCGACAACAATAGGCTAAAACATTACCTACAAAATCGATCGATAAATAATTTCGATCGATACGATTGCCACAATCGAAATTTACAACTGGTTACAACAGCTGGTTTTTACTCCCTAGAGTGTAAAAATGCTACTTTAGCTTACTTTACTCAACGCATGCATTAAAAACGGCTGTTTTTGCTGCAATATGACGAAAATATGATTAATAATTACTGTATTCTCTAAAAGATAAAGCCTGGTTTGATTAGTGATTAATATATTGCCTGCCGATTTTAGCTACATGTTTTCCTTTGGGGTAACGAGTACTTTAACTTTTGTTATTCTTGGTCAAGAAAATAAGTGAGATTCGTAAATCAATTTTATTTTGTTAAATTGGTTTTAAATCTGATTCAATTGTAAGAAATGCGGTAGACAGACCACGGAAACAGCCTATCCACATCACAGAACTTGTGAATATATATTATGTGATCCACGAGGACGACACATCCACTAAGAAGTATGTTAAATTTATGCCAATTGATTTGAACAAAATATACAAGTAAAATGTTTTAAAAAACCAAAGTTCTTCCTGGTTGAACAGTATAACGATGACGTGGTGAGGTGAAATATAAAACCCTTTCATTTATGTTATATTGTTATATTTTAAACATAATATGCACAATCCTCTTTTCATCTCCAATACAAGTGTATCATGTTGATATAAATTTATTAAACCATTAGTACTACTGTAATTACATAGAAAAATGCTAGAAAAGTACACAATTGGTAGTATAAAACCATTATGCGATCTATGTAAAATTTTAGCCCTCTTATACAATTCAATTGACAGTTCAATGATAAATTGATGAATAAATAATTTTATTATTGAAGGCTAGACTAATCAATAGTTTCACATAATATAAATTGAGGTCTAGAAAAGAGGGAAAGCTGTAAGAAAAAAATACAGCGTGATAATTCAAATTACATAATAATTAATTATTGAATTTCAAATTACGATCAAGATGAAAAAAATAAAGAGTAAAATTAATTGTTAATATACCCCACTAAAAATTAAAAATTTGAATATTAAATCATTTTTTGAGTTTTGCTAGCCTAGTTAGCGTCTCGGACTTCGATGCGGGAGGGATAGATTCGATCCCTGAAATAACCACACAAATATTGAGGCTTTTGAACTAGTTTCTTAAAAACAGTTTAGTTTTCTTAGCTATAAAATATCCAAAAAAGTTCAAACTTTGCATAGGTACTAAAAAATATAGTGAACTAAAACAAACACGTTATACAGGGTGTCCCAAGTAAGTTGTCTCAAATAGGTTACGGAAAAACAACTTAACGTACAAGGATGAAATAAAACTATTTCCCACTAAATTGACCCCAGGGACAATTATTGACATAACCTACACACATACACATATTCTTAACTTTTTTCCAATACAGAGTGTGCAAAAACTGTATATCACTAGTTCGAATATCGGAATTTTTAAATGTAAACATATGGCATCTTATACATAATTTTAAAGGAATATAATAGACAAACATTTTGGTGAAAACAGAAATTGATTATCTTTTTCGGTTTCAAAATGGTGGCAGTTTTTTTGGGAAAAATCAATATGTTTTTAATACTCTGTGTTTCCTATACCAATGCACTTAGCCCTTCTCCGATTGAATTTTCCTACTCGTTATGAAATTAGCGATATGCTACAAGTAGGGGTTTTTAATAATAAAAAATCCAAAAAAATGTGCACACGCCCATTGTTCAAATTTTTTAAATAGCAACATATGTCAAGTGACACACTATTTTATAGGGGTTTTTTTACAATTCAAAAACATATTTTTAATATAACCTATTTTTCTAATATCAAAAGCATGTTATTTGGATTCAACACTAAATTGAACGGGGCCATTCGATTTAGCGGAAAATAATTTTATTTCGTCTTTGTACGTTAAGCGTTTTTCCGTTATCAATTTGGGACACTTACATGGGACACTCAGTATAAGAAAACATACATTTTTTTAATGTCAATCTTTAAAATTCAATATTATGATCGATTTGACTGAATGGTGAAATTAACTAATTACTCCACACCTTATAAGCATTCAAATATTGAAGCCCATCCCGCCAGGATGTACAGTACCGGCTATATCCAGCGAAGGGTTGCTGCAGCGGGGGGAGAGGGGTCAGAAATCCTGTGACGCATGCGTCAGTACCTTCTTTGCACATCAGTTGGTGCGAGTGTTGTGTGTGCTTCTATCTTGGATTACCATTTATTTTATTTGGTAAGTTAACTTTTTTTAAACTATAATAATTATATAAAATGTGTATACGAGTTTGTTTAGTTTTCAAGGGTGTGTAGGGTGTTTTAAGAGTACATTGTGAGTACAATTGTGGGGTATTATGTTTTAAATTTAAAATTTCTTTCTTTTTTCTAAAAATTGTCTCTAATACATTTATTTTTATTTTAGAAGTTGTATTAAATAAATTAGTATCGACAAGACAGTATTTTACAATCGCTTTATGAAACTATACAACTTAATAGTTAAGCTATTGGATACGTTTATGTTTTTTAAAGTTTATAAACTGCATGTGCAATATTAGAGTTCTAAAATAAGTAGGAAGATTGTGGTCGGTCAGTTAAAGTAAAACGCATGAAACTTTGCTTAGAGTATCCCAAAATTTGGTATTATTTTACAATTTTACCAACCACTTGCAACAACTTTGCTAGTCAAACTCCCTTCGTACTAATGAAATATTTTCTTAAATGTAAATGTGCCGTGCAATTAATTTGAGTAAGTAAACCAAACACTCACCCTCTTTCAAACAAGAGGTTTTTTATCACAATCATTAGTTAAGCTTTTAATTCAATCCTTTTTTGTAGTAATGTTATATGTAAAATCAATAATGCAATGAGGATTCGTATTTGATGAGTTTCAAATGTAATTTTACTAAACGTCCTTTACAGAAATAACTTGATATATTTTTAGTTAAATTACAATTTTGAAATATTCCTTCTAGTCTACCTAATAAATATGAATAGATTACATTAAAATAGAATACCTAATAATAAATCAACGATTCTAGGATATGAAAAGGAATAGAAGTTAACAAAGTAGTAGTGCTGGTTATATCTGGTTTGCTCCGGGTTTTATCTGTGTGTCTGTTAAAAGCTTGGTCATCTAAAACTTTGACAAATATTATCAATGTTATCTTTAGTATCAATTGTTGAGTTATTTTGCCGAGAAATGGAAAAACCTACATTCTAAATTAGAGTTTACTGGTTTCTTTTTAAAATATAAAAGTTTGGGTTTAATGTTGGTTATTTAAATCGATTTTTTAAACACACACCTTAGGTCACATGAAATAATTAGATAGACTTAACTTAAATAATCCTATTATGAGTAAACAATTATAAAAGAACAATACTAAAAAGTAGTTCCACATATTATTTCATAGTATACATAACTTATGTATGATTTTATTAGGAAAGAATAATATTGCAAAATAATATTGCATGTTTTAAATAAGCATGAATGCTACATGAACGTATAATAGAAAGCTATACCTCGTGCAATTATACTACAAACGGTTTAATTTATTTAAAGCACAACAATAAAGGGTAGCTTGGCCCAGTTTCAAACATTATAAAGCTACTGGCTTTGTTTTGTAATTGAACCTGGTGCCCTCTTGATGGTGGGTGGTAAAGTCTGATGAAATTGATTTGACTAGACAATCATTTGTAATAAATGTTCTGAAAATTGCTAAATCAATATGTTATACTGTGAAATGCTTAGTTTTGATATAGTCTTATTGTCATTATGATATACGGAATATGGGTAATATTTGGGTTGGAAAAGAAAATAATTTTGGAAACACCCCATTGTCTTTTCTTTTTTAACCCATCTTTGATTCTGGAAACAGTTGCCAAAACTTATCTGTATTTTGTTTACAAATTTAGTTTTCTGTGTACTCCAAAGGTAGGCAATTAACTTATAGTGTACCATAGTGAGGAGTTAAAGGCAATTTTATGTTTCGGGTTCGATATATGTTGATGTGATGAAAAATGTTTCCACTGTAATTTGAATAGTTACATGGGCTATACTAAATAATGTGAACTAATGAAATTCCCTGCTTTCTAATAAAATAACAGTATGTAGCTTCCATCTTTCGCGAACATTTTAAAAGATTGTTTACTACACAAGTAAATTAATATAAAAAGGGAGTTTATTATATAGATTGATTGTTTGGGTTTTCACATTCCTTCTTCTGAATGAAGATTTTTTTATTTTGTAATTTTATTTTAGTATTTTGACAATACTTATTAGAAGAGATGGTAATCTTTTAACGTAAAAAATAGTTAAACGTCGTCGTACATATTCTAATAGTTAATTTATGAGCTATTTCACTTGGTTTTATGATCTTGTGTAGTAAACCTAATATTAAATTAACTGTACACCAAATAAAAAAAACTTAAATCTCCTATATCCTCACCTCCCGAAATTAAAATCGTTTGCAAGAAGAAAATAATTATTTTTTTCACCACATTATTATGTTTTTAGCTACTTTACATACGTTAATTGGTGGCTGATAGTTACGTTTTGCTAGCCATGCCAGCTGTCACCGTCATTTGGGGACCAAGCAGGTTTTTACATCCCTAGGGCCGAAAATCAGCTGCCCACTTACTTTCTTAAAACATGAATGCATATTAAAGACACAATCAGTATCCATAGCATTACAATAGAATTGTTTCATTGTCACCGCTGCCTAGCAACTGTTTATAATTATTTTTGCTGATTCCTCAAATTATTTCTTCACATAACCTTAAAGTTGTAGTTGTGTTGACTATCAGTGTGCTTTATTATTGTGGTTAATAGTGGTAATAGGGTATAGTGTGGTGAAAAATAGCGTTCGTACCACGGACCGAAATGGTTTTGCAGCTCTCGGTCGTTTTAAGTTCTCGACTTCGTCTCGTAGTCTCGTACCTAAAATTTATCTCGAGCTGGCAAAACCTCATTTTTGGCCTTAGGTACGAAATATTCTATTAGTTTGTTTTTATAGTTTGGATGATATGTGTTTTTTAAGTTTTTTTTTTTTTGCTTATCTACTTACTCTAAATTTAACTTATTTTGCTAAATTCAATAGAAAATCTATAATATTTTCTCTACAGAACTTAATATTTCTAGCGACACCTATTAAAAATATGAACTATACATAATACTTTTAGCTCAATGATAAATACATTATTACTTGCACCTACTTTCTAGGTGGTTTTTAATTCCAAATCTGTAAATAAAATATATACTTTAAATCATGTTTATTTCAGTTTTGGGTTTAAAAACAATATAGCTTATATTCTACATAAATTACTCATATTTCTCGTATTTTATATAGCATATTAAGGACACATATTTTATAGTAATAATTTTCTATAAATATGTTTCCTCGTCACTCGTTGTACCGCAAAGGAAGTGTCACGAGGTAAAAATGAGTTTATTACATTAAAATTAATAATACAATCTTAATAATTACGTTCAGTTCTGCTTTATTTATTACATGACAGTTCACAAGTCTCCTAGCAGTGTTTTTTTTTTTCTGTGACAAACTCGAAATATCCGTTACCTTATTGAGGGAGATAGGTTCTCCTTGATAAGATGTCAAATATTTATTACAAATAGGCTAATTTGTACAATGTAAACTACAACCTTTTTTTAAATGAATAATGTTCGTTTATATTTGTTATATAAACATACTGATCAGCTAGGTAAGTTAATTAAACTATTATTTTGTTGTTGTGATTATGGCTAACATTAAAAGTTGTATTTGCTTTTTTTATAGACTTAATTTTATCTCTTCAAACTATGTTATATCTTAATGTAACTATGTAATATCTTATTTTAAATTAGCATTTATTTTTAAACTTTTTATTTTACAATTGTTTGTTGAAAAATGTTAATTTCATCATGGTTCTTACACATTTGATGTATTTATTTAGGCAATTTTTTAACCAGGAAGTCATTAAGCTACACAGTTTACGAAATGAAAAAGTCGAGGTTTTCATAGTTTAAATAAAATGTAATTAGTATTTTTTGCAACGTCTAGTGTATTCATATTTGTAACAATATAACTAAAATACCCCCACCGCAGGAAACCTGCAGACTAAGTGAATTTCGATCTGCCTGATGTATATTTGAGTAGTGGCTGCTGTCCTCGTGTCTGGAAATTTATTTCTTGACTTCGCTAAGAAAAAATATTTTTTTTATTTAAAATTAATTGATGTATATACTTAATTTATTCATGTATTTTGCATTTATTATCACAACTAGCCACAAAAGTCAGCACTAGGTTTTAGAATCGAAGATGAACACTGAACGCATTAATACACTATCCCGGTCATACCTAAATATTTATTACCAACTCATTCTAAATGGCTAACTTTGTGGTTATGTTTAGTGTAACTTGTTCAATGTTGATCGATGGCTGGGATTGGGACCATTGTTATTTGTACGTAGGCCTACTCTTTCACCCTAACCATAAACTAGTTAGTTGGATTAGTATTAGTTTCCAAGTCTCGTAATGAGTTTAACTTCTTTAACCAACTGTGATAGAAAACTTATAAACAATTTATTCAGTAAATATTTTGTGTTATGTAGCTGTGTAGTTGAGTTAGTATAGTCATAGACAAATATAATTAAATATAGACCATCAGCTGTGCTGCGGTTAACATAGGTTCTAGGCGTACGCGCTACGTAACTACACGGCGCTCCCAGCGGTATGCGCCAGAACCTATAGTAACCATGGTAATTGCAGCACGGCTGAAATTCTATATTTAATTTTTTTTCTCTATGGTATAGTGCTTACCTAGTAATCAAGAGGTTGGCTGGTTCAATCCTGCCAAAAGCTGTTTAAATGTTTAAAACTGGGCCCAGCTGTTCTTGCTCAGTGTAATAATTGTTGTATTATCTTTTTGGTTAGGTTCGTTAACTGATTCTTTGAACAGCTGATCTTAACAACATCAGCTGATTTTTCTCTTTCAATCAGCATTCATCATTCATTCATTCAAGACGGAACGGTGGTATTTAAGTCCTTATGAGAGACTAAAAAGGAACTTCTAGGTGTGATAGGTCCACAAGCATGTCCGCAACCCTGGCACGAATCACAAAAAGCGATCAAGAAACAAACAGACACAGGCAAACTGTTTCGAGAAGACAACGAGTTTAACAGCTGTTTACAAACAGATGGTACAAGGTTCTCAATATTGTCCAGTATCTTCCAAACAGTCTAAACTAGTTAGACTGGGTTGGACTTGTAATAGTCACACCGAACTTCCATGTCCTTGTTCAAATCCCAATCAGTCATTGAAATTTGTTTGATAAAACTATGATCTGGTATCCCAAAGTTAAATTAGACATTTAATAGACCAGTTCGTTAACACCACAGCAAAAATGTGGTTCGGATTCCATTATAAACTGTAGGTCCCTTAGTTGTCATTGGCTGTATGGGCTATTAATTTAAAGCTGTGTCTAAGGAATATGTCGGCCTTAGTCACTAACAAGACTACAAGATCGCGCAACTCATCCTACTCTCATCTACATTCATACTTGGCTTAAAATACCTACTTTGTATGGTCACCATTTCAATTAAAAGAATCAAAATATGAAACATGTTTTATGTTTTGGTGACTGACAGTTTTGGTTGAGTACTAGGGTCCACGAAGTATTTGTTTCTTCTTTTTAAAAGGTAGTATTATGATTTATTCTTGATTGATTAGATGTAAAACTAGTTTACGAGCAACGTTACGAGCTAGTTTTTAAAATTAGATTTATTCGATTAAAATAGTTTTAAACTAAGTGTAATAGCAGTAAGCTAGTAGTAACAAAACACGTGCTCTAAATGAACCAAACGAAATTGAAATTTAATTTTTCTTCAGCTGAACAGTACGGTAATTCATTCATTACTTTAAAATTATTGTACAAGAGGTTAAATTACTTTTATTCTGTCCAAATAATCCTCTAGTAGTATATGGTGACCAATGTTGACGCCTATGGCGTCATTTTCAAGCTGGCTGAAGTAAGATGTGTTATTAAAATCAATTATGCCTTAAGCTCTGGCATTTATCATTAAGGTAGTTTAGTAAAAATAATGTACTGTCTTATTTCGGAAAAAAAATTAAAAAATTGGTCACAATCAAAACTACATAGTCGAAATAAACTCACTCTTTAAATGAACCCCTAGAAAATGTTACTAAAATAACTTTCAACTACTTTAGGATAATAATAAATTCACGTGAGAGTATGTTTAATCAAAATGTAAAGCTGTTGCAAAACAACATAATTCATTTCGTGGCATTGTGCTGTGTATATACTGAAGTAGTTTATTATGAATTTATAAGATATATGTGGGGATGTTTATCCGACAGGTTGGTAATATGATGTTATCTTATCACATGTCTTTGCAGCCCTTGAGCTCACAAGTGGTACGCCTGGTCCTCTTGTCAAACAAACACACGTTGAAAATCGTATAGTAAAAAACACACGTTGAAAATTGTATAATAAAAACACACACGTTGACCAACTTGTTACAGTCCATATAGCTCAGAGCCCTAACGACAACTAGTTGATGCAACTGGACAACTGTGAGTGTTCGCCTGACATTCAGAAAATTGCAGGTTCGATCCTGAGAATAGACGAAATTCGGATCAAAACTGGACAAAGGTGTCCTTAAGCACTATAGAAACATCTGGTCTTAGTAACAAAGCTACACAAGACATCTCATTTAAACCTACACTCAAAATTGGGGTAAAATAACATTTTTTGCAATTTCTTTTCTACCCGTTTTCCAGAGCTTAAAAAATTACTGTAGTGCCGTTTATTGAAACGTTATTGTACGCGAAACGGTTATGGAGAAAAGTAAATAAAAATCAATGTGCCATTTTATTGGATGAAGAAAGGGAACTGTTATAGTTTGCTTGTGTATTGATATGGTTTTATCAAACTATATATTTTTTCGCACTATACTATTAGACTAACATAAAAATAGTATATTTCGTACCTAGGGCCAAAAATGAGGTTTTGCCGGCTCGAGATAGGTTTTAAACTTAAAACGATCGAGAGCTGCAAAACCATTTCGGTGCGAGGTACGAACGCTTTTTTCACCACACCACTATTCACCACAATAATAATGCACACTGATAGTCAACACAACTAAAACTTTAAGGTTATATGAAGAAATAATTGAGGAATCAGCAAAAATAATAATAAATAGTTACTATGCAGCGGTGACAATATAACAATTCTATTGCAATGATATGGATACTGATTGTGTATTTAATATGCATTCATGTTTCAAGAAAGTAAGCGGGCAGCTGATTTTGTGACCCTAGGGAAAACCCTGCTCGGTCTCCAAATGACAATGACAGCTGACATTGCCAGCAAAACGTAACTTTTAGCCACCAATCAACGTATGTAACTCAAGGCCTAAGGCAGTGCATAAAAACAGCTAAAAACATCATAGTGTGACAAAAAACTTATTTCTCCTTCCCTATTGCAGCGAACCAAATTATTTGTTAAACCTAATGTTATTTAAATAGGAAATAAATTTGACTTGTTTAAATAATTGGAATTAATTATGTAAGTAAAACTACAATCAGACAAATGGGAATTCACTTAGTTTGCAGGTTTGCTGCAGCAGGGGTAATTTTAATCTAAGCCTGGCTACAACATTAACATGGAGATGCTATGTCTACTTCACGTCAGTGTATTTTGTAGTCAACGTATTGATGACGTCATAGTCACGTCACATTGTTGGCTTTGTCATCGTTAGTTTCTTCCAACGATTGTCAATGTTTGGTCTGAAGGTAGTTTTATTTACCGTTAGTAAAGAAACGATCTTGAATATGTAGGTCACTCAAAATGTTTGGTTTGGAGAGTAAGGAGTAGTTGTTTACCGATTGAAGTCATATTTGGCGGTGTGTTATTCGTGTAAGGTGATTTGACCTTCAATTGCAATTGGAATATATAATTTTTTTAAATGATCTCGTTTAAATAAGCTAAAACATCTAGAATTTTCCTTTCCATACACATTAACTATTTCTCATTTGCATTTTCATTTGCGCAGGGCAAAACTCAATAGCAGTGGCTCTTATAAAATTCAGAGAATTGTAGGCCTATTTGAGATTGGCAAAGATTCAGTTTCTCAATCTTATATGAGCGATTTACTTTACAAATTCGTATAACCTGCATCAATTACTAAGCAGCACTGAAAATTACTAGAGTGAAGAAATTGTGGAGGAAACCATTTATTTGGGAACAGATCTCATGCCAGCTGGCATCTCAGCTGGGCCAAAATAGACGCACGGTAGGCTTGCTTTTTACCCAGCATTATTTGACCTCCGCTATTTCAGTCGTGGAAACGTGTAATCATTGTTGCCAACCCAATGACTCTTTTGAAAAAATAAACAGTGAATCGTTGTAGTATTAGTAGTGAAATGCATCATGGGAAATAAACAACACGAGTAGCGCTTAGGCAGAGTTTACAACGATGACAAGCCAAAGTGTGTATTTTAAGGTTAAGTTGACTGAAGTATGTTGATTATTGAACATATGTTTGTTACTGACTAATATCAGCTGGTTACTCAACAAAGACCTTAATTAAAAGCCCAGTAAGCAATAGTTGTTTACCATCAAAAGCTACTAGGTTTTTCTCAGGATCATATATTTATCCTTTTGATTACTTAGAGAGCACTAAAACCGTTTATATCCAGTTCTTACTTATATTTTCTTTATTATTTTGTTGAATTTATAAACCATCTTATAAATACGAATATACTATATTGCAGGCTTGTCCTAAATTGTTAAGCTTTGTGCCCTACGGTTCTCGCTAGACTACAATTTTATCTTGGATGTAACAGTTCGTATTTCTTTTTAGGTTAGTTTTGAATTTTGGTTGTTGTGATTTCGACATGTGGGCTGTTTGACGCCTACTAGGGAATCTCCTGTTCTCTTAAATTTTGTGGCTTTGATTCCATTGGATGGTGAAATTGACATAGATATGACATCATTGACTAATCCTCTGTATTAAGGTCCATAAACATGCAAATTGATCGCCTAAAAACATTTAAACCCACTGGTATACTTGCACAACGTACAATGGTCAATATAGTTTAAAAAGTTGAGACCACCGAACCTAATCCTCTGCAGTATTTTGATCATCATGGCATCTAACGCAAGGCACAAAATTTACCCTCCAGACAATTCTCAATCCTGTGATAATAGTTGCAAAATTCGCGAATACAAATATTTCAAACATTGTTCACCAACTTAATTCTACTCGCTTCATCAATGGAACGCACAACAATAAAACAACAATAAGCATTGATAGAGACGCGATGGGCCACTGGAGGACACTAACCCGTAAACAATGAGATCTTACAGTTCAGTGTTTGCCATTGATAATTGTTTATTTGCGGCCTGATCTCTGTGCCAAGTGTCTTGATTGTAGTAATGTCGACCTTTGGACCTTACACCAGAATGCCAGCCAGTGGACACGGTGTGTGAGTCTTTCTCAAAGAATATTCCCTCTCAAAGACTTTTAAACGTTCTGTATAATTTTTTCCACAGACCTGATTGTGCAGAAATGTCTGCTGGGTTACGAGAAAAGTCAGATTTTGATGGTTCAATATCTGACTTTTCTGATCCTTGATCTTTCCACGAATGATCTATACTAATGAATCAGCTGTTCTTAGTCAACAAAGATACACGACCTCTTACTTAATACTCCGATCAAGTTTAGGATACATCCAGGTTCAACATCTTAATTGACAATAATAATCACGTTATATATACATTAAGGAACTCCTTAGAGTCTTAAACCTCTGTAGCACCGAGTTTGAGATATTATAATTAGCTGGTTGAGCATAGAAAAAACAATTCAGTCGAAGCATCATTTTTTTGAATTTTTTTTTAGTTGCATGTGAAAACTTGAGGATTTTTTCAACACTGGAAACCATAAGTGAGCTAACGTAGAATTTTAGATGACCGATACTTAAGTATCTAGATTTCTTTGCTATTCTCGCATGCTTTAAACAATTAACCTAAAAATTATTTTTTTGGGGTCCCCAATACTTTTACCACATTTGGGTAATTTGGGTAGTGATCTGCAAGAATCACCTCCTAAACTGTACATTCCATGTAAATAACAAATTATAGTCTCAGACTTGGTAAACTAGACATGTAAATACATCGAACAAATACTGTTAAAGGTAAACTTTCGGTTACTGGAGTCACACAGGGATCAGTTTTAGGTGCAACTATATTACCCTGCTATGATACGTCTCCAATGTTTTGTATGCAGAACTTCAACAATGCTTTTAGTAAAAGCTACATAACCAACGGCTTTTATTTTGTCCTCTGAGTATATATATTCAAATTTCCCCAGTGGCATTATTTTGTAAAAAATAAACATTTAAATCAACAAAACGTGTCATTGTGCACAAGGTAAATTCAAATTAGGACTTTGACAAATTAGAACCTTCTTAGAAGCTACGGCAAAGATTTGTCACACAGTGACTGAGGAGGTTGGCCGAGCTAAAAACAACTTCTACAGCCTTTGCTAACCCCTTCCACAGGACTTGTGTTCTCGACAACTTTATTACAACCACAAGCATTAACAACACAAGGACTAGTCGGGCTTGTCTAGGTCAGTGAACTCCAAGTGAAGTGCAATGTGCCTCTAAACTGAATTCTTAAACACATTTCTTACCTAAAAGCCTTCGAAAGTTGGTGTCGATTGTGTTGTTTCAGTATTTTCCATTTTCAAACTGAAAAATGACTATAAGCGCAACCCATCAAACAAAAAGATGATAATTAATTTATGTTTGGGTATGTGCAACTCTTCGTCGTTAGTTCAAGTATAGACAGAACCGGGATCAACCGTTTCCTTTGTAGGCCTGAAACTTAAGAGTAAGATGAACTCAGCTAGCTTTTCTAAAAGGGTTAGCTCAACACTATCATGTAGGTGAAACATATTTTTGTATTGAAAGTTTTTCTAGTTTTGTCTTTATCGTCTACATTGACCGTACAGATTTCTGGCAATCGCTTTCATAGCTTGAATCTAATGGATTTACACAACTTATTTGGATATATCTTTAACTCCATAATGGTTACAGATACCATACGATTTACTTTTGATAAAATTAACTAATTACAAAGATTACCATTAATTGTAGGACTTTCTTTGTTGATAGCTACCAAGAAATAAAATAAAATAATTATGAAAATATACATGACAAAATATGTTGAATCACTCTTTCACAAAACTAATATTGTCCCTGTTGTCTTTGCAAATGCCTCGTACATTACAACCGTTGCTTCTACTGCCACGCACAAACGATAACTCATCGTTTTATCATCGTTAGTGTTTACCTCGTAAAGATGGCCGCCTACGTCCAGTCCAGACACATCTGGGTCAGCTTAACTCGTACAAATGAGATCTTCAGATGATCTTAATCATCACAGAATCCTCAAATACATAACCCTACGGTATCTAGCGTTTGGTTTTTGTTTAACAATGTCCATATATTTTTATCTTATAACCAAAGTAATAATCTAACTTCTTTTCAATCAAGGAATATTTGTTTTTATAAATAAGAGGTTAATTTACGTAAGCTTCGTCTCGTGACTCTTATACCTCCTCTAAGAGTGAAGGACCTTTTCAAGGATCTGAAGAAGGCGACATGGTCACCAAAAGTCCACCCAGGTGGTATAAGAACCACAAGACGAAATTAAGGTAAATTAACCTATTATTTAAATGTTAAGTGACTAAGACTACAAAAAACTGAATTTTTTTATCGAGGAAGAATTTTGATCTAACGACCACATCTGAATTAGCTACATACACGTTTTCAAGTATGCTTGCTACATTTTTAAAACACCTTCAACTTAAACTAAAAGTTAAACATGTATTAATATAAAGTCAAAACTCCAAACCTATGACGGAGGAGTTTTGTATAGTTGTAGGTACTCGCCGTGTAGCTGACTCGATTCTGAGAAATGCCTGTGATTTTTTATGACTCGGAAATAAAAAACAGGTCTTAGCCAGTAGCAAAACTACTCTCAAAAAGGTCATCCCACTCTACTTTAACCACTCATAATTAGGTGTAAGCTCGTCGAATTGCATTATAGTGATTTTGATGATTTGGCCCATTAAATTAACTGCCCTTTTATTCCTGAAATACATACAGAATTTGAGAACAAACAAAATAGAACTAAAATAGTGCATCATGTATACAATACAATAAAATGAATGGATATCTTATATATTTAAAAACACTTTTGCAAAACTGATGACAGCCAGCCTCACCATAACTGGACCGAATTACACGCGGATTGTACTAAAAGAAAGATTATCGGTCCTATATGTGCAGGTTTTATTTGTATTTAGAGAATATTTATGTTAATTGGGTCAAAAATGAAAATTCAACTTTTCTTATGGAGATTTAACATGGGGATAATTCTATATAATAATAGACAAGCATGTTTATTGAAAACCTTTTTTTCAGCTCCTGTGCATCGCAGAGAAAATCTACGCATACCGTAGTGTTAGAAATCTATTTTTCTATAGATGTGCAGAATCCCTTTATAAATTAAAATACACTCAAAAATAAGCACAAAAAAGTAAATTAAAATTTTTAGAAAAATTAACATTGGCCTTTGGTTGCCATGTTGGTGACAAAATAACAACAAAATATAAACAGAAAATCAAAACAAATGGAAGAAATTCCAATCACATGTTTTATTTACAGCGTGGGGTGAAAATAGAGAAGCACAGATTGCTGTAAAAAAAAACTGAATGATAATTCAGAGCCATCTTATAATTTTAAGATTGTGTTTTTTTTATAGCAATCCTTAAACAGTATTGACTTTTCGTCAATTTTTCGACCACGGGGCAAGCTCAAGTAGTTTATACAAAAACAAATGTCATGTTGCAATGCAAGTTGAGTCAACAAACAACTTCCCCCAACCCCCAGCATTCTCCAAGTTGCACCCAAGTCCAGACTTCTTAATTAACCCCCATTGACGCAGAGACCAGCCTACTTTGACGGCCCAGCTGACGTCAAAGTGACTTTTGACAAACTCAGCTCTGACGTCATCGTCTCTGCTCCACTAGGTTCCATAGTAACTCCGTCTTGGACAGAAATAACTTGCGAGACGCCTGCTTCATGGCCCCATTCAAAGTGCCTCTGGCATTCCTAGAGTTCAACATTAAACCGTCGGTTTTACAACGGTTTTATTGGGTTGTCGTAGTCTTTTTCGGTTTCGGCCTTTTTTCATTAACAATACTGTACATTCGAAAATATTAAATCTCCTCACAAGATGTGGTAAAAACTGTAATTTTGTTTTTATTATTTGATACTATTTCTGTGGATTACCTTCTGGATCCCAAATCAGAAAAAAAAGGTTGATTATTTTTTGAATATATCCTTAATCATTGTATTCTTTATGAAACAGTGTCATTTTTTGTGTGCGTCTTTTAAGGTCGATATGAAGCGAATAACTCGTGTTATTCAATCCATAACAATCTTCAAATACAGGAGCAAATATACTAAACCTCCGAAACAGTCGTGTATTGCAATGCCGTGATTCATCTGGTTCACTTAATTTTATAAAGGTATTTTAAAATGTTTTTTTTTCAAACCTTATCAAAAATAGGGATATTTATGTACCATACCGACCACACCGATAAATCGACTTACAAATAAGATTTTGATTAGTTTAAATAACAAAAGCATCCTAACCTAGCCAAACCTAACCTAACCTAACCACCCTTAGGTTGGATTAAGTTAGGTTAGGTTAAGTTAAGTTAGGTTAGGTTAAGTTAGGTTAGGTTAGGTTAGGTTGGGTTAGGTTAGGTTATAATTATTATGTGTGGTTGGTCGGATACGTAAGTACCAAAAATAGGTAAACTTTACGAAATTACAACTGTACAAAACTATTCCCTATGGTTCATAGGCTCTTATTAAACCCCCTTTGTCAAACCCCCTTTTAAATGAGCTACCGTAATCGCTTCAGCCTTTATGGAATGCTTGAATTGTACATTAAACAAGGCTATAAAGTCATGTTACATCCGGAACCCAAGAACAGCGGTTTTGATGATGCAGGTCGGTGACGAGAGGGGAGGGGATCGATGCGATGGCGTCACGGGATGCGACGCCGGCGGGACGCGTCTGGACCCCCGGGACTCCTTCGATGATAACACATAGCTTATCCCACAGGACTTTTCATTACGATCGGGAATAATGTATGTGTTCGGTTGCACTATTTTTACGCTTTCTAGAGTATGGAGGGTTAGGGAACTATGGTATAAAGGATATCGGGATTTCTGTAGTGGGTACATGTAATTGAATCCATTCAATCTCTATTGATTTTACTTTCTCCTCCTATACATGGTAGGAAGTATTATTTTCGTAAATATTTTCAAATTTGAGTTTGGTGTGGATTTCCGTTTTGGGTCACCCTGAATCCGAAAAAGATGTCTGTGTGTTTGTGTGCATAGATAGAGACCAAACCTATGGTTCAGTTAAAAAAAATGGTACTTGGTTATGGTTTTTCCGGGATGTTTTCATTTTTTACAATTTTAGTTTTTAGTGGCAATTTTTCATAAAACAACGGAAAAATCTGATTGTTTTAAAATACGGTTCAACCGATTGTTATTTAAATTAAGTACCTTACTAAGCCATAGTACTTTTAACTCCAACGATTCCCATTGCTGTAAGAATTCCGGCTCAAATGAAATTACATTTTTGTGATTTTGCCATGAAAACTTCCAAACTGTTTCCATAAAACAACGGAAATTCGGATTTTAAAATATGGCTCTACCAATTCTGAATCAAACTTTGTATACTATAGCCCTTTTAAGTCTACACAAAAACGTACAACCCCTATTGTGGTAAAAGGTACGGGTTTACAGTTATTTCAGTTATATGATAGATCATTTAATAAACACCTACTCTTCATCAAATGGTTTAATGTTAATGTAGGAGAATACAGTTTAAGTAGCCAATAGGTGAAGGCCCAACATCCGCCTATTGGGTTTGATGATGATTGGAGTGTCCAATCAAAATAGATAACCACTTCATCTTTTATATGTATTTACCGTCTTGTGAGTAAAAAGTATATGTAAATATATACACGTGTTATTTGACGTATTTTTTGTGCTTTCGGGTAATTTAATAACACGTACGATGCTGATAAAGAAGTTATTTTCCTACAATTACCTAGACCTGCCTTGAAAGCACGTAAAATATGCATTAAAAATAAATAAAATTACCTTTGCCATTTAGACGAATATGATATATTTAAAAGGTAATTTATACCTTAATGAACTAGGGTATGCAGGCCTACTGTTTAAATCTATACCCTTAATCTTGATGTAACATGGAAAGTATTTAAATATTACAAACTCAGGTGAAAGAATGCACCCAAACACATATATTTAGCCTACACATGTTTAGAAATAAGTGAGTTAAATATCATAGCTGCGTTTGTACGTACAGAAAAATACATACGCATTTTGGGTATATGATGACAAATCTGTATCCTAACATAAGTATATTAAAACAAAATATCTACATCTTGTTGTAATTTTTGATTTCAATACCGAAGTCAATTTTAAAGTTATGCCAATGTTATACCTTATTTAGGTCCTAATAAAATGATTAAAGTAGGTGAAAAAATAGGTTGAAGTAAAATTTTTAGCATATTCTTTGGAAAAATGTATAAATTAGTCTCAAGCATTGCAATTTTTTTATACTCCACAATATTAAGTGACTACTAATAATTGAGTGTTTCCAGCAGACCCTGAATTCGCTATAAAGGTACACTAAGGTTTAACAGACCCAGGTTTAAGGTACGATATAAGGGTCGTGTCTTTCAGCAGCGAATGATAATTATTGAGAGACTATCAGACCACGCCTTGTAAATCAATAATAGGACTTCGTTAGTTCCAACATCCGTGAATCAACCAAAGACAACTAAATTCATTTTTTAATTTATGGTTTTTACCATTCCTCTTTCTGTGATTTGTGTTCTACACATTCAATTCCTCAGCATTCACAGAAATGGTCTATCACCACATGTAATTCTGTAGAATGTGTTGCTCAGCTGTGCTGAAACAGCTGATTCCATCACACCGGTTTAGTTCGGTTTTTAACCAGCTTTTGCAGCATTGTTGCCATGCTTAAGATTATGCACTGCGTTATACGCGATTTATAAAAGGACCATATACATGTATAGTTGCTATCATCATTAACTGGCTAAGTAGCTGAGTGGTTAAAATGCTCACCAATAATTAAAAGGTCGCCGGTTCGATCCTGAGTAAAGTCAATGGGTTTTTGATGGTTCGAAAGTAGACCCAGCTGTCCCTGATCATTGGGCTTTATATAAATGACTGTTATCCTGTAAATGTCCTGTATCCTGACTGTTGAAACAGCTAATCTTAGTAAAAAAAAAAAAAAAAAAAAAAAAAAAAAACACACACAGATCATCTCACAGCATTCTATATAGGCCTACTCTTATCTATCTATCTATATATTAATAGGCAAGCATGATTCTTTAAAACCTTTTTTCTCAGCTCGTGTGCATCGTAGGGAAAATCTACGCATACTGTTAGAAAGCTATTTTCCTGTAGGTGTGCAGAATCCATTTATAAATTAAAATAGGCTCAAAAATAAGCACAAAAAATGAATTTAAAATTTTGAAAAATTTAACATGGATATTATGAGTTGCCATGCTGGTGACGAAATAACAACGAAATATAAACAGAAAATCAAAACAAATGGAAGAAACTCCAATCACATGTTCTATTCAAAGTGTGGAATGAAAATAAAGAAGTCTGTACATTAAATATTTTTGGTCGAGTTTCGACCACTGGACGACCTCTAGTACTTATTTAATACGCAAGCAGATTTTTTGTGACAATTACTCCTCCGAAACTACTGAACCGATTGTCATGTTTTTGGTGTCATTGGAAAGAGCATAGCGTGAAGTTGTGCAGGAAACTTTCTTTTAAGGGAAATAATGAGAGAGTGAGGCCCTGGAGCCCTTTAAACTTTCGTATTTCCCCATAAGGATAACATAGGAGATAATTTTTATTTACAGAAACATATGTTTGTTATTTGAACATAGTCAAAGTCTACTACATAATAATTGCTGTGTATTATGACTGTTGATGTATACTACATTTCAATTTAAGGATTGTATACCTTAATGTTTATTCAATATGGATCTTACTACTTTATTTTAATTCTGGGAATAGTAAAATTTAGTTGAGATTAAGTTACCATGATTTAGAAAACTTTGCTATAATAATCTATGTATTTAAAATCACAAATCTTTGAAATTATTTATTTTAAACAAAACAGATGATCGACAAATCAAACAAATCATCTACTTCAAGTGAATAATGTTGTTACACAAAAATAGTTCTTTTTTTTATTTTGAGTTTGCAGTTATGAAATCACCAAGCCAAGTAACTTTAATTAAAGATCAGCACTGTTCTTACCCAGACCAATTTCAGTCATGAGCAACTATATTATGATGTTTTAAGTAAGGCTATGTCTTATAATGGGTTACACATATTCATTATTGGAAATTTTAACGAGGGTTAATCTTCCTGAAGGTAATTTCAAGACTAAAATCGTAGTATTCATGGAAGTGCTTTTATGGTTAAAATATTGTTTTTTTAGTGTTTATTTTTAAAAGTGTTTTCTTCAAGCAGCATCTTTATGACCCTCAAAATATGCCACATAGCAGGTTCTACAAAGGCCTATTGGTTTGATATGATAAAAAGTTTTGTTACATGCATTTTTAAAAATCTTTAAATAACTACCCTATAATATACTTGAACACTTATTAATTTACTAAATAAAATACAAATACAGCTAGAAAATGGTTGGACTGCTTCTCTTCTAAGGATTTATTATTACTGTTTTTAATTTTTGACGTTGAGCCAACATATAAGTAACACGATGAATTTGTTTTCTAAATTCATTTTTATTTTTGCGGGGCATTGAGCCGCACAGGTTCACTAGTTTGGGTTAAATCACACACCTAGGAGGCGTCCCCATCTAATAATAATAATTATAATGGCTTTTGGATATTGAAGTCGATGTCCAATGTAAATGGATCAGCTGTTACCAATTTTTTTATTTGTTATTGTTGAATGAGTTTGATATAGAGTGCGCTAAGGTCTAAAACTATATTTTCTACCTTAGTTTTTGAATAGACAAAAATAATTAAATATAGAATGCCAACTCGTGCTGCGGTTACCATGGTTACCATACGTTCTGGCGCACACCGCTGGGAACGCCGTGTAGTTACATAGCACGTACGCCGGAACTACATGGCGCTCCCAGAGGTGTGCACCAGAACCTATGGTGACCGCAGCATGGATGACGGTCTATACTTAATTCTTTTTGTCTATTGTTTTTGTAATTGAGATAGTTGATGTGACAAAAAAAGTTGATTGTTTACACGTTTCGATTTCAGCTTTGTTAAAATGTTCGCAAACTCGAAAAAAATTAATAACACATCAGTAACGTGGTTGGTGTCTCAATTGATCTAGTTTCATTCTCATCCTAATCGTGCTACTTCTTTAACATTGGAATGGAATGTCTAGGAATCATTTACTTTATATTCGGAATAAATGTGTCACAAAAATGTGTTATGTGTGGACAAAAACTTTGCTACGTTTATCGCCGTTTTCATGAAAATTAAAATTCATTTTACTTTGTAAAGCAGTATAGTGTTCGTAGGATTTGAGATTTCAATAAAAAAGTTATTTAATTTTGTACAAAAACTTTTTTATGACACTTCTAGAATATGCTCCCTGATACATATGTCCAAAGACTGTCCTTATTTTTAATCCAGCTGATCAGTTGATTATTTGTTGTTGTTTTTATTTATGTTTATGTGAGGTTATAACACAGTGAACATTATTTAAATTAGTTTAAAGTATATAATACTCCCATCACCCAATGGATAAAAACATAATAAATGAATGGCAAGTAAGGTAGAATACAATTTCTTTTGTAAGTAAAATCTTTGCCCTATGCGATTAAGGTAACGATAAACTATATCCTTTTAACCTTTCGTCTTTTTACTAAATGTATCGATGGGTATTTTAGAGATTTGTCCAGCCAAAATTTCAGAAACTCATTTGTTCTTAATAAAGCTGTAACAGTTAACTAATACATGTTGAATACCAATTTAACCCTCCCAGACATTTATAGCAATTTTAACTTTTCAGGATAAACACTCTGACTCGATATATAGATTGATAGAACGAATCCCATATCCATTTAATAGCATTTTTTTGCAAGGCACTATATTTTAATTTTCAGATTTTGGTTCTAAGTGGTTTGATAAAATAACATTTTGTCCCACTTATTTACTATATACTACTAGTTAGCCTATTAGAATAAACTTACTTACGGTAGATACTACAGTACTGTAATAGCATTGAATATTAAAGGGAATAGAATTTCAGAGTCTAAAAACGTTGAAATTTCATCGAGGATGAATGAGCACTATCATGGTAATTGTCGTCAAATTTAGCGATTCCAAGAATCACCTTCAGAGCATATTCCTTGAAATAATGTGTAATTTGAAGAAATGTAAGTTCGGTTTCTGTTGAGCTTTAATCGACCGTTCATCCTGTATACTATTGCAAACTAAGGTGGCTTTCCATGATTTTCTTAGCTTATCTCTTGTTCTTTATTTTGAGTGTAGGAGTTTTGCCAACGGGTATCAGGTAGAAAGGGTCCCCATCCATAAATTCCACATACTGCGGAGTTTTGCCAACGGTTTTGGGTTGAGCGAGAGCGATTACACGTGACCGTGAGAGTAGCTTCCTCTAGGGGTGGACAAACCAGGCAGGATGCTGACTGTATTCAAAGTAATGGAGTTATGCACCTCTGACTGTGAAAGGAAATGTATTGAATTTTTAACCTAACCTAACCTAACCTAACCTAACCTTACCTAACCTAACCTAACCCACTGCGACAAGCGCATAACTGCCAAGCGTAGACAATCCTGACAATCGCTCTCCCTCCCTCCGTCACACTCTTTCTCCCACCACCACCGTTGGCAAATCTCCGCACCAAGAGGTGGCCGAAGGCATCCCCCCATCTACCTGACACCCGTTGGCAAAACTCCGGTTCCCCTTTATTTTTTATAGCTATGCAATCTCACATTTTATTAGAGTTTAATAGGGAAATATTTATGTTTCAGGTAGAGGGTAGAAGTGCAGAACGATGCTGGGCTCCAGCGCGACGCGGGTGTTCAAGCTGCCTGCGATCTGACCCAAACTGTCAAGTGTCTTCTCGCAATTCAGTCTTTCATTCCCTGGAGGAGAGTCAGTGAACAGTGGAAAGTTGCAAGTAGTCCAATAGTCAACCAAAAGGTCTATTTTCATCTTAGTTTCTCATGGTGCCACCTTTCAAAATGTGCAAACAAAGTGACTACAAAAGAGTCTTAAAGATGGTGTTCCTTTGATAGAATATTTTCCATTAGAAGAGAAGAAAAACAAGCCATCAATATGAATAAAATGGTATCGACCTTGTCTCTTGCAATCCACCCGGAGAGCAAAGAGGACAACATGGCCAAGAAGCTGGACAATTTGAAACAAGAAATAGACATAACGGATCACACGATTCCGTTAAATGATTTCTATAGGAAATACCAAACGCACCCTGAGAAAGGCCTTTCCACCCAACAGGCCAAGACGTTCCTCGCGCGAGACGGGCCAAATGCCTTGACTCCGGAGAAAAGAACTCCAGCATGGGTGATTCTACTCAAACATTTATTCCAAGGGTTTTCAATCCTGTTATGGATTGGAGCCGTTTTATGTTTTACCGCGTATTTTATAGAGTCTCAGGTGTCGGAAGAGGCTCCCAGGGACAATTTATGGTTAGGTATAGTGTTGTGTTGTGTATGTACTATCACCGGTGTATTTTCATACTCACAGGAGGCGAAGAGCTCAAGAATAATGGATTCCTTTAAGAACATGGTTCCTACTTATGCGAACGTCATCAGAGACAGCCAGAAGAAGACGATTCTGTCTCAAGAACTGGTAGTGGGAGATGTCGTGTTGGTCAAGTTCGGAGATCGTGTGCCAGCTG
Organism: Macrosteles quadrilineatus; assembly: GCF_028750875.1. Taxonomy (NCBI): domain Eukaryota; kingdom Metazoa; phylum Arthropoda; class Insecta; order Hemiptera; family Cicadellidae; genus Macrosteles; species Macrosteles quadrilineatus. Next base: position 85,568,025 of record NW_026542597.1, read on the forward strand.
ATATCAGAGTTATCGAGAGTCAAGGATTCAAAGTCGACAATTCATCTCTGACTGGTGAATCTGAACCACAGTCGAGGTCAATAGAGTGTACCCACGAAATAGCACTTGAGACCAAGAATCTAGCGTTTTTCTCTACAAATGCTGTTGAAGGAACAGCTAAAGGAGTTGTTATTCTCACTGGGGATCACACAGTCATGGGCAGGATAGCGGGTCTTACATCAGGTCTGAAGACTGGAGATACTCCGATAGCCAAGGAAATTCACCACTTCATGCATCTTATATCTTGTTGGGCGATGTTTCTTGGGTTCACTTTCTTTTTATTGTCATTCGCTTTAGGTTACCACTGGTTGGACGCTGTGATTTTCCTCATAGGAATCATTGTCGCCAACGTTCCAGAAGGTCTTTGCGCTACAGTGACAGTTTGTTTGTCTCTAACTGCTAAAAGAATGGCTTCCAAGAACTGTGTTGTGAAACATCTGGAAGCTGTAGAGACTTTGGGATCTACCTCAACCATCTGCTCGGATAAAACCGGAACGCTAACTCAAAATCGGATGACCGTTACCCACATTAGTTACAATCTAGACATATTTGATGTAGATTACTGTTTGTACGATAGTGGTTTAGCTGATAGAAACTGCAGTGAGTATAAGGAACTGTTTAGAGCTGGATGTCTGTGCAGTCGAGCTGAATATTTATCGAACCAAGATGAAGTCCCGATCCTAAAAAGGGATGTGATGGGTGATGCATCCGAAGCAGCTATTTTGAAATTTTCAAGTTTAGCTGAAGGAGACGTGATGGACTTCAGAAAACGACACAGGAAAGTATGTGAAATCCCCTTCAACTCCACAGACAAGTTCCAGGTATCAATTCATGTTCTTCCAGACTCCAACAAACACCTGTTGGTTATGAAAGGTGCTCCCGAGAGGATATTCGAACGTTGCTCAAGAATACGAATTGACGACACTGAAGTGCCTATCGACGACAGAATACGAGAAGAATTTGAAATTATTATAGAACAGCTCGGGAACTTTGGTGAGAGAGTTTTAGGCTTTTGTCAGTTACCATTGGGCAACGATTTTCCGTTGGGATTTAAATTCAATAGCGAAAAGCCAAATTTCCCCCTAACTGGTTTGAGCTTCCTCGGACTCATGTCCATGCTTGATCCACCTCGCCCGGCTGTACCAGATGCTGTTGCAAAGTGTCGAACTGCAGGAATCCGTGTTGTCATGGTAACTGGAGATCACCCTGTAACAGCCAAAGCGATAGCTAAATCCGTAGGAATCATATCTGAAGGATCCGAGACTTTGGAAGACATGGCGAAACGATTAAACGTTCCAGTGTCATCACTTGATCCGAGTGAATCCACCACAATTGTGATTCAAGGATCAAAGCTGCGAGATATGACTTCAGATCAACTTAAACACATTCTGAAAACCCATAAAGAAATTGTTTTCGCCAGAACATCTCCAACTCAAAAACTGCACATCGTTGAAGGCTTCCAAGAACTAGGAGCTATCGTGGCAGTGACAGGTGATGGTGTGAACGACTCACCAGCTTTGAAAAAGGCCGACATCGGAATCGCTATGGGAATCACTGGTTCTGACGTGTCAAAACAAACTGCAGACATGATATTGCTGGATGACAACTTCGCCTCAATCGTCACCGGTGTGGAAGAGGGGAGACTGATATTTGACAACCTGAAGAAATCTATTGCGTACACCCTGGCATCCAACGTGCCTGAAATTACTCCATTCCTTGCATTTATAGTTAGTGGAATCCCATTACCCCTGGGAGTCGTAGCCATCTTGTGTATTGATCTCGGTACCGACATGTGGCCAGCCATATCTCTCGCCTACGAAGCTCCAGAGTCTGACATCATGCGTCGTCGTCCCCGAAACCCCAGGAAGGACAAACTCGTCAACGGCAAACTAATCTTCTTAGCCTACGGACAGATTGGAGTAATCGAAGCCGTCGCAGGATTCTTCTCCTATTACGTCATCATGGCGCAAAACGGTTGGTGGCCTATGAAGCTTTTCGGCATCAGGAAATACTGGGACTCCAACAGCATCAACGACCTCGAGGACTCTTATGGTCAGGAATGGACCTTCGCCAACAGAAAGATCCTTGAGTTTACATGCCACACTGCCTTCTTCATCGCCATTGTAGTCGTCCAATGGGCTGACCTAATCATTTGCAAGACTAGGTACAACTCGATCACCCATCAGGGAATGGGCAACTGGGTACTCAACTTTGGAATGGTGTTTGAGACTTTGTGTGCCTGCTTCGTATCTTACTGTCCTGGAATGAGCGAGGTGCTGAGGACCTATCCGGTGAGGTGGGAATGGTGGCTGCCTGCTGTTCCCTTCGCCATCGTCATCTTCGTCTACGATGAGACCCGACGGTTCATCATGAGGCGCAACCGTGGAGGCTGGATCGAGAGGGAGATGTACTACTAAGCATTTGTGTTCAACCAAAGACAACCGGCAAACTTGTCGAGCAAAATGTTTGTATATATTGTAGATCAGTTGAATTAATTGATAAGTTTTGTTATAATCGAACCATGTTGTTACTGTACCGTCTCACGGTCGATATCTGTTCCTCCGCCTAAATGCATCCGTGCCGGGCGCAAAACGGTTAAGTAGAGTATTTTCTAAACGCTGTTTTGTTTCAATTAGTTCCATAGAGCTTCGTCGATGCCGGAGAACAAAGTGATAGTGTACCATTGGAGGTGCCCAAGTGGGAACCTATAGCATCAAGTAGTTGTAATCATAATAAACATGTATTTGATGGAATATGTCTTTAAAGTAAAAATACCGAATAAGCTTTAGGGTATACAAATCGTTATACAATAACGTATGTCGATATCCATGTATTTGTTATAGTGAGCGATATTTTTTCTAGAACCATATAAACCATGTATTTGTTATATTGTCAAAGTTCTATTGGCGTGTTTTCAAAACAATATTTTCTTACTCCTGTCTTTATTCGAATCCTAAATTGTATATTTTTAACAGTTTTGGTTAGAATGTGAGTCCACAAAACGTAATGTGAGATGTTATGTTTGTTGAGTCGGTCCCTATTGTTTGCTACAGTTGTAGATCGAAGAGTTAGTGTAGATGGTCTAAAACCACAATGTCAATGTATGTAGACTAGGCCTGAATTCTGTATCACTTGCCTTGCAGTTGAAATTGACTGAATAAACCAATTCTGTGCCGTTCTTTTTTGATAATTATTGTTTGGTTGTCCTTTAACCTTGGTTGCCTTGTTCAGATTTCAGAAAGATATTAACGTTATACCTCCAATATTGATGCAACAATTACGTAACAAAGAGCATACGTAATAATAGGTTATCCAAGTCAATGAACGTCAACTATATTATTAATGAGTACAGGAACCTAAACCCTACATAACGTGCGATTGATAACAGAAAAATACCCTGAAGGTTTTTCCTACACTCATCTCCAGTCATACTTGGCTTAAAATTCCTACTTTGTATGGTCGCCATTACAATGAAAAAGTATCTTCCATATATAACAAGCAAGCATGTTGCTTTAAAACCTTTTTTCTCAGCTTGTGTGCATCGTAGGGAAAATCTACGCATACTGTTATAAAAATATTGTCCTGTAGATGTGCAAAATCTCTTTAAAAATTAAAATAGACTTAAATATAAGCACAAAAAATGATGTTGAAATCAAACAAATTAACATGGGCTTAATGGATTGCCATGCTGGCGACAAAATAACAACGAAATATAAACAGAAATTAAAACAAATGGAAGAAATCACATGTTTTTTTTACAGCATGGGGTGAAAATAGAGAAGCCTGTACCTTTGACCATAGACTAACTTACAAATAGACATTCCATCCCTATGTTAAATTTGTCGCCAGTTTTAATTAAATTCGTCGTAGTTGATGTGGGCCACCAACAGATTGTGCTGATCTAAATTACTAATCTCTCTCGAATACACGGTGATTTTTACCAAAACAAACTAATGGAATGACTTATAGAAAAAAATAAGATAGAAAATATAATTTTAGACACACATACTGTGATTGGTTCACAAAACTACATGTTTTTAATAAAAAAATTGTGACAACTGGTCCATGGAGATAGAATGTCTACTTCAGTATCCAATAGTCAATGCGGGTACATTACATATTTTTGGTCGAGTTTTCGACCCCTGAACTACTACTAGTTTTTAATAGTTCGTAACTGGACTCAGCTGGCTTTAATCTAAATTACCCTGGCTAAAAAGTCTGGGTAATAGACAGATTTAATTCATTAACAAAGTTTCAAATGGCATTTTACTCATCTAAAATGTTTGAAACACGCAACATTGTGTTTAGGTCTCAGTGCAATTATACGATGAATATTATAATCAATTAATCTACAAAAACTTCCTCATACGTTTCCTATTTTATCGTACCAAGCTAATTAACATCACAGAGAATACATTCAACACCTATAATATCTCTTTTAAATAGGTTTTAAGCAATTCAAACTGATATTAAACTGATCGTTGCACTCCGATTCCCATTTTAATAGGTTTTAATAAAGCCCAACTGATTAAACAGATTTTTATGCCATCAAAACTTAATTTATCTTGTATTTTTGGATTTTCTTCCTTTGAAAATATATATAATTATTATAATATAATATTTGAAATCGATTATTGGTCCCTTGATTAGATAATTTACAAACATGTTTATTATGAACTATTGAAAAGAAATCATCCAGCAATATACTTCTAAATGATATTCAGGCAACGAAAAGTTTTGATATTACAATTTCAATCAATGATGTTGACAAAATTAACACTGCATAACAAAATCCATCAGGCTTAATGTATTACTGTGAGCTCCTTACAATGCTATGCATTGAAAAGATTTGAACATTTCAAACTTAAAGTTTTATAAAATACAAGAATTTGCCTGATATTTATGCGTTACGAGAGCAGTCACCGATGCATGTCTAACAGCCCAGGGAGCGATCAGCTGAGCTGTCTAAATGGCGGGAAGTGATTGGTTCCGGCGGGAACTGTGTTACAGACAGTATTTATTATACCATAAACACAATCTTTGGAAGATGTTAGCTAACTGTTGTACTGTTACTGACTTTTTTAAACTTCTAGTAAGATCACAGTTTAAAAAATTTGGTCGTTTTCTAAATGGACGGATAAAAAATACCCTTATCTTAAAATGCTACTCTTAAGATTTTCCTTAAACATGCTAGTTTACAAAAATTTGTAATACATAAAATTACCTAAATTTGACAGAGGAAATAAGAAGAGGCTAGTGATGGAAGTAGGTCAGAAGGTTTTACCACAATTATTGTGAAAGAATTTTTTTGTCAGGATGACTTTCAAACACCCCTGCTTTTTGCTGGTGTTTGCCTGGCTTTTAAAGTACCATGTTTGTAAAAACTAGGTAAACTGAAAAGGCAACAAAACACTGGAATCAATATGAAAAAAGGAAAATGTAACATATGCAACGTATCTTATTTGTTATATCACGGTTTATTCAATGAAATTAGTTAATCTATGTAAACTATAAATTGCGCACGAATTAATTAGGTTATCTTTTTTCAATGCGGGGGTTTTCAATAAGAATGCATGCACCTTATTCTGAATGTGACACCACAAACTAGTATTTATGGAAATTAAATGAAATCATAAAAGACAAATTTTATGGTTCTTAGATGTAATCACTGATTTTACTACTCACTTTTGAGTTTAAATTAAGTAAATATATACTAGGAACTTTTGAACTGTAATCAGAAGTCTCCATCAATAATTTTTAAAGTAATATGCTAAAATAATTATTATTGGCGAAAAAACATTTAGAATTTTAAACGTTTTTCATCATGTTTTAGTAAAAGCTGTTATATGGTACAGTGAGTTTCATTTAACTTGTGATCTTAATTAAATTATTTAATAAGAGAGGTTAAAAATATTAAGAGGTTGATTTCTGAAAAGATGAGAAATCCAGTTCGAAGGACCAAAAAGTAATGTTGAATTTTAAATAATTATTTGAGTGTGAGGAGAATATGAACACACTTGTATAATAGTTACAAGAGAAAAAAAACTGTTTATGTTTATACTGCAGCAGAAATATACGTTTTTAATGCATACGTTGTGGGTCCAAAGTAGAATTTTTACTCTCTAGGGAGTAAAAAAGCATAAACAACAATTTGCAATTTACTTCAACCGATAATACTCTACTTAATCCGCCAAATAATTGAGCTCCAAGTTTACAACAACACCGATTGCATTACTGTGGCATTATAGAATACTATATCTAGCTGGTAATGGGTGGGATTGTGCTTACCAAAAACTTATGATCTTCTCTCTTGAACCCCAATTTTATAAATAGTTAGTTATAAAGGAGGTGCAATCCCTTCAAATAATAGATTAAACTAGTTAGCAAATAATTGTTCCTTTGACATTAACATCATGAACACATTTCAGAGAACACACCGATGTTAAAAACTGCAAAAAATAGAGAACATCTTGATTGTTTACTCCATTTGACTATTAAAAACATGTTATGCAGCAAACACTTTTTCAAGCCAATAATATTGTAAATATTTTCATTTCGCCTCATTAAATATAGCCAGCTGTTCCCTTAATAGGACAGATTCAAAGTATTCACATGTAAAAACGTAATCAATTAATTTCTTTCTCCACAAGTATAACATGGGAACTTTAAAAGCCATTGGGGCAGAGCCCTGATGGAATTTCTTGAAAACGCTTCTTATTGCACGCCTAGAGCCTAATTAGAATCTCCATTCCAATTCCTGAGTTATTATGGTTAGTAGTTTTTGATATAGAGTAATCAGTGAGGCAGTATTTGAATTTTATAATAGATTATAGGATAAGTAGGATCCATGCAGTGTTTTCTAGTCAGTCCGAGCCGGGACTGGTGGATATAAAGCAACTCCAAGGTCGTGCGGACCAGTCCCTAGTCAGTACCGTTACATGATGGCAGCCTCTACAGCTGTGCTGCTCCTAGCCCTGGTCCTCCTGACTGTCGGTGAGTGATATTGTGATAAGAGTGATATAGATAAAAAATAATGTGTAGTAAATGTACTAGAGGTAATTTGTTAAAGAAGTTATTCTGAGAAAGGTCAGGCTTAAGGTTTTTGGACATTGAGGACGACCTAGAAGACTTAAGGTGTAGGAGAAGTTAAGTTGATAAAAGTTTATGAAAAGAATATTCTTCAAGAGCTTTTGTGATTACTTGTAAGCTACTAGGTAGTAGATGAAAAACTGTTCCTGGCAATTATACTCAATTTAAGATCAGCTAGTCTTCATTATATCCAAAGTCATATAGTATCCAGGAAAACTTTAGCGAGTACTATACATTTTAGTTAGTGCTATCCTAGGAATCAAAAGGTTGTCTAAGTTCCTAAGAGATACTAAGAAAAGTCCGTATGTTTTTTATGCTTCGCAACTGGGGTCAATCAACCCCAAGGCTGGGGGTCTGGGGTGCAACTGGGGGTGATGATGGGCAAGGGAATCAAAACAGCTTATACTAGTATGTAAAAATTCTGCAAGGTATATAACTCCATTTTATTCCCGTATGGAACTTAAATAAGGAAAATTAACTGTATTTATTTAATGATAAATTACCAATGGAAATCTCAGCCATAACAAAATTTCATAAGAAACATCAACATAAGGAACAGCCATCAGAGAGGTGATCTTTAAAAAGGAAATACATAAACATAGCAGTAAACATTGACATTGAGGGTAATAACATGATCAAGCCAATTAGTAAAAAAAAATAGCCTTTTAAAGTTGTATCAACAAAATTTAAACCAATTGTCTCAAATACAATCTTAAAAAAAACTAAAGGCCTATCCGTAGGTCTTTATCGTTTTATGTACTGTAAATCAGTTTATATTTAAGGTAAAATAGTGGAACCTTGATAAGAAGACCCTCGACAACAAGTCGCCCTTGATAACAAGTGTAATTTTCAAATCCCCTTAAAATTATTTCACCACTAATTGTTTTATCACATGTTATTACAAACCTCGATAAGAAGTCAACCTTGATAACAAGTCTTATTTAACAATTCCCATTAGAATTTTTCTATCAAGGTTTTACTGCATATTTCTTGTTTATACAGTGACATGTTTGTTTTAGAATCAACAATATTTGACAGTATTTATTATTCCTCATAGATTTTCTACATTATTTTCTTGTTTAGTTGTGAGTAGTACCTAGAAGTGTGAAAAAGATAGGATTGAAATATTACAAATACCATGTGAAAGTTCACGCCAAAATTTCTCCATATACCGTTCCATAATACGCTCCGTTGGACAATACAGTTATTATCAAGTTGAGTAAACAATGACACAACACTGTCCAATTATAGTTGAACCAACCTTACTTATACTTTCTCACAGTTTAAACTTCCACCCAGCCTTAGGCACAATGTTGGTAAACATCACCTATAGTCTCGTAAATTACCAATTAACTCGTAAAAAAATTGCCTTTTAAAGTTGTACCAACAAAATTTAAACCAATTGTCTCAAAGACAATCTAAAACAAGACTAAACGCTTATCCGTAGGTCCTTATCGTTTTCTGTACTGTAAATCAGTCTATCTACAAGGTAAAATACATATTTCTTGTTTGTACACAAATACAGTGACATGTTTGTTTTAGAATCAACAATATTTGACAGTATTTGTTATTTCCACATAGATTTTCTACATTATTTTTCTTTTTTAGCTGTGTAGTAAATAATAATGTAAAGATATGATTGAAATATTACAAACACCATGTGAAAGTTCACGCCACAATTTCTCCATATACCGTTCCATAATATGCTCCGTTGGACAATACAGTTATTATCAAGTTGAGTAAACAATGACACAACACTATCCAATTATAGTTGAATCAACCTTACTTATACTTTCTCACAGCTTAAAATTCCACCCAGCCTTAGGCACAATGTTGGTAAACATCACCTATAGTCTCCAGTTTTGGTTGGATATGAACCACGTTTCAACACTATCCAGTTACAGTAGAATCAACCTTACTTACACTTTTCCACACTAACAATTTCACTCATCTTAGGCACAATGTTAGTAAACATCACCTATAGTCTCCAGTTTGGTTTGATATGAACCACGTTTCAACACTATCCAATTATAGTTGAATCAAAATCACTTATACTTTCTCACACTTACAATTCTACCCAGCCTTAGGCACAATATTGGTAAACATCACCTATAATCTCCAGTTTGGTTGGATATGAACCACGTTTCACTATCCAATTATAGTTGAATCAACCTTACTTACACTTTTCCACACTTAAAATTCCACCCATCCTTAGGCACAATGTTGGTAAACATCCCCTAGAGTCTCCAGTTTAGTTGGATATGAACCATGTTTCAACACTATCCAGTTATAGTTGAATCAACCTTACTTACATTTTTCCACACTTATAATTCCACTCATCCTTAGGCTCAATGTTGGTAAATATCACCTACTAGCTGTAACCCGCGGGCTTTGCCCCGTTTAACTTCTTAATTTTCAAGATGATCTCGTTCGCATGGCTCAATCACGTCCTGGTTGAAGTTCGTTCGCTTCGCTCAATCACCTTTAGGTTGGAGCTCGTTCCCTACGCTCACTCACCTTTGGGTTGGAGCTCGATCGCTGCGCTCACTTGCCTTCAGGTTAGCTCGTTCGCTACGCTAACTCGCCTCCAGGTTGAAGTTCGTTCGCTACGCTCACTCACCTTTTGGTTGCAAATTAGCTGTTGTCATAAATAAAAATAAATAATAGTGCTGCACCCTGTTGGTAATCCTTGTAACTTTAATGCTATTGAACATCATAAAACAGAACCAACTTGTTTAATTGAAACAGCTGTTAAGATTCATCAATTCCATTTCTCATAAGGTTAACATGGAAAACTCAAGAGCCACTGGGGCGGAGCCCAGAGGTCGGAGGGTAAAATCCTTTCTTAGTGAGCGTCTACTACCCAAAAGGAAGATGCCTGCCAAGTTTTAGGTTCCTAGGTCGTATGGTTTTTGAGATTTCGTGATGAGTGAGTGAGTTAGTGAATGAATGAGTCAGTTGTATTTGAGCTTTATATAAATAGAATAGTCTCCAGTTTTGTTGGATATGAACCACGTTTAATTATAGTTGGATCAAAATTACTTACACCTTCTCACACTTAAAATTCCACCCAGCCTTAGGCTCAATGTTTGTAAATATCACCTATAGTCTCCAGTTTCGTTATGAACCACGTTTCTCAAGGGATACCACGCGAAAGCTTGACCTTCAAGAGGAATTCTTCTTCACTTTCACATGGACGAGTGGTCTTTCCCAACTGTTATCTCAACATCAACAATGACGGAAAACAAGCGGTCCCTTAAGCTAATTGGATCTATTTTAATAAGTGGATTAAACAATCAGCTAATTATCTTGTTAACATAATTTAAGTAGATGATTTTCTTTAAGTTTAAAAACCGCCAGTCTCTTAAAGCTAAGTAGTTTTTCAATGGATAAAAACTGAATTCAATGGCCATTGGTCTTTAAAAAAAACTGACTAAAGTAACAGCTGGTTTTTGTAATTAATACAACTACAAAGATAACCTCACTCAATTCTACACTCACCTAAGTATTATACAAGATCAACTCTTTATCTTGCAAATAATTCTGTTTGTAACTCTTTAAGTTTATAAACAACTCCAATTTCTCAATCCGAAGAAGCCTTGGTTTGTTTTCTGAAGTTTCGAAACTGAGCCCAATGGTCATTATTCATTTAAAAATAGTCCTGACTATTGAAACAGCTGTCCTTAGTCAGGAATAAGCTGCAAAAGCTAATCTACAGTAACTCCTCATTAATTTGGATAGGAATTAATTTAATCCGTACAACCACAACTGTTTGGCAGCAGTTACGCTAAACTAAGAATATAAAGAAGACCGTTTAGGTGCACTGTATAGAGTATTTAAGTATTTAACTGTTTTAGTTTTTAATTCATGATAGAATTTGTAATATTTTAGGTTATGAGTGACTTAATGAGTACTTATGAGTACACTTAATGGGGTTACATTACCTTAAAACAATAACCAATCGGTCCAATAGTTTTTCTTCATAATAATTTTGTTTAAAGCAATCGGGCTTTCATTTTACTGTCGTACTTGATTGCCGATCAATTTGAATTGACGTGCATATACGGTTTAGGTCTGTTACTTTACATACTTATCACTCTCAGGGTCAAAGTTTGTAACAGGTAACACAGGAGGATATTGAACAAAGGAAATTCACAACTAAAGCGGAAAATAAGGAGGCAATGGTCAATAGTGACAACTGTTTTTACCAATATTAGTTGCATTGTATCACTAATTTGCGACCAAAGGTATTGCGAATCCATGATAAAGATGCAATCTTAGGTTGAGTAACCAACTCGTTGCAAGCTCGTTTTATAACATTAAAATTATTGATAGTCAAACATTGACATTTCTACCAATAAAATCTAAACGTCTCCCTCCGGTTTGTGAAATTCCCTGCAGATGATGGGGAAAATTAAGTGTTAATTAACACGCAAATGTTAAAGGTGAATACCAATTTTGTTCTAATCTGATGCCGCTAAAAGAGCGTTAAAATTAGCAGTTCAATAGGTATGAAACATCAGAATAGTTATGGCCTTTTTAGGATACCTTCCTTGATTTAAAATGACACACATCATGGGATTTATTCGAAAACAGTACCTCATATGAATAGGTTGCTCTATTCTTATGAGACCAGCCCAGAAAAACCTTCTTTGATTATCTCTACAAGCCTTTTTGATAAATTAACTCGCCTATGTACTAATATTGTACCAGGCAATGTCGCTCCCACGAAAATCTAAATATTTTCTTTAGATGATGCTGACTACCATAGGATGACGAAAGCGGCCGAGTTGTGAGCCAGAAGATCTTTTTTATTCACAAGAAACTTTCTAGGAATCTTAAAACACTGGTGTGCTGGTTTGGCACCCGTTAACATTATTTCTTCTCAAATTAGGCCTTCCTATACATTTGCTCGACTCTCTCTCAGGATGTTGAAGGCAGTTATGAGTCAGAAGAATTATTTCTCATCCCAACGAACTTTCTTGATAGCTTGTCATAATGACTTACCAATAATAATATTGTGTCAGTTGTTATGGCTCCCGCTATAATGTGCAGTATTTCCCTCGGATTTGCTCAACCTCGCTGTGCAATAGAGAAGGTACCCAGTTGAGAGACAAAAGAATCACACTTGCTCATTCCAATGGACTTTTATTGACAACTTACTGATCCGATGTACAAATATTGTACCAGAGCTCCCAACAAAGTCTAGATATTTCTCTCAGATTTATTCAAACACCAGCACCTGTGCTGTTGACGAATCCTGATTACGAACCCGGTCTAGTTGTGATCCAGAAGAGTTAGGTTTGTCCACTTAAACCTCCATACTTTCATATTGACGTACTAAAAGTACATTAGTTAATATCCCTCTCTCCAAATTCTATCTACAAATAGTTCTTTCCCCCGGTTCAACCCCCACTCAGGACTGAAAAATCTGTTGTGAGCCAGAAGAACTGTAGTTGTTTATTCTTAAGAACTTTCTTAGCTATACCGTTTTAGTCATGTTGTACAAAATAATATCGCTCCCGCCAAAAATCTAGATCATTCCCGCGGATTTCCTGGAACTTCTGCTAAAGCGGTCCAGTAGTAGGTCAGAAGAATTTATGTTCTTTCCCATGAACTTTCTTTGTAGCTTACCATTCTGTGCTAATATTTTATCAGTTGCTCCCGCCGAATTCTAGAACTTCCCGCGGATTTGCTCAAACCCCCGATGGGGAAAGCGGTCCAGCCAGCGGTGTAGGCGGTAGGAGGCAGTTTGCAACAAGAACTGAGCTATTATTGAGATAAGCGACCGAAGCCGTCAGATCACTTCCCGAGAACGATTGTTGTGTGTGCAACACTGTCTGTCTGTCTGTCTGTTAGGTAATTGTTGCCTCAGCTGTCATCTAACCTCCTTTCTGATCCTCACAAAACTTCTTCACGGTTCCCGTCCACGTATCTGCGTTGATTAGAAATGCAATTGAATTGTGCAATGAGGGAACCAGGTGAAATAATTTGGGCTGGTTGTGTTTACTGATACGGTTTTCTTTTCACTATATGGGAAATTTGTTGCAATTCTTTTAGGATTACGTTCATAAGTTGCCAACACTCATGAACCTTATCTGAAGAGGAAATGTGGGCTAAAGTTTTGACTATCCAATAGTCAATGGCTAAAGCTACATGGATTTTAACTTGGTTATTGTTTAGCCAGTTGCTTCCATTGATGGTCTTATTTTGAACTATCAATGACTTCTTACTCCAGTTCTGAATCTCTCTATGTCAACAATTCTTTGCGATGCAAGCATTTAGCATTTCCACAAGTGACCTTTTCAATTTCTAAACACATTAGGTAATATAGGCTACAATAATACAACCTTCTGTGTACTTATGCCCTTTTATAGGTTCATATGTAATCCAACCATTACACAAACCAGGAAGAGAAGAATGATTTGCGTAGACCAAGTACAATATGAGTCGCAAGTCATATTTCACATACGTCAAGCAAACAAACACTAGAGAGTACTCATAGATGAAAAGCACAGGACACAAAACACAGCATAACACATATTGCCGTTATGATTTCACGAGACTATATATACTATGTTAGGTTCTTTGTGTTATTTTTACTTACCATTTTCGAAACCTATTTGGGAGTATGCAAATCCCGAAAATTAAAGTTGATACATATGGTGTGACATGATGGTTAGTCATGTGACTTTAGTGGGTAAAACTATCATAAGTAAACGGTCACCCATAGGAACGTTGCCAGGTGGAAAAGCTCATATCTACTTTTTAAATTAAGCAGTTCCGTAGACCATGTCGTCTATGACAGTGCTAATTACTTATCATGCTCATAACTTTCAGTCATTACTTAAAGACTATTGGGTGAGAGTTTTAAGATGAATATGATTACAAGATGGGAGTGGTAAGGGGTTGAGATAACTTGTGGAGATTTGTTATTGACTACTCTAACAATGACCATTTCCTGTCTCTGAGCTAGAGATACAACTAGAGGTAGCGCTGAATGAGATAGTTGAGATTTTGGCCACCATGTGCATTAGGAGTAAAGTACGTTGCACTTAGTACATTGAAACTAGGAGAATAGGGGATTGTAATAAAGTTATGAACCGATAAGCTGGTGGACCCCCCTATTTGAAACCAACATAAACAGTGAGTCAATTTTAACAGTGTCCGTGTAAGTGTACATGCAGGGACATTTCTAGTTAAGAGTTAATTGTGGGGGTGATAATGCTCATGATCATCATGATGAAAATTGTGTAACAACTTTTTGAAACTATCAATGTGGAGCTGACTTATCCCTGAATCAAAACAGCAAAGTTGTAATTGCGATGCAAGTTCTACAACTTCTTCGTTATACAGCTGTATGCAAAGTTTAGTACTGTAATGCTAGGACAATAACAAATTGAGAATGATTAGTTTGTAATTCTATTTAACTACCTGACAAAAGTCTTGGCCTCACCTATCCATCACATATGGATAGGTGAGTGTTCTAAAGGTATAAATAACCAAAAGTGATGGTAGAGTTTATAGCTTTTTATGCTTAAAACCACATTTTCTCAGTAAAATTCCGAAGATTACGAACGTAGGGACCCGAAAGGTCATCTTGGCTAGGTGAGACAGAAATAGTCTCTGTGGGTGGTTGTCGTTTGTAATTATGGCAAAGTCACAACTACCGTATTTATTTGCTCTCATCCTTTTCATTCAGTTCATAAATTCTCTTGATCCATTTTATATTTTAAAGGTTATTCAGTAGCTTTTTGATGATTCGAGTTTGGACCCAGATGTTCCTTATCATTAGGCTTTAGAATAAATGATCTTGGCTAATGAAACAGCTGATCTTAGTCAGTAACAAAGCTACACAGATAATCTCACACCATTATACACTCATTCTTCACTCATATTTTGATTTAGATACGCACCTAGGTGACGTTTGATTGAATAAGTTACGTAAGTTACATCTGCATATAACAACAATTTCTTCGTTAGTTGATTGAGGTTGGATATTAACCTGAAACTCCTAAAAGCCGGAGGATTCTAAAATGTCCTGAAAATCTATTATGAAAATAGACACCCCTTTCCAAAGTCAAGGTTTTAGCCATTAATAAAATGAAAATTAAAATAATTGAGCTGAATGTGCTACTGTAAATTTATAATTGTTAAATAACCTAAAATTAAACGGTAACATAATAAGAACTAAATCGTATTTACTCCAGTTGTCAAGTTATTACAAATTTAGAGAAGAAGAAAATTTGACATTATCACACTGTATGAGTTGTTCGTTCAACTAAGTTAATTTTCAAATAAAAAAGCTACTGCTGATAAATGGGTGTAAAAATTTCCAACAATACATAAACAAAAACTTGAGACCGCTGATTATAATTGCATTTGAACGACCGTTATGTCTCGTCCTGGACATTATATTGCGACCTCTATATCCTTCCTCTGTGTCCAGGGACGGTGGTCATGTGTAAGGTTAGGATAAGGAACATTGCCTCAAGGTGGTCTGGTCATACTGTTCCGGACAACATTGTCTTTGGACACCGAACTGAAGTAGACATCTCATCTGTCTGTTGCAAGTTTGTAAAGAGAACATAGTTTGATTAGCTTTTTCGAAAGCAGTAGAATTCAAACAGTAGTTAATGTTTAAGCTATGTTTTGTTACTCTGATACTATGCTAGTTGATATGCAAGAGGCTGAAGCTCAATGAGTAACTTAAAATGGCTTACAATACCTGCATATAGTAATTCTTTGTTGCTGTAGTGGCAACTAGTTTCGGTTCTATCTGAACCATCTTGAGCCCTACAAGGTGTCAGGTAAATTACTTAATTTGAAGGTCGTCAACATATTTTACACACTTGGGATACGAGACACAGAAACATTAAACGACATACTTTTACAAAATAACAAAACAAACGAAAGGACATTGGCAAAATCAAACTTGGAAAAATAGTTTGATAACGATGCAATTTTTATCGATTGGGACTATTTTCTTCTGCAAAATCAGCAAGTGTGTACACAAATTAGCTGTTTACGTTTTTTACCGTAATAATATTTGCTGCACAGTGTATTTGAAGCTATCACCGTGATTGAATTATTTATATTGCAGTATTCTAATAACGATATTCAATTATATCATTTTTAACCCTTTCTGTTTCAGGTGGCAAAACATTAACCCTTTCTTGATCACTTTGTTGGTTTTTGATATATTTTATATAAATGTGATCAAACCCCCACAAACCTTACACACACGCAGACCAGAGCAGACACACACACACGGCGCCGGGTTGGCTCGAGTTCCAAGCTAAGTTTAGAACCGTGGCATGTTCCATACAGAGACCAACTATTGCCATCCCTTCAAAATTTCGAGATTTATATACTTCATCAGGTTCAATTGCTGTTATTATAGAACAGCCTCAGGAATACGGTGCTAGTTAAAATGTTTTCATTAGCCTAAGTAATGTGTGTTTCGATTTTAAAGTTTTACCGTGAATTTTGGACACGTTTGTTATTTTCCTAAACAAACGTAACCCACTGGAACTGAAATATGTAAATAGGGTACGGAATATTCAAAGGTTTGGTCTCAGGATCGAGTTAAAAGTTTGAAATTTATAATTACTAAACGGATAGGGTGAGATTTAGGATACTATAAGTTTGGGATACTGTAGGCTAGGCTTAGGAAACTGTAGGCTTAGGATAAGGTAGGCTTACGAAAAGGTAGGCTTAGGATAAGGTAGGTTTAGGATATGGTAAGCTAAGGATATGATAGGTTTAGGATACGGTAGGCTTAGGATATGGTAGGTTTAGGATACGGTAGGCTTAGGATATTGCAGGTTTAGGATACGGCAGGATTAGGATATGGTAGGTTTAGTATAAGACAAGTTTAGGAGCCTATAGGCTTAGGATAAGGATGGATTAGGAAACTTTAGGTTTAGAATAAAATAGGCTTAGGAAAGGGTTGGCTTAGGATTCGGTAGGCTTAGGAAAAGGTTGACTTAGTATAAGGCAGGCGTAGGAAACGGTAGGTTTAGGATAAGGTAGGATTAGAAAATGGTAGGCTTAGGATACGATAGACTTGGGATGGATGCAAGCAACTAGCATATTTTTCTTTCGACTCCCTGGTAGATGACTCAGCTCTCACAAAGGCCGCCACAAAGACTTTCTCAAAGCCCGAAGAAGAATCTTCTTCTTCCGAGATTTCTATGAACTTTACCTTCACCTACGCCTCCGCAAAGGTCTCCTTGCTCTTCCAGTAACAGCCCACGTGGGTTTTACCAACAGCAAAAGTCATGAATAGTTTATAAGTTAAACAATGTTTCTCTTGATGTTTTTGGCTCAATTCCAAATGGAAAGGCATTTAAAGTGGTCAAGTTTTATGTAGCTGTCTTCTTTAGCTTTGAAAAATCAATATGAGAGCTGGAGAAATATTTTTTACTTAGTAGGGGTTGGTGTTAGTTCGTTTAAAGTTTGATGAAGTTTTATACTTTGGACATTGTAAATCTAATAAGCAGGTTATTTCTTAATTTGACTTGAAGAATGAAATGTTTGTTGTGATTTGCCTTTAACAACAAGGCACAGATGTTGTTGTATAGCCAATCAATAACTACACACAATATATTTGTCTGAATCCATCTAATCAGTATTCATTGTTTAAATTTAGACAATTTTTAAGTTCGACTTTGAGGGTGTTTGGTGAGTGTTAGTGTTGTGTTTTATTAGACTTCAAAAAACCATGCTAACTAAAATTCATAGGAGTGAAACCTTAATCAAAGCAACGACCAAGTTTAATCAGGGGTTTTGTCGAAAAATCAAACTCAACTAATTATTTAATTTATGTGTTATTTTATTCATGTAAAAAAAGAGATTTTATGTGTGGTTAAAAGAGATTTCCGCTTCCGAAAATCCTTAAAAATATATAATTAACATAATTTTAATTGTTTGAGGAAATCTATCAAAATAGACTAGCATAACAAGGCAGAGTCACATCTGGTGACCATCCCAATTCTAGGAAGCTGGAGCAAGATTCGTGACCTTGGGAAGGTCAGCCCTAGTTATCCTTGCATTGGTGTGTAATCAAAACTGGATTTAGAGGGCAAACGTGAATTACCTCAAGTAAACGTTCTATTTGGCATTTACTTTACCATTTCTTTTGGAAATTCTAAATATGTATTAATTTCAAAACTCCTTTCAAACCCTCATAACCAACCCTCCACCCTCAAATTCCTTTAAATCCATTAACTTTTATTTATTTATGTTTTGCTCTAGAAAGCTGGTTAGGTTAGGAAACTACATATTTAAAATATTTAGTTTGTTTCACAAGATGGAGATATTTTGCCTCAGGCTTTACCAGTTAGGTGGTATGAATTTGTTGTTTCGTAATAATAAAACTACAACACCTTGAAACTCGTTTACTTTTATCTCATACCCTTAATTATGTTTATTTTTTTGTTTATTGGGTACTTTATTGGGTTTTATTTGATTTATTCTTTAGAAAAATGTTAATTTATTTTCGTTCTAAATGTTGTTAAAGACTCATTAATTTTAAATGGCAAAAATTGTGCCAACCAAGCAGATGGTTGTTATCAACCATTGTTTCAAATTGTTATGTTTTTGGATGTACATATTACCGATAATACCATATCGTTGAATGAATCACTTATTCATTTCATTGAATTGTTTTTTCTTAACCTCAGAATCGTGAGGGTTTTTTGTAATGTTTTTGGTCACTTGATTGCCATTTGCTACTATGTAGCTACTATTAACTTTAAAAAAATGTTTACCTTTTTGCTCCTTTATAATATAAACATTTTTCAAACATTTTATTTGGAAAACCTCTCTCTCTCTCTCTCTCTCTCTCTCGTAGATTCTCCCCCTCTCCTCCCATTTGTCCATCTCTCTCAAGTGGACTATTTCTGTTGGTCTGCTTATTTGCTGGATTGCGTCTCGGAATATACATCCGGACTGGCCTACCTTAGTTACGTAAAGTTTTATATCCATAGGCTGCATTGCAAATGGAGATAGATTAACGATTAACCAATAACCAAGGTGAATTACTATGAAATTCAGCTTGAAACGAGATTTCATTGCCTGGGTAATTTAAATTAGTTCCTTTGGTACTAGCTGCTGTACCTGTGCTTTGCAAAGGCAATAAAAATCAGTTTCATAATCATTGAAATAGATTTAGAATAAATAATCCATCAAAAGTTTTGTGATCAACGCTAAGTTGAACTGAATAACGTCAAATCCAACAAATACGATGAATTATGAATACTCTGTTGATTAATAAAATTACACTGACAGCAAAACTTAATAAGTGGCTCAAGATTAAAGTTTTCTAAACGTATTTGAACCCACAAAATAAACACATAATATTTATTTATTGTTTTTATATTCAGTAAAATACTACTGCAGACAGTACAAAGAATTTCCTTAATTGCAATATATTTCAAACAACAGTTCATCCACAAGGTTATAAATGCATATAAATGCATTCTTATTCCCTCGTTGAAAATTGGCAAATCGTCGGTGAAGGAAGCATTCGCCATTTTGGCAGCCTAGTTTGTTTAGTTGGAGCAATTACAGCACGGCGGAATTGGCAAGCTATAAGAAATCCCCAGATTAGCCATTTCCTACATTTAATACGTTAGGTAAGACGACGTTAACGACAGCTACGTTAACTAACGACAACGTCAACGACGGTAGCGGAGAACGTAGTGTTGTGCAAGATCCGGTTCCGTTTGCAAATATTTAACAATTAAATAATGAGTTTGAGATAGAAAAATTAACTTTTATCTCGAAAGTATAAGCTTTGAATCATTAACCTTACAGACAATCTAAAGTCAATATAAAAATTTTGTAATCAATTAAAATTGTTTAAATAAATGATTTTGAAAGTTACTTCCTAAAAAAATTATCAAACAACGAAAAATGCTCTCCTGCTTCCAATTTTGTTTGAAAATAATAATAACATGAATGGTTGGCTCATTAGCTTACGGTTGTATATGGTTTTGTTTAAGTGCATCTAAACTCCATTGACAGATACTTCCTTTCTAAAAATACCATTTCATTTCGTCATACCGTGTAGTTTTTCCCAAACGACAAGTAATAAGTAGTAATTAAGAAAATGCGCTCAACATACTAAAACAGATCAACACACTAAACATATCCATAACTTATCAATAAGTAAGAAGAAGTTAATCAATTATCAATCAATGAGATGGGGACCGGGGACGCCACATAGCTGCGTATTTTACCCAAATATGAGTGAAGGATGAGTGTAGAACGGTGTCAGATGTTCTATGTAGCTTTGTTACTGACTAATATCAGCTGTTTCATTAGCCAGGTTCATTTATTTAAAGCCCAATGATCAGTAACAGCTGGGTCCAGTTCGGAACCATGAAAAAGCCACTGGTACATAAATATATACGGGTGTGTGTTTTATCAATGATAATATTCAACCATCTACCTATAGACACGATTGTTACAATGGCATCCAACAGTAATGGTGCCGCCAATCGTTTGGCCAATCTATTGGCCATTTGTTTGGCCCTATTGGCCTCATTGGCCGTAAACTGAGGTGCCAACAACGATTAACTAAACATCTAACATCACAATGTTTAACCTTTGCCCAGCGAGACTAGATTGTACTTCGGATAACCTCTGAGGGTTATTTATAGGTGTGGTTAGAGTACTAGTCTTAGTTGATTGTTTTGACATTTTTTTTGTCCTAAGGATGCTAGGCACGAACCAGGGATTGTTTTTCACATTATTTCAGGCTAGACCTAGGGGTTGCGGCATTATAACTTAGATAAAATCCATTGGTGACTCAGCGGGGATCGAACCCGGGACCTCAGGGACTGAAGTCCCGCGCTCTAACCACTACGCCAGCTCGCTCCCCATATTTTACTTAGTCTTAGTTGATTGTTTTGACATGATTATCACCCCTATAATAAACGGTATCGGCAATCTGACACATACTTTCTCCAGTTTGCTTCTCAACAACCCTTAGGAGTATTACTGATATTTTATGTAAAAATCACAAATGTTTTAATAACTTTTGAATTTTTACTTTTTACCTCAATAGGGGCTTTACAATTTTGTTTAGATTTTCAATGACTATAAAATACTAAATTTTAATCAAACTTAACCGCGTTTTGGGAAATCTTTCCATTTTTATGGGGTTTCTTGGGGAAACCACCATTTAAAAAACAAACGCCTAGAGATACCAAGGATCATTCCCCTCATACTGTCCGGTACATATAAAAGGTACAGTATCGAATTATTTTATTCTTGTCATTTACCCTTTTTAGAGTGTGTTAACGTTTCTTTTTTTATGTCATCATTGTTTGACAGAACCGTGTTTTCCTGCTCGACAAAACCCACGAAAAACTCTCAGGTAGCTTAAGTATTGGCCATCTAACATAAAAAGCAACCATCTATAATCATTGAATATATAACACTCTGTGTTATATAGTGTTATATATTCAACGCTATAATGCACGTGAATCACAGAACCTTCCCGTAGCGCCATCCGAGAGAGCCTCTGACGGGATTTATTTATTTATAGACCACTTGTTTGGTTCTGGGTCAGTTATACAAAGCCAAATCAGCTGGAGTCAAAATAAACATCACACCTTGCCGGAGTGCTCAATACTTACAGAGGAACTAATTTGTACCACAATGTATGTTGAGACCCTAATGTCATAGGATTAGACCTTGTGGGTTTCAAACAACATGACTTGTCTGAAGAACTGGGACCTTTTAGCAATCTAAATTTGTAATCTTGCATTGAGCGTTCTAGTTTTTATAAAGAATGTAAAAAGAGGTTAATGTATATCATAAAGTTCACCCACCACAGGTAAACCTCTAAGTACTTTCAATATTTCATTGGTCAATTAAGATTAAACCTGTCACAACTAATTCCTTAGTCACTTATTTTTTACGTAATTATGTATTTTTCCACATGATTGTAGTTGAATAGGATTTAGGATTGGACTGACTTCATCATTTTGTACAAAGATCAAAGATCTAGCTTATACCAATACCAAATACATTCTGCATTCTGCCACATCGACAAAATAACAAGCCAAACTTTGGTCAGTGACATAACTATTTTTGTTATGGCTTCATAGCGTCTTTGCAGCGAAATGGGTTTATCTTAACGGAGATTTAAAAGGTGTATGTTAAAAAAAGACAACGAAACGATTTTACTTAAGACCGCTCTTCAAAATATTCGATTAGATTTTCGAATTGCCGAATTCCTTCAAAAATCTAAACTTTCTGTACATTCACTACGTTGAACAAATGATATCTCGGTTCTAATAAAAGCCACGAATCATTTCTGGATCGTATAGGCAGTGGTGCCAACTTGAGTACTAACATTCCCTGAGCTCCACACTGACCACACCCAGACATAACATTGCTCCATTGCTGCCACCACCGTGGCGAAACAATCCCATTAAAGAAATATCACCCCTTTGTGATGGAACGATGGACGTGTCGTTTGAGTAAGTGCTTTGGACTTGGTGCAGTTGCCGATAAAAATTCCAACATGTTTTTTGTGATGAGTTTGATATTTTATGTTTAGTGGAAAGTATGTGATCCATTTGACAACCGTAGACATTCCAATCACATGTTAAAGTTGTAACCAGTTTCAAAATAAAATTCACGGATTTGGTTAGAACCATTGATAAATTCTATTTAGGCTCGTTGAAGTTGGTGCATGTGATGATAACATGATTCACCCTTATACGTAACTGGTGTAAAATCCTTTGACGTAGAGAATATTTTGCCAAGACTCGAGTAGGAAGTTTTGGCACGAATGGCACGCTTTCTGCGGGAACTGAGAAATCTGGCAACCTTACATCGGAGTAAGGCGAGTTGGAGAATATCTCAACGACATGAATGAGAAAGACTTCCATAAAATTATACCCTTTTACGAGGTACATTAAAACTACTACAAAGCCAAATTATAAGTTTTAGAAGCGAAACAATGGAACAATCTTTATCATATTTTGTTGTAGTTTAGTGGGAGAGCTGTTACAGCCAAGAATTTACATGTGTTCTACCTTACAGAATCGTTCTTCGTACAGTAATTCCCGTACTTTTTATGTATGTCATTTTTTTAAAGCATCAATCATAACAGATTTTTACGTAAAAGAGCTACAACTGTTAAGAGTTTCTGTGTCCATCAATATTCCCATAAATTTCAATGCGATGCGATTCTTTCATCGTGTCCAGATTTTCACTCTTTTTTGCCAGTATTTTTAAACTTTTTTGTAGTTATTACAGCGAATGCGATTCGAATATATTTTTTTTCAAACTTGCAACAACATTAACATGGGGATGGTTGTCTTGTTTCTACAAAGGAACCATTCATTCTGTATGATTTGTATCTTGAAAGGTGGTGGTAGTCATAAAAGAATATTCTTTTGAAATACTCAAGATTTGATAACTGACTTCGAATTGTGTAAGTAAACTTCTCATCTTATTGTAAAATCCAAAGTATGTTTTCATGTTTAAATTTCAATACATAGTTTGAAGTAAGACTTTCCAGATGGTCCATTTAGATAGGAGTTCTACTTCAGTATCTAAATTCATAGTTCTCCTCTTATCCATTTGTTCATGGTCCTCAAATTCTGCTATGCGAGCATCATGATAAATCAAATATCGCTTAACTGTTTTACAATGGCTTCACTCAATTTCAATAAATTTCTTCACATTGTTTCAGACTCAGTGCTATGCCAAAGGCCAGGAAACAGAAAGCCCGGAGGCTCAAGAACCCCAGCAGCCCCGTCACCCAGAACCACACAAGCACCTCAAGACTCTGACGACCTCACTGACGAGTGCCCTGAACCCAACGGGTACTTCGCTGACGGCTACCAATGTGACAAATACTACGAGTGCATCGATGGAGCCATCACAGAGAAGCTGTGCCCTGACGGAATGGTCTTCAACGACTACAACATCCAAGTGGAGAAATGTGACTTGCCTTTCAACATTGACTGCAGCACTCGATCAGAGCTTCGTGAGTATGTTTTGTGACTTGGAAGGTAACATCTGTAGTTTTGAGTAAACAATGTGATAAGAACAGAATCAAATGTTGACTCTTGGTCCTCTGGTAACGCAGTCATGATGTGCATGACCAGCTAATAAGTAACAACAACATTTTAAAGGTAGAAATCCAAAAAGTGAAATTACGATATTTATTTTAAAGAACGATTTCTGGCTCATTTAATGCGACTGCTACAATTTCTTAAGGAATATAGGGATAAACTGCTGAAATATAAAAAAACCTAAAATTTGAAGGTTAAAGGATATGCAGTTTAGGAATAAACTAATAGGTTGTGTCAGTAATATTTTGCATGAACCTTGTATGTATTTTGTATGAACAGTTTTTGGCAGAAATAATTGATAAGAGACCTGTGTCCGTCAGGTGCCATAACTAGTCCATTTACTCTATAAGCCTAACATACCTCCATGTCTCTAGTTTACTAGCCACTGTTGTATGAATTCATTTATATGGTTTTGTACAAATAAATGCCTGTTTGTATACAAATTACAGAACAATTTCACTAATGTTTGGGGAATTCGAACTGACGCCCATGGAATTGAACGCAGGGACTTCAAAACTTTATCTTTCCTTTTTTGGATTTTATTCTGAAGACGAAGTAAAAAGAATACATTTTTATAGTGATTCAAAAATGATGGTAAAAGATGAACCTTTGTGTATTAAACTCTTGGGGCACACAATAGTGTAAATCACAGATGGCTAGGCAGGTGTCTGATCTGGGTAAAAGATCTCTGTCCCTCTGGCCCCCAGCAATCTTGCTAAAATTATTGGTAGCAGATTCAGCACGCTTAACTTAAGTTTGGTCCAGACACAGCGATTCCCAAGTCATTAGCATTACCCTGTTATTCCCTCGATCATTCCCGAATTTCCACCAATATCCCATTTCATCATAACCCTCAATCTTAGTACCCCCAATTTTCATAGTATATTTCTCTATCCCTCCAACCAGTAAGTCCAGAAAGAAGATGATTTTCTTTTGTAATTTCAGAAAAGCCAAAGCCCTCCACTCACTGTCCTCGCCAAAATGGTTACTTTGCCCACGAAGACGGCAGCATCTGCGACAAGTTCTACTTCTGCGTTGACGGCAAATACAACATGATCACTTGTCCTGATGGTCTAGTGTACAACGAGCGTACTGGGATTTGTACTTGGCCTGACGAAGCGAAGAAGGCCGGGTGCTCCAGCCAAGGTAGGTGGAGTAGTCGCTTGTAGACGCTTTGAGAAGTTCTTTTAAGAACATTTTGTAAATGATTAGAAGTACGAGATAATGACAATGCTTCTGCACAGTTATTGTTTGATATTTACGTAAAGACTTGTAGAATATTCCAATTAATTTTGAAGTGCAAAACTATAGCTAATGAGGGATAGAAGATTTGTTTGAGATTTTTTATTGTATCTTGAAAGTATGTTTGCTAAGATTTTGTTTGTTCTATACTAAAAGACTTACGAAAAATGTATTAGTGGTTTTATAATAGTAAAAATAAAAATATAATAACATATATAAGTCGCTTTGCTCAAATGCTTTGCTGTGGAGGGTTCACAAAGAAAAGAGAATTGTATGAATAAGTATACTTTTTGTTTAAATTAAACTATTGTATGAAAAGCAGAAATTGTATAAAAATAAATATTTAGGAAATCTTGTCATATTATGCTGACCAGGTTCAAACAATTAATTCAAGTACATATTTTACTGTAAATATAGTCTATGTAATAGTTGATGTCGATATAAATAATTGATTTATATAGAAAATATTAGTAACAGAGTTAAAAACTTAAATTATTTATTGAGGATTTACCTAAAGCTCCATCCAAAGCAGTTGAAAAGTGAAGTACATATAATATACAACACCTATGTTTGGTCGTTAGGCTTTTAATAAATGGTCGATAAAAATACAACAGCTCTTGGTCAGAAACAATGATAGGGTTGACTATTTATGATGTTTTGATAAACATATGTTAATCAACGTATGTTTCGCAGAATAAAGATGTAAATGTGCAACTTTTTCTCCCATCATGTAATGAAGATAGTAAGCTGTTACGACTTTTGACATTTTATCCATATTGTATTCTTGTTCAATTATATATTTCCCTCTAACGTAACCTAGAGTTAATGCAGATACCTAGAACCTAGGGTTATATAAGATATGAAACAGTTTTGTTATTTGACGCCAGTTAAATTTGTAGTAAAAAAAAAACAATAATTAGAATATATTCCTCAAATAAAATGGAAGTATTCCACAGTAAATACAGATACGATTAGTTTTGGGATCCGAAAAAAAATCCCAGGAGATTGGTATTTTTTTTACGAAAGCTGTTAAAAATATAATAATTAGTATATTGAACAAGAACAGTAGTATTATTATTCCTGTACCTACTTTTCTAACAATGCACCTACAAATCGCTTAAAACCATAACAAATTCGTATAAATATTGTACACATAAATGTGTGTCTAAGAGCTCTAGAACTTGAACCACAAAAGATTTTGTTGAAAACTTAAATTACGTTAAATATTCACTACGAAATTGAAAAAAAAAATACTCTACAATAACTCAGCCATACACTATGTTAAGTTGTTATGTTAAGTTATGTTAAGTTATGTTAAGTTATTGCTTTTATACGTGTAGCTTATACTTTATACTCTTACTTGACGCTTACGTTGCCTTGAACTAAGGGCGTGGCAGTCTGTCTGTCTGTCTGTAACGATATTGCTCCCACACCACCTCATGAGGTAGCGACACCTGCCTCGAATATTACAGCAATAAAGAACACGCAAATACAGTTTACCTACACAAACAATAACGACTTCTGCCTCAAATATTTACAAGAATAAAACACATGCGAATACAGCTTATTTATTTAGACTTATGATGATGACACTTACATCAAATATTTACAACAATAAAACTCACTCGAATTAGTTTACCTACACAAATATGGGTAACGGCTGCTACGAATACAGTATTCACAACAATAAAACACACGCGAATTAATTACACAAATATTTATGACACCTGCCTCAAATATTAGAACAATAAAACACACGCAAATACAGTTTACTTACACAAATATTTATGACACCTGCCTCGAATATTTACAACAATAAAACACGGGCGAATACAGTTTACTGACACAAATATTTATGACGCCTCCTCGAATATTTACAACAATAAAACCCACGTGAATACAGTTTACCGACACAAATATTTATGAAGCCTGCCTCGAATATTTACAACAATAAAACACGGGCGAATACAGTTTACTGGCACAAATATATTATGACACCTGCCTCGAATATTTACAACAATAAAACAATGCGAATACAGTTTACTTACACAAATATTGATAACGGCTGCCTCGAATACAGTATTTACAACAATTAAACACACACGAATAGTACTACACATGCGAAAACAGTAAAGTTTTCTTAATCAAATCTGCCTTTAATATTCGCTACTGTACCACACCAGGGACATAGATCTTTGTACGAATACTAGTGCTTGTTTTATACTTACAACTACTGCTAGTATGCTATATGCTTAGTAATAATTAAAAGATTTAAGCTGCGTAATTCATATAGCTTTTTGTAGACATTATGTCTTATAAATAACTGTATACATTTCTACGTTAGCTTTACAAGTATGTATAATATAATATTGTTGTATATTTCGAAATAGATTATTCTCAGTTGTTACTGATTTTATCGAAGAGGTTTAGTGACTAATTGAAATAAAATAAAATTCATATGAAATTAAATGTAAAGACACCAAACATTTATCAAAGAGACTGAAAATTTTAGATTCTTTGTCCGGAGACAAGAGCGACATTAATTCGAAATCTTAATAGAATTATGATTAATTGGTAACTCATTAAGAACTAAAATTAGCCTATAACAATTTGTTTACATGTTATACGACATTAGAGAGATTGTTTAGGGATGGCATTGAAACAGGAATTCTTTTGAACTTTGTATATCCTAGTAAAACATAAAAAGTCATACTGAAAATCTGTTTTTTATGGTTGCAAGGAACATCCACAAAATGGGACCAGTGAGTTCTGGAACATTCTGTATAAGATAGATTTTTATGATGGTAAAGTTATTTCATAGTCATGCTGAATGATAAGAGAAATGCTAGTTATTTTGCTAGCAAATAAGTGTAATTGATAATTATTGTTAGTTATATGTTAATTTTTAATTTACAGATAGCCTACGTTGTGTAGATATTGTACAGAGAAAATTATTATTTGTAATTTATATACGAAAACCTTATTCTCGCAGTTGTAAGAAAAACTACATTAGGAATGGTTCCAATTTAATTTCCGTTTTGTTAATTTTAATCTTCTTAAATTTTACAAAGTAATCCTTTAATTATCCAACAGTAAATGGTACAACTGTATTGTATTGTTTGAACTTCTTTATTACGCTCAAACATTAGATTTGGATCTATTACACAGAGTTACTCTGATGTCGAGAGTAAATAAAATCTATCCAGACGAAAACATACATACATTTTAATGGATAAATAACTATAACCTATAAAACACAACAAATATATTTAATTGTTAATCGTTAGCAAATCTTTGTTAGTTAAGTAATTAAGTTAGCTTTGACAATGTGCTTGTGGTTTGTTAGTGTTGTGCTTATTTGTGTTATCCACTAAGACTGTACAAACGCTTCACTCCGTAGTCGCAAATATAGTGAGAATGTTTAGTGAAGCGATCCCCGCTGTAAATAAACGCTGCGAATGTAAATAAAACACACCTTCACTAATACAAAATCGAGTTGACGTCTCCAGGTGCCGGAGAAAAAGGTGTGAACATGACCGAAAGCCAACCTAAAAACCAGACTTGGCAACTGACGACGAGAGGGAAGAGGTACACAGTTCACGAAAACCAGGAAAGCGAAGAAGATAGCAGAGATGAAGAGAACTTCCAGTTCAAGGATCAAGCGGAATTGGAGAAGATCACTGAAGAAGGCTATGGAAAAGACTATGAAGACGGACTCTGGGAAGATCCAAACGCAGCTCCAAGTACAGAAGCAGCTTCTGAAATCCCGGACGACTACGATTCAGCAGACTACGAAGACAAGAGGAGAGAAGAAGACTCTGGAAGTGCTGAATATCCTGAACGTAGTGCTGAGGCAAATTCTGCAGACTATGAAGATTCCGTGGAGAACTCTAGCGGTCAAAGAGGAAGATACAGCACAGGAAGTATCTTCGGTGAGAAAATGCTCCTGGATGAAGATGGGTTTCCAATCTTCGATCATTCGACTGAAGACGATGCTGATTTGAGAAGATGGAGCAAAAGAGATACTATTCTTTCCGAAGGACCTTTGTATGGAGGGTCAAAGGACTATGAGGGTTATTCTGAAAACGAAGCTATGAAAACTTCTGCACCTCAACCAGTTCTTACCACCACCAGTTTACCGTTGGCTTCTACAATAATAACTAGAAAAGCTGCCACGGCTTCTACATCTTCAGTTTTACCAAGAGCGTATTCTTCTACAACGAAAATGGCTCCGACAAATTCCACTTTAGCCAGTGGAAAGACAGGAAAGAGACCAACGTAGTCGACATTGTGTGAGGAAGGTAGGGATTGGAAACATTAGTTTTTATATATGCAAACCTATCCACGAAATCCTTGTTGTGTTTATCTCTGCTTAGTAATTTTTTTTGGAATAGTTAAGGTATGAGAAATGCAAAAAAATTGTACTTTTTCTCAAATTATTTTAATGCCGTAATTTTTTTTGAGGTAACATAAAAAACTTAAATCTTCATAGTCCAATGATTCGTGATTATAATTGATAAGATGAATAACTCCCTGCCCTGCTAAGGTTAGATCATTGGCTATTGGATACAGAAGAAGACATCCCATCTATATGGATCAACTGTCGCCATTTTTTTACTAAAGTATAATGTAGTTGTGTGAGCCATTCACAGATTGCGCTAGTGTCTAACTCTATTTTGTACCTTATTTTTCGTTACTGACATAGTTGCTGAGTTACAACAGTTGCTATAGCTCATAATAAGTCATTCCATCAGTTTGACTTTGTAAAAACCATCATGTAATAGGCAGAAATCTGTAATTTAGGTCAGCGCAATCTGTAGGTGGCTCACATCAACTAAGACAAATTGTATTAAAAACCTGGCTAAAATTTTAACATGGGGATGGAATGTCTAGGTTAGATGAACTGTAGAGTTTGGAGTTGACTTTGAGGGTTGGTGATAAAGTCGTGCCACGAGCTTATCATCATCGATCCACTTGTTATCAGTCGTGATAGATTGGCTTGTTAACAGCTGATTGCCAGGCTCATAAACAGCTGTCCGGATAACATCATATGCTACCTGGTATAAAATATAAGCTAAACGTTATTGCAAGGTAAATTCTGAATTAGAACCTGTATTTAGAGTCATAAATGAGTACCATATGAGTACCATATTTCACATAATGTTACAATAATTTAGATCCCTTAATAGATTTTACTGGATCACATAAGCGGAGCAATTGGTTTTCTTTCACTCTCAACGCACCTTTGGAGTGTCAATTTCAAAAACAGTTATAAAACATTCCAAATTCTTTGACTGGATTCATGAATAAAACTTGTTTACTCTGTTTGCAGTTGTACAATTGGAACCTTTACACCTTCACAATCCGTTATATTTGAAGACCCTCTAGAAATCTTTGGGACCTCAATTTCGAAATTATTGAAGTCTTCATGAAACTTTTCACCCAATCCCATATTGTCATTACCTTTCATTATTGAGATCCTATATGATATTTTCCCCTAAACAATTAATTCATTATGGACTTTCTAGAAATCTGGGGATTTTAAAACTCTTACAGAATTCCAGGTGATGTATCGTTACTTTAATAAGTTTGATAACCATTCAATTGAGATCCTAAGGTTGATCCTAATTGGAAGCCTTCCACTAAAGATATTTTTCCCTTCAATTCCCTCTATATATCTTTTGTGTTTCAATCTTTATATTGGTTATTCAAGTATTAATAACTTTTTTCTGTATTCCAGATGTGTTCAAGTTCTCCTGTCCCAACGTAACAGACGCAATGGGGCAGACCCATCCGAGGTACGCCGACCCAGAGGATTGCCAATTCTTCTACGTCTGCATCGATGGCAAGGTACCCAGACGGAACGGCTGCAAGAAGGGTCAAGTCTTCAATGACGTCACCAAGAACTGCGACTGGCCTAGAAACGTGCCTGAATGGTGGGTATTGCTGAAAATGTTGAAGACCAAAATTTCTTAGGGTCTTGCTAGACTAGCATTTTGCTCGAGAGTGATGTAGTCAGTCAGTCAGTTGTTTAAAATGTTGAGGCGTTTGTGCTTTTCCACTCAGTAGAAGGACTGTGAAACAGATGACGCAATTTTTTAGGTTCGTCACAATTTGCCAGAACAGTGCATTCTTATACTTTTTCGTCTCACCCCTTACTTTTCTTGACACTTTTGACGTATAACCACTTTAAGTCTTATGTGTACGTGCAAATGCCAAGTTAAAGAGGTTGCAAACTCTTAAGATATTGATAAGTTAATTGATTGAGATATTGATAAATAATTGATAAGTTTCCGTATGAAAAAATGGATTATGATATCGTCAAACAAGAGTACTCCGACCACAAATTGTCAGTGCCAAGTACTAGCTTTCCCTCAATTGGTCGGACAGCATGGCCTTTTCAGAAGTTTACCCACAGAGAAGAAAGATACAAATAAAACTTGCATATGCCATGCTTGACCATGAATTTTCATATCTGATAAACCTATTTTGTGCCGAAAATATACTTGTGACAAGCAAGGAAGAGCCCAAAAGGCGAGCGCTGTGCAGAAATTTCCATCGCATAGGGCATAGGACCTTCTTCCACCATGAGAATTATGGTACTTTAGGGTGAGAGGAGGGTATAGGACTTTTCTTTAGACACCAGCGACTAGTGCTAAAGACCCCATGAGTGTACCATTGAATGTTTCCTCTGTAACTTCTCTGTGGTTTCCCACATCTTGATATCATAAACATAACAAATATATGAGTACAGCTTTCGCAAACACTAAACTTTTCATATTTCCACAGCAAGGAGTGGTACAAGGGGATCCTCACCGACGCAGAACTAGAAGCTCTGGAGAACCCTAAGCCCAAGAACCGTACCCAGGCGTACCAGAACCAGGCTAGCAGTCGCAGGAAGGGGGCTACCCGACCACAGCCTCAGCACAGCGAAGACGAAGAATGACTCCGGCAGACCAGGGTCGACACACTCCTGTAGGGCTCTGCCCCTCTGGCATCGCTGGGCCAGAGAACTTGGACACTTCAGCCACCGCAATGTTGTTATGCTAAGTTAATCAAACATTGTTCCTAATAAATGTAAAATGTTCTTGAAATTGGATAATGTTGGAATTTGTTAAAATGTAAAGATGTATTGTTTTGTTAAAACTTTTGAGTAATAGCAGATTTGGATGGTATTTAAGTTTTATGAAATATCATTGTTTTAAAACAATAACCAATATTTATTATGAAAAAAAGTAAAAATAGATATACTACGTGTAATTAAATACTTTGTGAATTCTACTTAATTAATATTAAGGATAATTTAGAGGAAGGTGATAAGAACTTTCAGCTTCTACTGAGTCAAAATATGTGAGTTTTGGTTTAATCTTATGTAAAAACTTTTTGTAATGAATTATTCTTATAAAAACAATACTAATCGGAAAATATAAAATTATCACTTGTAAGTTTTTATTTATTTATGTTACCCTCTGATGTATCGTATGTAAGATGATCTTAAATAAAAATGTATTGTTGGATTTAAATATGCTTCCAAGCTAAACTTGTTCAACCATTCCATTTTTAATTCATTTTTGATTTAACAAAAGAATTTCATATATGCTATTAATAAAGATGTTGGAATAATTAGTATTTAATATATTTTTGTAGATAAGAAAAACCTGCAAATCACTTGGTTTTCACGTTGATATTATCATAATGTGTTTTTAGCTTTGTACGAGTTAAAGACTCTTACAATATATCTATCTCCTTAAACTAGCAAATCTCTGAATGCTTTAGATAAAACACCTACAACATTTTGAAGAAAGCGAGCTATAAATCTACACTTTTTACAAAATAATTGCTCATAACAAAATCTTTAAGTTGAATTTGAAATTGTATAAAATGTATCTTCTTATAAGGAATTTTTACCATTAAGAATTACCTAGCAAAATATTTTTCATGTGTACCACTTCAGTAAAAGAAAATATTTGTTGGTTTGAAATCCGTTATACTCGTCAAAAAACGTTCCCATGTATTTATTTATTTATTTTTTTTATTACACTTTAAAAATATATTTAATATTCCTTCTTATATATAGCGGTGAATAATTTACAATGAATATGTTCTTATTTTCAGTTATGCATTCAAAGATTTTTTTTATGGTTGTAAAACTAAAATTTCACCAAAACTTACCTGCATCATTAATACAGTTGTTATTACGGCTGCTGAATGAATTAAAAAATCAATAATTGCATTCATTTTCGGCTTATTATGGCGCAGTTTGAAGGTGATAACACTACAGATAATATGTAAAGGATTTCAGAAGAAAATTTGTAACTGCAATTTTGTAAGTCTCTTTATAAAACATTCAGTTATATAATTATTCAAATGTTTGTTTTTGAAAGGTAAGTTTATAAGGCATCTTTGATGTTGAAATAGTCAACCCATCAAACCTAACCTAAAAGGATTAAAAGGTCATACGTTTATACTTTTAAACTTTGGTTCAAGGGTTCGGGTTCGATTTCCGACAAACAACAATTATTTTTTGCTATATTTTATGTCTGCCTGGGGGATCAGAACCAAACTCAAGCTTTATATCTACTTATTCAAGAAAATAATAGTCGAACGTTTTCAAAGGTAATAAGAACATAATCTGGTTAGAAATCCCCATCTACTAAATACATAAGATTTTTTTTAGAGCTAGAGAATGGAGAATGATACCTATCTAACCATTATTTTAATGCATTCTTACACAAGTTTACCCCAAAGTCTTAATAAATCTGTGTATAATCTACCCACATCAATCCAAATAATCAGGACCTCAAGAAATTAACTTCTCTTAATCTTGATGGTCATTTAAAACTGTTTCTACAATTAGTTAAGTTGTTTATAGTGTTTCAACATTTTGTTGTTTTACAAACAATTCACTATTCAGCTTGTCCACTGTAAAAGGTTTCATTTTTACAGCCCCAATTTTTTTTATTTTTTATTTTTTTGGTACTCGAAAAATCTTGATATAAAACTACCATTTTTTATCTGTGTGTGTTTCAATATAATTCTCACCTTATACCATTCACATGAAATGGCTCCACATTCAGTGTGCATTATTGAGAAGAGTTTTCTTATTATAGCAAGTAAGTTAGTATCTGAACTCCTTCTAAAAACTAAACACTAAAATCATTTCTCCTTGCGCCTGGCTTGCCACTGGTGTTAAGCAGGAGCTACTGAGCTACAAGGTAAAAACTAAATGCCTGCAAACTCTCTGCTTTACTAAACAGGTAACGAACAGAATATACAATAACGTTATGGCATATCGTACATACATTTTAAAATATAAAATGAAAAAAAAAATAATAAAATTTTGAATGGTTGGTAAATGTATAAGCATACATTTCACGAAATGAAGCAATTCGTGATTCCTCTCTTTCTCTGTTAAATTAATTTATATACTTTTTCAGAAAACCATCAATACATTGAGTAATTTATATTTATTTCATTTTTATTGATTTTGGTAGTTGACAAAAGTTCTAATAAAATATTTGGCTATTAGGCTAAACTATCTTTGATTTGATGTTGCCTAAGGTATTTCTACACCTTTTGTTTAAGTCAAATTCAAAAGAAAAAATTTCTATATTCCTACTTTTTTATTTTTCAACTCTAACAGGTTCAAAATAATTGTTAATTATTTTTGTAGCAATCATTGGAGAAGACAAGAATTGTCTTAACAATGGGTAATTATAGAATGGATTTTAATTATAGTAGAGAATTTATTTTAATCGATGTTTGCTGATTCGGTCTGAAGATCCAGTTCTCATCAATAAAATCTCAATACTCATATATTGTCTGGTTAACTTTAAATGTTGCTAGCTGGGGTTGAACTTGTGCCTCACAAAATGTAAAAAATGTCAATTCAATAACACTAAAATAAAAATAGAAAAAGTACTTCACAATGTTTTGAAAATTCTACAAAATATACTTAGGGAAACTCTGAACTTAAAGTAATAGAATAGGAGTTGAAAATTTGTAATCTTTTCGCTCTAAATACAAATTTCATCAATCAACTAGAGTTGTAGACACCACCCTCCAGAGAGTTTCAACATAAGGGTGAAGTGTCAAGACCTCCGGGGTGTCTTACATCAGAAAGTTGCAAAACTTGAACCAAACTGCACCCTTCATCAACACTACTGCGACAGTCTGCACGGAAGAGGGGAGCGCGGGAAAGCTGGGTGAAAGTTTTGGAGGGAACCTTTGTCAGCTGGTGGGACTTGCCAAAAGTCACCTTGAAAATTTATGGCACTGCAGCTTAAAAGATTGTCTGTGATTTCATTTTTGTTTTGAGTGTTTAACAACTTTTACTTGGATCTAGCCTAGGATTGTTTTTCAAATTACTTCAGGCTGGGCCTATTAAATAGGTTGCTAAATAATCATTAACTTAGATCGAATCCACTGGTGAAATTGACAGGATTTGAACCCGGGATCCCAACATTGGCATATAGCATAATTCATTTGTACGGAAATGCAAATAGCAGCTGGGTCCAAAATGACGCCTCTTGAGATAAAACAAGCACACTTAAATTGAAGGCAAGCACTACCCTTGGCAATGAAAGGACCCAAAAGAAAAATTGTCCAGTTTAACAAGAGAAAGTCATTTATCTTGTAATGAATCATAAAACGTAATAAACTTTGAGTGGTAATAGGCACATAGCTAAATGCCCAATGAGAACCTTAAAAATTGGAAGGAATTATGTTTATGACAAGTATAACGGATTTCAAAACAACAAATATTATTGTTTACTGAAGTGGTACACATAAAAATTATTTCGAGCAATTATTTTGATCTTTTTATGAGCAATAATTTTAGAAAAAGTGTAGATTTATAGCTCGCTTTCTTCAAAATGTTGTAGGTGTTTTCTCTAAAGCGTTCAGAGTTTTGATAGTTTAAGGAGATATTGTAAGAGTTGTAAAAAGCGAAATACACATTATGATAATATCAATGTGAAAACCAAGTAATTTTCAGGTTTTGTTATCTTCAAAATTATATTAAATACTAATTATTACATACATTCAGTATGTAGATGTCTTAGAGAGTAGTTGAAATATAATAAATAGATAAATAAAATTGTAATACATATTAAAATAAAGCGACACATTTATCTGTCATTAAAATATGTTTGACCAAAGCAAACTCTTTTGCCAAATCTATTTGGCTACCAAAGAAAACTATCCTCACGATTGCAGATGGAATTTAAAAGTTATATATTATTCAGTTGAGTAAAAAATTTAATCAGAGATAACCTAGCAGACCTAATATCGAAAACATATTGAACAATGAATTTTCGCTGAACAAAAGAGTTTTCCGATACACAGAAAAATTGGACAGTGTGCTTTCTCATGTTGTCTATACTGTTGTGGATCTTACAGCCAATTTGACAATACATCTTACCACCTTCCTACACTAACGTTTATACTTTAATGCAGTTAATAAATAAATTTATTAATTTAATTCTATTCATTAGTAATTAATTTTTGCTGTTCTAGTCGGGTGATTTCAGTCACACTTTCTTCCCCTGCTTGCGGTTGTACAGCTGTTCCTTATTATCCTTGCATGACTTATGCTACATGAAACACCTGATTTACAAGGAATGAATAAAAGTAGTATGCTATCCACAATTCTTAATTAATTGAGTGAATCATTGACATGCTCCCAATTATTTTTTAGACGATTGTCTTTGCTAATGAGTTTTATTAGCAATGAGACCTTATTAAAAAAACCTAACAGTTTTGTCTTTCTTTAATTTTTAAACTTTAAGACTATAGACACAAATAGGATGCAAGTCTTGCTCCCAAACAAAGTTTTGGATAAGTTTTTCAGGAAACCATCTAAAATCAGTTGAGTATTACGAATTTGTAACTGTTTTGTAAACATATCTACAATTTTATAAGTAAATCAGTGGATCTCTTAGAAATGTTATTTTTTAGTTTCTGTAATAGCGGTGGTTTTGATATAATATTCTGTTCAATTCTTAAAGCTAATCGGATCCTTTAGCCTGTATACAAACAAAATTATCAACAGTTGATCTTAATTAAGCAACTAATTCGAAATTTTGAAAAAGATAACATTCCTTTCTGGTTCTCCCTGTTAACATTGCCTCTCTTAATTTCAATTAACTATACATAAACACTTTATATTTTGAATGGTCCTTCGAGACGGATTCCAGATATAATTTCTTCCTCTGTAAAAATATTCTGCCTTCAACTATGCAACCTTAACCAATAGAGGAGCACAACCATGCCAAAACAATCTTTCAATCAAGAATGATAAATTAAAATAATAATAACTGACGATTATGAAATAATCTACGATGAAGATGAGTCCCTAGACAAAAATGTTTGCACCTCCTTCTCCTATCCCCTGTGAATTCCTTCCCCATCTTATCAGTAGGTCGTTTGAAGGTCACGGAGCGTGATAAGCCCAGGAGGTACGAGGAGGTGCCGGGAGGTTCCAGAGGAGGTTCCCAGTCAGCTCCCAGTTGGTAGTCAGTAGCTGACATGGCTCTACCACCGAAGTCGCTCTACGCTGCGCTCCTGATCGTCGCTCTCTCTCACTCCACTGGTGAGTCACGTGACTTTTATAAAACTTTTATTGTTTC
The DNA here is from genome assembly GCF_028750875.1 of Macrosteles quadrilineatus. Classification (NCBI taxonomy): domain Eukaryota; kingdom Metazoa; phylum Arthropoda; class Insecta; order Hemiptera; family Cicadellidae; genus Macrosteles; species Macrosteles quadrilineatus. Next base: position 85,606,132 of record NW_026542597.1, read on the forward strand.
TAAGTTTACGTAGCTCTCATGTTGTATAGTTGTTACATTATCGTGTTGTTGAGTGGTATTTAAATACCTGAAGAATTTACTGGTCTCCATCGTAAATTGATGAGGTCCAGCCAAGCAGACAAGTATACAACTTTGTAATTATTTTCTCATAAGGATGTGTGTAGATGAGTTAAATGTAGAAAAATGGTTAGTAAGAGTTATTTTGTTAATTGTTTAGTAATCTGTGTCAGGACTTAACCTTGACTTTTAGACATTTCATCCAATGGTTCATTTGTTGTGTACTACAAGCATAGTTCGTCAAAAGGTTTTTGTTGTATAAGCAAGTAGTAAACATGATATTATGTTTCGATTGATATTTAGAACTCCATCATAAGATTGGATACACGAACACAGGTTAAACATAAACAGTTTCGGAATTGAAATCTCACAAACCTACACACTTGCAGGTAAAATCTCATGATTTTACTTTAGAATACATTTAAAAGTAACCGGTTGATGACCTTTCATTATGTCAGTAACACTATTACAACTTCATGTGCTCGTGAAGCGATAGCGGTCATCATTTTGTGCTGTTCTAGCAATACAGAGAAAATGTTATGCAGTGCCACTAAGTATAAACGACGAAAAAAGAGAAACTGTAATAACACAAACATATTAGCATAGATGTTTTATGATCTTTCGCATCTTTTTTTCCAACGTTCCACATCATTTTGAATCAACTGCCTCCATATTCTACAACGGTGTTAAGTAAATTACAGCAATTTCATCAAAAAACCAAGGCAATCAGGTAATGTTCAATTCTGTGTATCCCAGATTCTCAGAAAAACAGTAAATGACCTTCCTGATCATAACTTTTAGTTGTTTTGCCAAGGTGTTAGCATTTTGATCACCGAGCCCAGCCTAGCGTTGCATAACGTCAAGCTGAAAACTTTCACTACTTCACTTCCTTCGAGACTAATAACTCTGGTCATTGTCGCTCTGAAGTTATTAAAAACTGTTGCAACAGCTGTTTATGGATTGTGGGTAGAGTAATCCTGCGTTTTCCGCAATTTAGGGATGAAAATGTTCCAGTAAAGCTTCAAAAAGTTACAAAAGCTCAGTAATTGAACTCTTTTTCTTAGAAGGGTGTTTTAACCGATCAAAGTCTTAACACCAGACGTATCTACGAACAAAGGTTAGCCATCGGCTATTTCGGAACCGTGAAAAACCGATTTTCACGGTACAGGCTTGGCGTATTGATCGATTATAGTTTGATAATAGGTTATTTAAGAGTTCTAGATAGGTCGTTCACAGGCTTCCCACGAACTCTCTTTGTAATGAGTACACAAATTTTTTTTAAAATTTCGGTAGGTTGCGAATAGTATATTTAAGTAATGGTCTAACATACATTTTGTGAATTTAAAATTGAAAATACATTTAAAAAGTAAATGACAATCGGTAAGTAGGAAGTTACAATGTCTTGACTGTAGGATTGCAGGATGTCAATTGACTTTGGAAAATGAAATAAACATGCATTTGTATTGCTGTAAATATCAAGAGAGCAAAACTATCATAGTTCTTTCCTTAAATCCATCATCAGGTTGCCAATTTGATCTTGAAAAATGGTCTGTAGCCTTTTGATTGTTTGGAATTGAACCCAACTGTTCTTTGTAATTTGCCTAACAATCAAAAGGTCGCCGGTTTGATCATGAAATACCCCCGCCGCAGCAAACCTGCCGACTAAGCGAATTTCCATTTGTCTTAATTGATTTTCAATTAAATATATTTTAATAACATTAGGTTTAACCAGTACCTAGGTTTGCTGCTACAAGGAAACTAATAAAGTGTGTTTTTTTTTGTAAAATATTGATAGCTTAGTACAAAAAAAATTATTTGATCAAAATACAAAATATATCCATAAACAAGCAAACTACAACATTTGACAATATTCTCCATAAGAATAACATGGGAATTTTAAATTTACATTTTTTTTAATTTTCTCCATTACTATTAACCGAACAAAAATACTTTTATACTAAATTAATTGTTTTTTTAAGCTCTTTAAAAAGGTCTCAAGAGAAATTGGGAAATTTTGTGTTTTGAGGGTCAAAAGTGAGAAAAACCAATTTTTACCCCATAAAACCCCCCGTAAAGCCCCGTTCCCATGGTCCGATCATGCTGGTTCGCGAACTCATTCAAGTTTATCCCGCTTTACACCTTTAAACCAAATTTCATCAAAATTGGACAAAAATTACTCAAGTACCTGTTCACGGACGTATATAAATATATATATATATATATATATATATATATATACATATATAAAAATTTGAACGAATGGTGTTTTTGGCCTCTGGGAACATCAAAATGAAAAAGTAAATCGGTCCCGGGTCTAGGTCTTACCGTGCCACCTACGGTAATAGCTACTTCCCTATAGGGAAATTCGCTAAAAATCAGTAGCTTTGTGATCGTTCGGAACTGAACCCAGCTATCCCTGATCAATGGACTTTAAATAAATTATCCTGGCTGATGAAACCGCTGATCTAGGCCAGTAAAAAAGCTACAAAGATCATCTCGCAACATCCTTCATTCATATTTGGGTCAAAATACGCACCTAGGTGGCGTCCCCATCTGAATAAATTGATCGATTGATTGGTATAAATTGTGCGGCTAAAGAATCAGATGATCTTAGTAAAGAAGATACACGAACGTATTATCTGTCTCGTTTACAATATCATCCGGCCCTTAAGGTCAGCTTAAAGTACACTCTTAAAATGTCTCAACTGTATAAATAAAACGATACAGTAGGGCGAATCAAATTATTTCCTTAATAGAGCAATTAACGGAGTCTCATTGGAAAGGACTAATATGGCATTGTTGGTCAGGAAGTCCACAACTTGTAATTCTAGTTCTTACGAGTTGAAAGAAGCTCAAGAAAGAATCTTGTTCTAAAGGTTGTAACCTTTTACAAAGAATTTCATTACTACTTCTCTTCACAACTTCTATTTTGGTTTTTATCGACTTAGTCAACTTTGAAATACGATAGTTTATTTTCTGTGTTGAATTAGACTTTCCATGGCAATGGATCATGATTATTTAGTCAGCATATACCCAAAGTTTTAGTTTTTGAATTATGTCGAGTCATGGGGATAGAACATAATGATGAAGTTAGCCATGATTTTTATTTTCATTTTAGTTCAAAAATTTGTAGTTGGGAGAGATGAGGGTATTTTACAGTAGCACCCTTTATAACTGGTCATTTTCTACCACGATAATTATTTAAAATTAGGGACGAAATAATTGGAGTTGGCTTTTTATACGATTAAAAAGGATACGGTTCATTTTCTTCAATTTATTTTATGTATTTAAACAAAATCAAGCTAAACAAGTTTATAAAAAATAAATAACTTAGGTAAACACACTGCAAAGAATACCAATACTATTTCCACAGTTGTTCCACCCCTAAGGTATGAAAGCAGAGTAACCTTGGATTATTTACAAGACATTTCTTCGAAGCAGCCACGCGCACGTAGGCTATCTATGCATCCTACAACATACAAACGAGATTCAAATGCCAAGGCTGTTCTATGAGCAATACCTTACCGTCTATTGCATAAAAAACAGCTCTAAGAGGGAAGTTAAGCTTCATGTTAAATATTGCGTGAATTTTATTTAACTTGGCACATCAGTGTAATCCAGGTCCTTCAGATTTGTGTCTTTAAAAATATTAATGGAATGCAGAAACTCCTGCCGAAGCAGAACCTACTATTTTCATCATACCGGGTCATAGACAACATTCTAGACCTTACATTCCAAAGTTGGTCTGAAGTAAAAGCAATTTGAAACCTAACCTCAGGACAGTTAAAATATCAGTTTTACAGTAAACTAAATAGCATTCATTTGCAGGTGGATAAGAATGCATTTTTGTTGTAAACATTCCAATCCCAACACTCTTTTTGTTTTACGATTCTGTTATATAGCAAATGTTCATTATTTACCTATAACGCTTAAAAAACTAGGTTTAAAGCCTTTAAAACGTCTAGTTTGCCCGTGGTACTCAAAGGCCAACCAGTGGAGCTTATCCAGGAAAGCAAGGGGTAAGCCGGTCCTGGTACAGTGCAAACATTGGCTGATGAATTGTGATATTTTTAATTAACTGTAATATTTAGTTCAGTTACAAGGGTCACAATCTAATTTTTTAATTTTGTTTAGTCGACCTAGAAATGAACTGCTTAGTTATTACTTTCTCCAGCTTCTCTAATTTGCAATTCAAGTTGTCTCTGAATATGCAGGTCTGCTGTAATTTGTATTCTTGCACTGTGCATGCCATTCTCTTACTGTTCCCACGTGTATTATTTGTAATGCGACAAATTTATTCCAAATTTAAAACAGCCCATTTCATGTTTTATGCTTTCATGTAACTGTATAATGTCAGGGCCGTTTTATTTAAAGGAGTGAGGATTTTAAAGCTATTCTTCTATGCAGTTTTCACTCAAATAAAGTAATTCAGACATGTGGCTACAAACATAGTTCTGGTTCGCAGAAGGAATTATACTTTGACGGAGCTACAAACAGTCGGAGATTTGCTTTGAATAGTCGAAGTTCTACTTTGACGGGGCTACAAACAGTCGGAGTCATATTTGACAGCTACCAACTTGCTTTGAATAGTCGGACTTCTACTTTGACGGGGATTCAAACAGTCAGAGTCATATTTTGACGGCTACCAACAGTCTTAGATTTGCTTTGAATAGTTGTATTTCTACTTTGACGGAGCTACAAACAGTCGAAGTTGTACTTGGACGGGGCTATCAACAGTCTTAGATTGGCTTTGACTTCTACTTTGACGGGGCTACAAACAGTCGGAGTCATACTTTGACAGGTACTTCCAGTCAGCACAGTCTTAGATTCGCTTTGAATATTCGGGCTTCTACTTTGAATGCTACTAACAGTCGGAGTTTTGATTTGAATAGTCGGAGTCATACTTTGAAGGCTACCAACAGTCTTAGATTTGCTTTGAATAGTCGGATTTCTGCTTTGACGGAGCTACAAACAGTCGGATTTTTGCTTTGAATAGTCGGAGTTCAGCTTTGACGGGGCTACAAACAGTCGGAGTCATACTTTGACGGCTAACAACAGTCTGGGTTTTCTTTGAATAGTCGGAGTTCTACTTTGACAGAGCTACAAACAGTCGGAGTCATACTTTGACGGCTACTAACAGTCTGAGTTTTACTTTGAATAGTCGGAGTTCTACTTTGACAGAGCTACAAACAGTTGGAGTCATACTTTGACGGCTAACAACAGTCTGAGTTTTTCTTTGAATAGTCGGAGTTCTACTTTGACAGAGCTAAAAACAGTCGGAGTCATACTTTGACGGCTACTAACAGTCAGAGTTTTGCTTTGAATGGTCGGAGTTCAGCTTTGACGGGGCTAAAAACAGTCGGAGTTCACCTCTTAGTAAGTCAGGCGCTACCACATGTGACGCCGTGGGCGGACTTTCTCTCACCTTACATCATACTTTCGTCTTTCTTGGAATTTGATCCTGTTCTCAGCTAAGCGGTCCACTTCCTCTCTTGGTGACCGGGTTGTTGGATAATCGGGCACAATACATCGATAAGGTTGGTAACATTGTGCACCTGTCAGCCGCCATCTTGGTACCGATTGTTGACGTTATCCCGCAAGGTTGCTTTAGTTGATCTTCGACTATGGATACAACTAAATTCATAGTTTTTACTGTGTAAAGATAGGAAATGCATGTAGTATTTTGATAATATCTTGCTCTAGGAATATTTCTATGTACTATGTATCATAATTGTGCTTGATCTGACGTTGACGTATAGGCAAAAACGAAAAATCTCTATTATGGTTCAATTCGCACAAAATAACTATCATTTAAGCTGAATAATCTTTAGGGAGAAAATCTTGGATGGGAATTTGATTAATGCAGTCTGCAATTTAGCTTTGATTTCCTTTCCTAAATCAATTTCTCCCCAGGAAATGCGGTGATTTGATTAGGTGAAAGTGCTCTTCGAACTTCCTAATTGCTTTACAACCGCTGAAGCCACTGCCTTAATCATACGATGTTCATAAGTATTTATATAACGAATACATTTTGAATTTATAACTGGTATCCTAAAATATTACCTGTTCCAGGAATTTATATAAAAAATATAACTAAAATTGCTATCTTCAATATTTTGAACTGGTTATATTTTTGACATACATTTAAAAAGTATTATAGGCTATCCTTAAATGGTTTCATTTCAAAGGCATTATGAAGGTATGAAAAATAAAACATGATTATAATCTGAATGATGGAACCTGTCTCCTGGCCCTCAGTCTACCTAAGATAGACATGGGTCTTTTTTACCATTAGTCAGGAGACAGGTTCCACCATAAAAAGAATATTGTAGTGGATAGTCCATTGATGGTCAGGTGAAAATTTTTCAAATGGCCAAAAGACTTTTTGACCACGCACCGTGATCTTTTAGCTTGTAGTCCACCTCTAGTTGTAAGTCCATTTAGAATAGATAGGTCTTGCAATCGAGAAGAACTTACTAACTATGAAGAACTCTTTCTACTAAGAGTCATGATTTACTAATGCCAATCTCAACAATACTGTCTTTCAAAGACCTAAAAAGAATCTTTTCCCATAAACTTTCTTGTTTCAGTTGCACAGTTCAAGTGCCCAGACAAGAAGTACGGCCAGTACGAAGACTCTGTACAATGCGACAAATACTACGAGTGTGATGAAGGAGTTGCAACTCAGAAACTGTGTCCTGACGGTCTAGTCTTTGATCCTACGAACAGAAAGATTAACAAGTGTGATCAACCCTTCAATGTAGACTGTGGAGATCGCCTGGAACTACGTAAGTTTTATGTATTACTTCCATATACAGGGTGTATAAAAAAGGTGGGTCATAATTTACATAGTGATTTCCCGGGTCAAAATAAAGATAAAGTCAAGAACAAAGTTGTTTTCCAAAATCACTTCCTTAACCAGATATCCGCCATTTTGTATATTTTACATAAACAATTTTATCTTTGAATTTTTTCAACAGATCATTATGAAACTTGGTGTGCATGTTAAGATAGTAGAGTACCAATGCTTGAAAATAACTCATCTTGATTAAAGTTAAAATTTGAAAATGGTGGTCATTTTAATTCTTAAATCTTAAATTACTCAAAAATGGCAAATTTTATGAAAATTTGCCAAGAACACTTGAGAAAAAGATTAATTATGCCTAGATTTATCTTTTAGTGACACTGTAGACGCTAACCTTGTGTATCAGGTTCTTTTGGCGTAGTTAAAAGTACTCAGTTAAAAAGAGTTCGTTACATATATTGGACACTATTTTTCTCATACTCTAAACACCATAATTTTTGGTATGAATGTGGTACCGTATTAGTGATATTGTGAATATTCAGATGTAAAAAACAAGCCTCTAAAAATATTTTTGTGATTTTTGATGAGGAAATGAGCAAGTGGATGCTCACTTTGGATGCATTACGTGACTTATCTTCTGTATTCCAACGTTAGATTCAATTCTACTTTAAGACTTTACAATAAATACTAAATAGTTTAGGAGGGACAAAATCCACTGTAGAAACGAAAGTAAATATCGTTTTAATGTTCCAGAGGACCCCCAGGGTACCCATTTGTGCCCCCGAAGAAACGGGTACTTCGCCCACCCTGACGAGACAGTCTGCAATATATTCTACAACTGTATAGAGGGAGAGAGCACAGAGATTACCTGTCCTTCAGGACTTCACTTTGATGAATACTCTGGCACTTGTGTGTGGCCTGCATCTGCTGGCAGACAAAACTGCGGAGAAGCAGACACTAGTAAGTAGGAAGTAGATAGTAGTAAGTATGAAATGGCAATGGGCAACAGGTAAGTAGATGGAGAGAGTACAGAGATTACCTGTCCTTCAGGGCTTCACTTTGATGAATACTCTGGCAATTGTGTGTGTCCTGCATCTGCTGGGAGACAAAACTGTGGAGAAGCAGACACTAGTAAGTAGGAAGTAGATAGTAGTAAGTATGAAATGACAGTGGGCAACAGGTAAGTAGATGGAGAAAGTACAGAGATTACCTGTCCTTCAGGGCTTCACTTTGATGAATACTCTGGCACTTGTGTGTGGCCTGCATCTGCTGGCAGACAAAACTGTGGGGAAGCAGACACTAGTAAGTAGAAAGTAGATAGTAGTAAGTATGAACTAGTAGTGAGTAACTGGTAAGTAGATGGAGAGAGCACAGAAATCACTTGTCCTTCAGGACTTCACTTTGATGAATACTCTGGCACTTGTGTGTGGCCTGCATCTGCTGGCAGACAAAACTGTGGAGAAGCAGCACTAGTAAGTAGGAAGTAGTTAGAAAGTATCAAATGGTAGTGGGCAACTGGTAATTGTATGGAGATAGCACAGACCACCTGTCCTTCAGAGCTTTATTTTGACGAGTACTCTGGCACTTGCGTATGGTCTGAATCTGCTGGCAGACAAAACTGTGGAGAAGCAGACACTAGTAAGTAGGAAGTAGATAGTAATAAGTATGAAATGGCAGTGGGCAACAGGTAAGTAGATGGAGATAGAGAGCACAGAGATCAATTCAAGGGATTTACTTAGATGAGTGTTTAGGCCTTTGAGTATGCTTCCAGAGAGAATAAAGGGAGAATAAGACACTAGGAAGTAGAAAGTAGCTAAAAGTAGAATAATTGTTTCTATAGTCAAGGTTAGTATGTTTAACGAGACAGTATGCTAATTTTTAAACAATTGTATGGAGAAAGCCTAGGGAACATTTTTCATATGGCTGACAACAATTTAGTTGAAAGATAAGGCTGTACAAATTGGTTTACAACTGTACAGAACATGGTAGTATAATGTATACAACTATTTCTACTAAGATTCTATGTGTCCAAAGCTAAGAAGGGCGACTGAGTTTGTTATAGTATTTTATTTTTTTGAAGGCTGAACAAAAATATACATACAAATATTAGAGCGACCTATTTTGTTTGCATTGCTTTCACTATCAAACATCGAGCGAGCTGGCGTAGTGGCTAGAGCGCGGGACTTCGGTCCGTGAGGTCCCGGGTTCGATCCCCGCCAAGTCACCAATGGATTTTATCGAAGTGATAATGCCGCAACCCCTAGGTCTAGCTTGAAGTAATGTGAAAAACAATCCCAGGCTCGTGCCTAGAGTCCTAGGACAAAAAAAAACTATCAAACATCGCCCCAGACAACTATTCCTATAAACTAAGTTACTGAATTAACTAAGGATAACTTTGGTAAAATAGGCATACCCTTCTCACACTAGTGATTAATGTAGACATTTGCAGCACGGATCTTATTACCACAAATATTTGGACGTTATTACGTTTCTTTTGTAATTACATTACAAACTGAATATTTACTACAAAGATCAAAGTTGTCAAAGTTATTCTTCAGAGGAATTTTTATTTGGATAAGTATATTTGGATACACTCATTAAAATATGATGAGCAAAGAGTTGAAGGTCTGCCTTGCAATGTTCATAACACATTTGGCATCTCCATATCTTACAAGTATAGCCCAATCCTACTAAACAAGTTTGACTCTGCACATCTACAGGAAAATATATTCCTTAGGCCTACAGTGTGCGTAGATTTTTCCTGCGATGCACACACCTGATAAAAAAGATTTTCAAGAAACATGCTTGCCTATTAATTTGTAGCCAAAGAAACAATATTTTTAGGTTACTCTAATGGATCTTTAACGTTGCAGTGAAGCTGAAGGATGGGTTCTCGTGCCCCAAGGAGGGCCAAGCTTCAGGCCACGGCCAAGCTGTGGCACACCCTGTATATGCACATCCTGAGGACTGCCAGAAGTTCTACGTGTGCCTCAACGGAATCACCCCTCGGGAACAAGGGTGTTCTCTCGGCGAGGTCTACAATGAGGAAACCCAGAGGTGTGACGCCCCCGAGAACGTGCCTGGATGGTAAATTTTATTATTTTTGTTATTTATTCTGTCTTCCAAGATATTTCTTTCAGTTATTTAAAAATTCAGAATAATGGTTGGTACTTAGGCTACGTATTAAACCGACCACACCTGATAATTATAACCTTACCTTACCTTAATTATAAATACCTAAGGGTGGTTAAGCTAGGTTAGGTTAGGTTAGGTTAGGAAGATTTTGTTATTTAAACCAATTAAAATATTATTTTAAGTCAATTTATCGGTGTGGTAATAATAGGTATTTAGGTAAGTACCTCATGTTTATTGACTGTGAGTGCATATTGATGAAGAGCTGTTTTCCCTTAAACAAATCTTCAAAGATAAGCTATTTTTCATGTCACTAAGCAAAGGCGAATTTACTTGTTGTGATATTCTAAATATATATTGGTAAAATAGCATAGAAAAGAAAACCATTTGACAATAGCATTTACAAATACTGGTTCATTGCTTTAGTCTTTCACTAAAAAGGTTATCACATAGACTGTAAAAATTGATTTTGCTGAAGAACAATTAGAAACGAATCAGAGGAAGTTAGATAGTATACATTCTTGGAAATATGTTTAAGAGTGGAAGTTGTTGTTTTACTAATGCTGAATTAATTTGAGTACCCTAATAACATGGCTGGAATAAAAATAAATAAATAAAGAGTGAACGATAAAAGCTCCAAGCTATTACAGCGAATAAAATTGCAAAAATTTAATAAAATACATGGATGTACTCTTATCCTTTAAGGGCCTAAAACCTTAAAAGATTTTTAGGTATGGAGTAGGATAATTGTAGAGATAAATAGGAAATCCTGATTACATACAAAAAATATTTGTACCTATATCAGGAAGGTAGCATAATTAATTCATAAATTGTTTCGTCTATTTTTTACAATCTAACTGTGATTAAACATTAAACATAAGGATCAGCTGTTATTACTTTCATTAATAATCCATGTCATTACATCCAATGTCATTACTTTCATTTTTAACTCATGTTAATTGTTATAAAGAAAGTTGGTGAGCATATTTGAATTTTTTGAAAGCAAACTCTAAAAATAATACTCTAGGGGATCGAAGACCTCAAGGAAATGGCCTTTTAGTTACCATTTGACACTTCGGAAGATCAAAAGCTTTACAATGACATCATAATCATGTAAATCGGTGAAGAAGGATGGCTGAAAAGGGGGTGTTACAGAGAAGACCCTTATGGTATTATGTATGTAGATAGACTTGGCCACTACTTTTGTTGACGGATATAAACATATCATTAAATAATATCCAGTCTTTTTATGAACAAACTTTATCTTTCTCGTATAATTAGTGTTTCCTCTATAACCGCACGAAATAAAGGCCGTTTTTATAAAGACCATGAAATTTCAATTATAAACGAATTCTCTTTACCTATCAATTTGTTTGTTAGGTGTGAAGATATCTAGTAAAATATATATTACATTGCTCAAAGGATAATGTAATATTGTACATTTTAATTTAATTTGCCAAGTCATTCTTATCAAGATATGCAAGACCACGTGGGATACTTTACCGTTATGTTTTAAATTACAAGCAGTTTAGTTGATAAACTGATAGACTGTTCAATTAACTTTCAATAGAAGGTCACTGCGGGAGGTTAATGCAGAATCTAAGCTTCCTGATTAGGCTCAGACCATCATTTGAAACTCATGTAAAGTTTGGGAACTAAATATGTTTAGATATATTTCAACCTTTTTCTACGAAGTCTTTGTAAAATACAAGATTTGTAAAATTATGAGTTAACTTTTAACAAACTTTTTCACCAACGCCCATTTTTCATGGTGAATTTTACAATTAAGTTTATTGTGAGGGAAAACTTAGTATTCATTCATTGCTAATGGTAATTCGAAATTATTGATGTTAATTTGATATACTTGATATATTTTAAAATAACTGTGCATGAACCTGTACTTAAACACATATAAAATAATATTTAGTAATCATAGTAATTTTAATCCATAATAATTATAATTTAATGATATTTATAATAATGGTAAAAAATTAGAATTAATATTTCATATAATGTAATACTTTTTATTTCTTGTCCAAAATTTGAAGATCGTCTATATTTTTGAGGTCCAAATACACAGGAGCAACAATAAAAGGATTATCGTATGTTTTATGATATATACTCAACGGTATCACAACACCCCTCCCTCCCCCTTGAGTTTTTAAATCATATTCTACTTTTGGGACAAAAAAAATGAAACGCACATACAAATGAAGGGCTAGGGATATTAAGGAAATAGCTCCTATCTGACCCTTCATTTTGATTATTTTCCTCACTTAATTTTCGAACCCAATATTTTGGTATATTTGAAATTGTATTTACATTTTTAACCATAATAACATTTTTGTGGTTATATTTCTCTTCCACCATTCATATACAAAAATGACCAAAAAACTCCACACTTCTGTGGATTTACCAAAACAGTTTGATTGACATGTTGGTCTGTTGCTTTATAGCGAAGACTGGTTCAAGGACAACCCGGAGGTGATTGCCCAGAAGGCGGCGAAGGAGGCGGCAGCGGCAGCCAAGCAGAATAGGAAGAACAACAACAACAACAACAGATCGTAGAAGACGAAGTGGAAGAAAGTAGAAGACATGGAAACGCTGAAGAGGAGAAGACTTCTGTGATTTTTAGAACAGACGATAGTGTATTAAGAATTTGTGTTTATCATGAGTTGTTTGTTGTAGGGAATATCGTACTTGGAATTGCTCAAGTTTACAAACATTGAATAACAATATTTTATAAACCATTCCGCCTACTTAAAGAATATTTTTTTTTACATTTCCGTTATCATAAATTTAAATTATTTCAACCTCTCTGACACTTATGCTTTTGTGTTTGAAAGATATCTAGTTTTAGGTGATACATTTGTAATAAAACTAGATTGAAAAATACATGTGATTAAAAATGTTATCAAGTAAAATCACCATCTTTGGTCATACTTGTTGCCTAAAATGTGAAATAAAGATTATTTTTTATATTGTGTTTATCCTTTAATTACCCAAATATATTTAAGTTTAGGTTTTAGTTATGTCGATGTTAAAATGTGTAGTTTTTTTTTAATTTATTAGGTTGAACAATTTTTATTTTTTCTAGCTTAAATAAAAGTTCTGCAAACGTTGCAAAAGTGAGAAAAAGTGGAATGCAAAATTGTGAATATTTATTTCACTAAGTAATTAAATAATATTTTTTTAATTCTTAAACAAATTTCCCAAAAACTAGTTACCCTTCAGCTTGAAAATCGCTTTGACCATAGCATTAAATGGATTGATCATTTTCAACTTAAGTACAGTAACAAATTTATAAACAACGTTATTGTACAAACTCCCTTTTGTTAGTGTTTTATTTTTTTACGAAAATCTTCATTTATTTATGTTATTTGTTAAATAATGGCATAAGCTCTGATCTTGATGCTTTCTAACATGGTTCTTCCATCAAGATAGCATCATTATTTGAAATTTCGAGTACAATTGGTACATGGGTCTAGAGTTGACCTCACTGGGGACTTTCAAAGCCACTATAACTTTATGTAGAATTATATATTATTGATTCCAGCAATAATATATTTTACATGATTTTGCAACAATTTGTTGAATTTCCAGCAAGGACTACTACAAGAATCACCCTCGCTTCAAGGAGCTCTACACAGATGACGACGGCGATGGGAAGATAGACTACGGAAAGAAAAGAGTCTTCAACAACTAGGAGGAATATAATAAATAGATATATATGTTTTACATCCATATAAAATACGGAAACTTAATTCAGAAGATGAAAAATTTAACAAACTTTTTGAAATATAGGTCCACATTTTACATATAGAACATTATTACATCCCTTAATTTTTTTGTTTTATTTTGTATGTAATTTTTTTACTAAGAAATAAAAAATCTTCATCATCTATAGATACATACAAAAAATTAAAAAATTAAAGAACAGACAAGGAAAACATTTATAGTTTAAGAGTGTGTACAGTATAGTAAAAATGTTATTGTTATAGATATTTTAAATATAATTTTGTTTTTTGTCGTAGTTGTGTTCTTATCATTCCCCCAGGTGAAGTTAATATCACCTTTTGAAAACAATATCTTAGATTTTGACCATTTCTGACCTTTTAAAATCCAAAAAGGAAGTTTCCATTTTGTAAAGTTATACACTATTGAGTAAAAATAATTTATTGTCACTGTACGAGTATAGTTGTGTCAATAACCTAATTACATTGTCAGAAAAGTCCTTTGAGAATTATTAAAGCAAGCTGTTAGGAGGAGAGAAATTCAGTGCATTAAAAACCATTATTAACTACTAAGCATTATAACTATTTTAAATTTCAAATTAAATGTAAAAGTTCACTTACCTATTATTTCTTGTTATATATGTTAAACATATAAATAACATCCCTATTTATATAGCCTGTAGTATCTTAAGTTTACTAATATGTTGGAATTTTGAAACAGGTAGACATAAGAAATTACAAAACATGTTAAATTGCATACAAGAATCCAATACATAGTGTATATTCCATTGAAAATTCACTATTGTGAATCACCTCCAACCATTACATTACATTAGTCTTACTTACGTTAAATGTTTGCTTATATCGACAACAAATCCTAAATATCACATAAATATCAATTAATAGATGAATCCTAGGAGTATATTAAGTTCGGTATACCACACTGTAGACAAAATTTATATTATGAAAAACTAACTTAACCATGTTTGGAATTGATTCTGTGTCCTGAGCATTATTCTAAATATAAACTTCAATGATGTTTTGCATTCTTTGTCGAAAAAAAACTATCTTAAGGCTCAAAGGCAAGAATTTATGTCTACATTTTGTCTACGAAATACAATCTCGACACCTTCATATCGTCGTATTCCATACCTTTAACGTTATATGCAAGAATATACTTATTTTATATTTTCCTTAGTCCTATTAAGGACACGAATATCCTTATTGATCTCATTCCCATTAGGGACATAAATATGGATATGTTAAGCCGTCCTTAGCCATGATCTACTTTCATGTAATATTTCAGCCCAAAAGGTTAAATAGTTTTTTTTCATCCGGAACTAAACATACTTTACTGAAGATATGCCGAACCCACATCTCCTTCACAATATAAATTGCATAAAGCTACTACCATGAACAATAAAGTTGTATAAACATATTCATGCAAAAATGCCTCAAAATTTGGATTAAATTAAATAAATCCTACAAACGTAGAAATCAAAAATATTTCGACTAAATTAAATTTTAAAAATACCGCAACATTTGCAGTCGACAAGATTAACAACGCAAGGTACACCACGTAGGTAGTACAAGGGAGGGATAACATGACGTCACGGCCGACAGACTGTCGGTGACCTCCACTGATAACCTGCCTTATCTGTAATCAGGAAGTGATAAGCGGGCGTGGCTGACCTTGCTACAGTGACCTCTTGAGATCAGGATGTTGCAATGGACCATGTCTTGCCGCTAGTCTGGAGGCTGTCGCTGATGACTAAGTCGTTTTTGGTGAGAATTATCAGCTGTTATAAATATTGATCAGCTGTTAAATATTTATCAGCTGTTCTACGCTGGTTATTAACATGATCATTTACCGTAAGACTTCTGTCTAAAAAATTTTAGACACTTGAGTTTGGAGCTTTACAGAAAAGAAACCAAACTACTTATAAAAACATGGAGTGTATCAAAATGTCCTTTGTTTTATTCTACGTATTCCCGTGAAAACAAACATTTTTAGCACGTTAAGAATTTTTTTAATGACAGTTGGAGGGTAAAAACCCCTTGTTTTTAGAGTATCAAAAACCATCTTATGACTTTATTATGAAACTTTCACAAAATATACTGAACGCCAGAAAGTAAATATTCGGAAAAAATACACAATAACTCATTATCCATATTGTACTAAAGTTTGATTAAGTTCTGACGTTCTGTTTATATTGTGCGAATGTTCAGTTATTAGATGGTTTTTGATAATCTAAAACAGGATTTTTTTACATTCCGACTATCATAAAAAAAATTTAATCGAGCTAAAAAAATTGAAGCTAAATATTCGTTTTTATTAATATAAAATTTTTGATTTAATTTTATTTCACTCGCGCCAGTAAAACAAAGTGATATAAAAATGAATTAAAATAAATTTGTAGTATTACTAGCGGTAAAAAGATTGTGTTTCCGCCCGGGATCGAACCGGGGACCTTGTGCGTGTGAAGCACACGTGATAACCGCTACACTACGGAAACTTGGAATTGAGGGAGATAGTCTACGCTCTTGGTCTAAATTCTACCGATGACTGTATATATACAGCGACGATTCTAATTGCTTCTAAATAAAAATGCAAGTCCAAAGATACGAAATATAGTTACTTAAAAATGGTATTTCAGTTAATTTAAATTTCATGTCCATTAGTACACCTTAGTGTGTACATTATTTTTCTGTATCTCTATTCTAGTAGCTTAAGTAGTTTCCATCAAACCTATTTCAGCTAGTTCAATGTAGTTAGAACACGGGACCTCTGTCCTGAAGTTCCCTTGTTCGAATCCAGTCAGTCACTAAAATTCTTTAAATTTGTGATATTGGAGTAACTCGCTGGATTGGAGATCATCTCAAGCAGTATGTTTAATCCAAAAAAAATCTTAACAGCAAAGATTGATTATCCAAAGATTTTTTCCAAACATTTCTCTTATTTTGCCTCTGCTAAAAGCTTTAAGGAAGCCTCATAATATTCTTGATAAATAATGAAGAAGTCTTGAAGCTCTATCATTATTACCTTTTAGCAAATTCCTCAATTAGGGAATAAGCCTTAAGTCTCAATGTTTCATGTTAGGACCAAGAGCCGATTTACTATAGTTAAAATCCAACCAAGTTAATGGAAATTCACTTAGTCTGCAGGGTTGCTGAGGCAGGGGTATTTTGATTAGTCAGACTGGAGGAGAGACATAGTTAAAGACATTCTAATATAATGTGCTCATAATTGAGGGGCTATTTAGTGTGACAGTTGTTTTAGGTATTGACAAAATATACTTAAATTTACAATAATTTGAATCATCACTAAAACGTCGTTGCAAAAACGATTTAGAAGCTTTATCATGAAGATTTATTGAATTAATTAATTTTTAATTCAAATCCTGAATGCAAACATATGAATACAATTAAAAATCTATAACTAGAACCAAAAACAACAAATTTTAATTTTTACTCCTTCACTGGCTTTCTCCTTAACCCTCGGCTTAACCAAGACTAGCCAGAGAAAGTATTTACCAAATAGGAAGTTTGTTATATATTTGTACCAACACAACATAATGCAATAACGAACATTCCTCAGCTAATAAATAACCATAATAGACAAGGCCACATTGGGTAAGGCTTAGAAATTAGCAGCACATAATTAACTTACGTTTAATACAATCGGAAATACATTGTTTACTAGATTATTCGTAAAGAGGAACTAAAAATATGTTTAAATACAAAACAAATGACAAAAGGCTTGGATATAGTAAACAAGAAATGAAATAAAGTCGAAATAACTTAAATTCAGTATACTGCAATTCAAGTTTTCTAAATCGATAAAAAAGTAGTTTAAAAGAACAAAAAAGCTGGGTTGGGTATGTAGTAAATTGCATTATTTGTCGTAGAACTTTGAAAGAAAAAAAAATATATAAATACAAAAATATAAAACACACTATCACGATCTGTAAACTCCAAGTGAACTACTTTTAGACAAAGTTCTGTAGATATATTTTTTTTAAGTGGGAAAGCGACGTGTAGTTACTGCATCGTCTTTGACCTTTGTATAAAACAACACATAGAAATATTATAAATACAAATCTCATTATCAGGATCTACATCCAGAATCCAAAAATCGTAGTTCTGGTTCCAAATTCAATCTAATATTAACAACACACAAACCCGACCCATGCTTTGTTGTTTTCTACTTCTACTACCGTGGAATTTTGGATACAAAAATTGATACAATACTATATGTAAACACAAAAATACCAAGCAAATATGGAAATTTACCTCAAAGTAACGGAATCTGTGAAATAGTTATCAGAAAAAATTTAGGAAAACGAAACAAAACCTGTGGAATTAAAAATTCGCCAAACTTCCAACCCCGAAACAGGCAAAATTACCAAAAAATATCGATAGAAGAGAATAGGTAAATGGGAAATCGGTGTTGGAAATACTACATTTTACTATATTGTCACCGTGGGCTTTGGGGGAAAAATGGATACAAAAATATGCATATACAAAAATACTAAACATATGGAAATTCAAATTCACCTAAATTGTAGTATCGGAATATGTGAAATATTTACAAAAAAATTAAGAAGAAGAACAAACTTCAGAATTGCTACACTGTCTACAGTAATTGTTGGAGGCGAAAACACAAAATAAAAATACATGTAACCAATAGAAATAAATAAAATAAAAAATAAACAATGCAAACTCCAAATCCACCCTCCGAAAATCGGTAGTCCGATCATCAGTGTTGTAATTGCTACGTCTCCCGTGAAAGTGTCTCCGCCCCTCCTAGCCTCCTCGTAGCCTCATACCGCGTGGTCCTCTACCGCACAACACATCTACCATGGCTGCTACACACGGCGTAGTCCTGGCTCTGGCGCTCGTATCTGGTGAGTAGATTAATTAGAGTAACAGGGGTTACCTCAGGGTTGCACAATTGGCCCTTTGCTATTGATGTAGATATCTGTTATATGGACCAGCTGTAGCCAATTTTTATTCAAAGATAGTTGAATGCACTTCTTATAGACTCTATTTTCTTCTTAAGCTGGTGATTCGTATTTTGGTGAGACCATTCACATTTGGATTCTAAAGTAGACACATATATGAGGACCATCTGTAGTAGAATTTTTTTTATTTACATAAAACATAGTAGAATATATCATCATAGTGCACTTTTTGTCCTAGAACTCTACGCTCTAGCTAGGAATTGTTTTTCACTTTACTTCAGCATAGCCCTAGGGGTTGTGACATCATCACTTAGATTAATTCCACTGGTGATTGACGGGATGTAAACCCAAACATAAAGTTTCCTACTATCAAAATTTAGTTTACCCATTAGCTGTCGGTATGTTGAAAGGTGGGTGTGACCGTTACGTTTTGGTTATTGACACCTCGTTTATATGTACTAGCTATAGACGCTATAGCTAGGTCCTTCTATATGTTTTCTGTATTCAAAATTACAACATTGTGTGACCATAGATTTTTGGTTACTAATTATATATCCCATCTATATAGACCAGGTGTAGTAGATTTTTTAAATCGTTATAGCGGAATGGTCCTTTGATAAAGTCTATTAATGTCGTAACTATTATTTGGATGCTAGAGTAGACTAAGATAGATTATAGGTAGATCGAGTACAAGATGGGCCAGCAGTAAAGAATTTTCATTCAAATAAGTGTTGAATTACACTAGCATGGAAGTGCATTGCTGTCAAAACATTTTTCTATTTTATCTGTTGATAGTGTGATGTGACAAATAACTTTTGGATAATGAAGTATACATCCAATGTAAATGGACCTGCTGTAGCAGTTTTTGAGTGCGATTTTGTCAAAAGTGTTTTTCATTAATAGCCAGAGGGTGTAGGCCCTATATCCTTTCAATGTAAGAAATGTTCATATTTTATAAATATTTTGTCTCTAACATTTGTCTGTGGGTACTACGAGTTCTTAAAGTTTAAAAGATGTATTTTATGGATGTTTATATATTTAGTAAAAAGTAATTTAGTATATCTAACGGTTTAAAGTCCGATATACTTACGGCGTATGGCATTTGTGGATCTTGTTGATGTTTGTTTAACTATTCCTGTATTCGCTATCATTAGACTGCAGTAACGTTACCAAAAATATCAGCTCTTCTAGAGCGTTTCATGAAAATGATTTGTAAACATCGATATCTTATTATGACTTTTTGAAATATAAGCTCTACAAAGACCCTTGCCCTTATTTTTCAAGAAGCATGTCTTCTCACTAGATAAACGTACAGCTCCATACCTAAAAATGTTGTCCAACTTCAAGCCACAGCATTTTCATCCAGACAAAATCCGTGGATATATTATGTAGAAACTTTATCTGGGATTCAATGATAAAATATTGGAAGCAAGGAAGTACTTCCTATTTGTTTGTTCCATTAGTAAAACCAGGTGTAATAATACCTTTTTACACTTTTTTCTGTTCTTTCTTTAACATTTCATTTATTAACCCCAACTTGTGCCCTATTTTGAAACTGCGCGGCGTATTTGTAAGTTTTAAACGCATGTGATTCTCAGTATCTTTTACGTGGCAGGATAATATATGAAAGTCATACATTACAATATTCTACAGCAACTGACTTACTAGTTTCGCAATTTCTATCGGTAACAAAGCATGTTCTCCGGTTCAAGGAACACCCTTGCATTGCACCATGTTGAGAGGGCGTGGTGGGTTTCATATCAGTTTTGTAAGTTAAATACCTCCTGTAAAAGTACTTTCAGACCTTTGTCAAATTGTTCACCCTCAAACTTATTTATCTCTTGTTTGTCTAGTTATGGACAAGAGGTTATATATTAGTCTACGGGTGTGCAAAAATAGTATATTTTATCACTATGCTTTTTCCAACACAAAATCGACCGAGACTTAAGTCAATGGTAAAATCAGCAGGAGATTTTCGTTGAATATCTCTGTGTAAAAATAATAACTAAACGATCAGCTAACGAACAGCTGATTTTCCTTTGCCTCATAGAGAAATTGAACTGATCAAGAATTATTAGAGCAGAAACCGTATGGATCATGAACATTAAAATACCCCCGCCGCAGCAAACCTGCAGACTAAGCGAATTTCCACTTTTCTGATTACATTTTTACTAAAATATTTCCATAAATACGACATATTTATTCCTTATTTATTATTACGGGGAAGGTAAAACGTGTTTTGACCAAACGTCAATAGTATAGTTATGAAATAAAAAAATGCAAAATTTTATCAACATATATCTATAAACAAGTAAACTACAACAGTTTTCATTTGGGAAATTTAAAGTTACACTTTTTTGAATTTGCTCAGTAACCATTAGGCACACAACAATGATTCAGTATATAGTACTAAATTGTTTCTTTTTTAAGCTCTAAAATGGTTGGGAAAGATATTCCAAAATTTTATGTTTTTAGGGTCAAAATGGGAAAACCCAATTTTTACCCAATTGAAAACCCCCCATAAACCTCCGGTCCCATGCTGGTCATGCTGGTTCGCAAACTCTTTCGTATAAATGTAGGTTTACACGTCTAGTGGGGCCTTGCACCAACTCATTAAAACGATTCAGGCGAGGAAAAATTCCCTGTATAACTCCCAACCTTAAAACCCATTCTGCAGTTAAAAGTACAACCAAAAAACGCAATTCTTTACCCAGGTACTGTGACAGTAGGCCTACAGCTGGTAGGCCCAACATGTGGGATTCTACATAACTCCCTCTTACGTCACATACCTGAACTTATCTACATAACCATCTGTGATGAAGCAATCATCTTATTACGTCATTGTCTTCAGATATCAACAAAACCACTTAATGGAGCAACCATCTTCCGATTCGTCCAGTAATCTCCATACAAAAGAAATCTGAATTCACTTTCACTGCAAACAGGTGGAGGGATTCCTCTTTGTCTGACCGGAATCATAATGGAGTTTTGTTTTTTTTTGTCAAAGTTGAAACATGTTATACTTTTTAATACTTAAATACTTTTTCAATGAAATGGCGACCATACAAAGTAGGTATTTTAAGCCAAGTATGAATGGAGATGAGTGTAGGATGAGTGGCGCGATATTGTAGTCTTGTTAGGGACTACCGACTCATTCCTTAGACACTGCTGTTAATTAGTAGCCCATTCAGCTAATGGCAACTAGGGGACCTACAGTTTATAGTGGAAATTGAACCACATTTTTACCTTGGTATATACGAGTTGGTCTAATTTTCAGGACAGTACTGCGGAAAGTCGTAGTACTCACTCGTGCGGACGTTAATCCACACCAGAGAGTATCACATTCACAGTGCATGCCTATAAATATCCACCATTCGTAATCTCCTAGAAGCTGGATTACGGGACGACACCCCTTTTCCCAGCTGTTCATAGTGTAATAATCATTGGTTTTTCCATTGGGTTTTCATGAGATAACATTTTTCAGTTTTGGGACGTGAAAGAGTAAATTGCTCTTTAAAACGGAGAAAATAGTTAGAAAGCGTGTTTTATTACTTTTCTTGTAGTATTAGTTGGTCGGCATTCTGCATAGTGCAACTGAGGTAGGATTGGTACCTTTGACTTAGCTTAGTGAAAGGAAATTATATTTTTACATATACATTTATGCAATTTGCTTATAAAGATTTGACATTATTTTGATGCTGGTACGCTGTACTTTTACTATTTTTATTTCAATAGAATATTTATTGCAATTTTTCATGATGGGTAATTATGGAAAGTCATAAGATCTATACCCTGTAATACTCCGAAACTTGACAACGACTTTGAGGAAATGCTAACCAAAATAGAACGCAACAATTCTGAAGCAAAGAAACTTTTTTGAGTCTTTTTGCAAACACACAAGTAACATCTTTCTACAATTGTAATTATAATAACCCATGATATCCATTAAAAATATGTATCTACTGGGATGATAACATGTTCTAAATTACAGTTCATGACAACTAAGCTTTCGAAACAAGCATAATCCTAATAATATTCTCAGTTTCCATGGTGAAAGGCTCGTTTACAGGTCATCTGAGGATGTGAGCGGAAACAATAAGTCTTATTTTGTTTGGGGAAATACAAAATAACAATGTGAGAATCTCTTTCACTCTCTCACACTCTTGGCGAGGGAACTTCTCACAGAATTCACTAAATTATAATCATTTATTCAATCAAATCGTCCTTGCTGATTCTATGGTAGCCTTGTTGTGTCTACCTTGTACAGCTTTTGGATTTCTTGTAGGGTGTTTGAAATTAATGCGCTTAAATTTACTATTCCCACCTCAACCAAAATTTACGATTTTCACTTTATTAGAATTTGTTTCTTTTGTCGAAAATTCAAGCAGTAATATCTAGATTGTTACCTTACTAAGCTATACAATAAAGACTTGTCCTAGAAAAGAGCTTCTACGACGATACTTTGGTGTGTAAGTGTTACAACTTAACAAGAGGTCAACATCAATGATATAAATTATCAATTATTTAAGATGGAGACTATGTAGCAATTATGTGCGTATTTTAACCCAAATATGAGTGAAGGATGAGTGTAGGATAAGTGGCGCGATCTTGTAGTCTTGTTAGTCACTAAGGCCGACATATTGCTTAATTAATAGTCCATACAGCTAATGGCAACTAAGGGACCTACAGTTTATAGTGGAATCCAAACCACATTTTTGGCTTGATATTAATCAATCGGTCTAATTATCAGGATAGTCGTACTACCATTGTATTAATCACTAGTGCGGACTGTAATCCATACCAGGGAGTATCGCATCCACAGTGCATGCCCAAAAATATCCACATTTCGTGACCTCCTAGTAGCTGGATTACAGGACGACGCCACCGTCCCAGTGTAGTAAAAGGACTAGGGTATGGACCGTTCCCTTGCGAAAAAAGTGAGTAACCCAATTAGGGAAAAACAATCAACTCAAAGATACGAGTAATAAACAAAATTCATTCAAATTAATCCTCTTCGAAACTAAGCATTCTAAATTCTTATCCCCCGATTATAAAACAATCATAAATGACTGATCATTACAAACAATTTAAATAATACTAAACTAAATAATCGGGTACCATACCAAGGAATGTGGTAGGTGGAATGTAGTGTTGATAATAGTGTTAAAGAAGCCCGTTATTTGACCTTGAGTGTCAGACAGACAGTTATAGCGTTATATTGAAGGACATTTCCCGCTGGTACAACACTTAGCTCACCTACCGTTAGGCCTTTGACCTTTTATCCTATAATATATCATTAGTTAAAGGATCTTTTATACCCCCCCTTCCCGATACCCTATACCCTTTATTATACCCGTGGTTGAATAATGGGGCATACTACCTTTGACAAGATATTCAACATTTAAGATATTGCAATTCCCTATTAGGTAGTGCACAGGTATAAAATAAAAATTGGCATGGTTCACTTTAGTTTCAAAAAGAAGGTATGCTGTGAACATTTTCATGTTGTCAAATAGTTTCTCAACCCTGCAAAAAAATGCCAGCTAGTTGTAAGCTATAGCACTTAACGTCCACATAATCCTATTCATTATTTTTAAGACAAAATAACTTGTTTATTCAGCATTGAACTTGTTGAAGCTGATGTAAGCCATTAGTTGAATTTGGATGAACCTTATGTTATCCTTCTTGTAAATACCAAATTTATCTCAAGAACAGATAATTCATTGAACGGAATCAATTCAATTAAAACTCACATGTGCATGGATTACATTACTTACACAAACAATTTAGTATGCACTCCTCACTAAAATCAATTCAATTCCAAATCCAATCTCCAACTTGGCTCTTAAAGTGTTTTTACGAAGCTATGTTCGTTTTACTACCACTTAAGAATGCAGTCAACCCACAAGACTACCAATCGGTTGGCGGAGTTTCAAAAATGTTAACGCATCAGTAGTCTTGTCTCAATACGGTGGGAAGGTTGGTAAAATGTAAATTTGGAGACTTGAATATTAATTAGAGAAGGTGAACATCCAAAGTTTGAAGTTTCTTAAATAGGTCTATAAGATTTCGACATACCCATGTTAGTATTTTCTACTGAGACCAAATTATTATTATAAGATTTTTTGTGATACAGTAGGTCAATGATCCACTCACGAAGCGTACTACCTTTGAGACCATATAATAATCTATTTAATAATAGGAGGAGATTGCTTTTCTTTGTTTTAGGATACTTTAATAATTACTGTAATCGGTGTAACATAATTGCTATAGTATGTAGTATGTTAACCTTTGAGTTTACCTTTGTCAAATAATTATTGAACTTCATGTACTCTATCGGTGGCTCTAGTCAACAACGTGTTTGCATTTAAAAACTGAATAAGATTCAAGGTGGCAATGAGATATCTACTTCCCTTCATGGTCAAAATCACAACTTCAACATGATAACAATGTATTTGTAACTATAGTCATATTTCATACCATTAAGTCTTTTATAACATCCAAAAACTTAAATTTTGCTGAGTAATAGCATAGACATAGACTAACAAACACAAGTAGACTTTTTAACCCTTTGTAAAATCTGAAACTTGTTTTTCATGCCTAGATAATGTTGGTGGTACTAAGTGATAGTGTCGACAAAATTTTCTTTTCATTTTAGGGTTAATTGTTTGATTTATGCTTTACTTGTATGTTACATAAACAGGAGACAAACTATTGTTTGTGATTAGTTCGTTTTATCATAGACAAAAAATATTAAATATAGACTGCCAGCCGTGCTACGGTTTCCATGGTTACCATAGGTTCTGGCGGACACCGCTGGGAGCACCGTGTAGTTACGTAGCGCGTACACCAACTACATGGCGCTCCCAGCGGTGTGCACCAGAACATATGGTAACCGCAGCACAGCTGACGGTCTATATTTAATTCTTTTTGTCTAAGGTTGTATTCAGTTAACGAGTTTTTAAATGTCCGAAATAACATGAAACGTATCGTAAACAAAAACACGCCTCTAGAGGCACCGAATGGAACTCACAATAACAATTTCTTCAGCTGATTCATAAGGATGACAAATCGAGCAGGGAAGTATATTTTAACCATTGCAATAGACACCAGCACTCTTTTCCAGTGGTTAAGTTAGACTACATACATTTTTTATTAAAAATCTCCCAGAACTTTAGATCAACATTTCTACTTCTTTCATTAAGTTCTTTACCAACAATACACTATCAACATCTGTTTCCAGCTGTGGTCAGCCAGGAGTTCAAATGCCCAGACAAAGATGGTTACTACCCAGACCCGGTCCAGTGCGATCTCTACTACCACTGCTACAGAGGAGAAATAGAAGAGAAGCTGTGTCCTGACGGTCTGCTGTTCGATGACACCAACCCTAGCCATGAACAATGTGATACGTCCGTTAATGTGGAGTGTGGCGACAGAACTGAACTTCGTAAGTAGACTGGTAGTTTTAGTGGTGGATGTTATAGTCTGTATGGTGAAACCTGTCTTATAAACCTTCGACCTTGGACCATCCCAAGCCATAAACCATTAACCACTCCCCAGGAAGACGGAGAGTCAGTAGACAGGTTCTATCATACAGAAAGTAGATCTCTGGTCTGGATTTATGATTTCATCTAGGGACGAAATCAGGATTTTGAGGAAGAAAGTCTTGAACTGACAAGCTTCAACTTGCTGGTTGAGATAACCTCTACTGCGGTCACCTAGGGCTATAAATACAGTTTTTAAAGACCATTCAGTCACTGTAACATGACTACTTGCAGTTAACTGTGTGTAAATAATTCTAGACTAGAAGGTCTATGGTGACGAAAAGTTAAGTGTTTTATCATAATCTAATGAATGGTTAATCTTTTTCGGTAAGGTACCAGAAGGATAAAGATGATGGTGGAAAATGGAGTGAGTATTGTCAGACACCCCAAGAAGGTACTTAGCAGATCGGGTGAGAATGCTATACTGTTCTCAAAACGAACAATATAGGCTACCTTCCTTCACAACCACTCAACTGGCACTAATTGGTTCAGTTAGATGGCAATTTAGAGGTCGTTATTTTATGTCAAAACTTTACTCTTCCTACTGAGTACAAGTGCCTACTTAGGCATGTCTGACCATAGCGTGAAATTTATCAAAGTATCTCGAAGTATTAAAGCGTAATTTCAAGTAACTGTACAAGAAATGGGCTTTAAGAAAAAACTAAGAGTTTAACATTTTTTTAAACATGGAAATCGACTGTAAGACGAACAATCTAAACACGTTTTCCAAAATTATATCAAACACGGATGTTTTAATCCCTCTTTTTAACATATGCTACTTTTGACTACTTCCTTATTTGCATTCCTTCTTTCTATTATCATACTCCTTTTGACAAAGGTTTCAAACTGATTTATCTTTTTCACTTCCAGAGGAGCCGAAGCCCTCCCCAGGGTGTCCAAGGGCCAACGGCTTCTTCCGCCACCCCGACCCAGAGGTCTGTGACAAGTTTGTAAACTGCCAAGATGGAGTCATGACTGTCAACCCATGCCCTCCAGGACTTGTGTATGACGACACCGTCAGTACGTGCGCCTGGCCTTCAGAGTCCATCAGGAAGGACTGCAACCCAGCCCAGTCTAAGAGAGGTGGGTAAAGGGACTGTGGGGGCGAAGAGGCCTTGGTGGGGTAGATGTGCCCCTTTTGGGAGGGGTAGAGTAACTGTAGAAATTTGTAAAGGAACTTTGCGGCGTAGAGGAAACTTCGCGGGAGCGTTACAGGAACGTACGTTATAAGAGACACTTTAAGGGGTAGAGAAACTTTAGGGGATGAGTAAAGTAACTTTGAGGGGCTCGAGAAAACTTGGGAGGAATACAGGAACTTCAGTCGGTAGAGGCACATTAAGGAGTAAAGTTACTGTAGGAGTGGGTAAAGGAACTTTGCGAGGTTAGAGGATCCTTGGGATTTATAGGAACTTTAGTGGGCAGAAGCATATTTAGAGGATAGAGTAACATTAGGGATGGGGATATGAATTTTAGGTAGGTAGAGAAACATGTTGGGTTAAGGAACCATAGGTGGTAGAATAGCTTTTAAGGGAAGATGCTATTTTGGGTGTGTATACGATGACCCAGTCAGTACATGCGTTGGGACTTAAGATCCTATCACAAATTGCTGCAACCCAATTCTTAAATCTAAGAGAGGGATGTAGATGAACCCTAGGGGAGAAAAGAACCCCTTAAGTGTAGGGGGATCGTAGGAACGGGTAAAGGAAGGACAATGGGTATAGGCTCATTAGCGGTAGAAAGACGTTATGAGTAGGCATAGGAGCCCTAGGGGTGGGTAGAGATATTTTAGGGAAGTACAGGTACCTGAATTATAGAGGAACTTCAGGGTTCTCCATTTGACATTCTCTCTTTGTTATTAACAAATTTACAATGTTCTTACGAACCACTCTCGTTAATCAATTACATTATTGCATTGAGATAAGGTTGCGTTTGTCAACTGCCATATATTATCTACAATATGAAGGGATAGTGTGAAATAAAGTGAGATTACTTGTATAGCTTCCTTACTATTTAAGACATTTGTTTGAAATAAAATTAAATGAATTAAATGAAGTGAGATTAAATGGTTTATTTGCTGTTGATCATTTATATGAGATAGGCATTCTTATAGAACTGAATTAAATTAAAACAGATTGTCATAAATCTATAAGTTACAGCTAAAACCTAATTTCTACCCTCTACACATGTATTTAAATAATCATAAATATTATAAAATGTATCGTCTGAAAGCCAAGCAGTTACATTATTTTTGAAGATTTTTAGTGTGGTGGTCCTTGCTCATTCATGTAGTTCGTTGACAAATTTTATGCAATTTGCCTTGTGTGATGTGCCGAATTTTGCCAATCTGTGCTGTGGAATATTGAGTTTTGTCCTGTTTCGGGTTTCGTTTAGGTGTATATCTTGCCTGGTGGGGAAAAGATGAAGATTAGTTTTAGTGTAAATTAGAATATGTAGTATGTATAAGTTAGTTACTGTTAAATTTTTCATTTGTCTAAATAAATGTCAGAATTTTTTGCAAAAATTGATGTGTCATCAGCATATATTACTGACCTAGATCTGAGATTCTTTGGAAGATCATTTATGGCAATTATAAAAAAGAAAGGTCCAACAACAGATCCTTGGGGCACACCCATTTTGATGTCCACAACATTTGAGTTAGTACCCTGAACACAGACATATTTTTGCCAGGACCATAATAAAAACTCAATAATCTGGAAAGCTAGCTCCAGTTTCGAACATTCTTGTCTTTTAGCCTCCCCTACAAATAATCTTCTAATCAATCCTCTCTCCTGAGCAGATAGTCTGGACGATGGCTTCAAGTGTCCCGAGGGAGAAGTGTCAGGGCCCAACGGCCGCATCCTACCTCATCCTACCTTTCCTCACCCAGAGGACTGCCAGAAGTTCTACATCTGCCGTAACGGAGTCCAAGCCCAGCACGGCAGCTGTCCTGGAGGTCTGGTCTACAACGAAGACTCCTTCAAGTGTGACGACCCTGAGAATGTACCTGGATGGTGAGTCTGGTGGTTCGGAATCTACCTTTAGTCTTATATACTTTAGATGTATCTATAATCATTTGAGCCTTTGAAACTTGTATTTTTGCTGATAAATGCAGGGTGAGTGTGAATGGATTGAGATGACCAGAGTAGATTTGTTACTGACTGACATAGTGTTTCTTGAGCCAGGATAAAATTGATCAAGAATAGCTGGGTTCAGTTTTGAATAATTATAATCTGTTTGATGAAACATGTCTTCTGACCCTCCTACGTGGAATTGGCCTGACCCTTAAACCATTGACCAGTCCCCAATTAGATAAAGACAAATAGTTTAACACACAGTTTGAAGAAAATAGGTTCTTTAAATTTACGGTATGCTGTAGTATTACACATCTACCATAGCCATAATGTTCTACCATTGCACCTAAACAATAGAAACAAATTAACTACCAAACTTTCGTACAACATCCCAGATTATTAATGAAATTAAAAACATAGGCCCAAACTTAACTATAAACAATCCTACCTTGTCAGTTCTCATTGCGTATCACAATGCTTGTTGCTGCTTAGTTTAAATTACCTGTTTTCAAAAATGCAAAAAATAATAGTGTTGTACCATTTTGGTAAACCCTATAATCTTTTAATGCTATTGCATATCATAGAACTAACTTAGTTAAAACAGCTGACTATTTTTTTCTAATTCCTTTTAAATATGAATACTCATAAGGTTAACATGGAGAACTACAGAGCCACTGGGGCAGACCCCGAAAGGATTTTTAAGATAAGAATAGGCCTATATGTTACAATATTAAGAAATGTGAGCTATCATCGTGCCAAATTACAGCAAAATCCGTCCAATAGTTAATGCGTTGAACTTCAAACAAAGAAACAAAGAAACAAACACAAAAACTTTCACATCTATAATATTATTATGATAAACGTTACGGGACCTTAATTTTTCAGCGCCTAGAGAGCATAAGAGTACGTTTAATTTATGGATTAACCCTCTATATTATTAAAGGTACACAACAACAAAACAGAAGGCTAAAACACATTTTATTTTATTTTTTAAAACAAAGTTTAAACCAGTCAGTTTAATTGGATCCATCTAAATCAAACTATTTCTGATCAATGCATTTAATTTATTTAGTAATCAGCTTCGTTCAATATAAATCTTTGATTACAGGTTTATGTGAAATAACATAAATCAGTCAAAATGTCAAAACTTTGTGAAAAATATTTTACAATTTTACCAATGAAAACTGTAGCTTACACACGACATACGTATGATATTTTTAATAGTAAACAGTTTATGTTGCAACTACTAATTGTGTGTTTTAATTTTCAGTGAAAACTGGTTTGCTGAAGACGAAAAGAACAACAAGAAATCCAACAGAAGAAGATAGTGAGAAGATGCAAGAAAAGTTGTTTAAAGGTTTCCAGTATTTTGAGAGACAAATTTTAAATCAGAGAAGTGGTGGTTTATGAAATCAAAACAAATCATTAAAAATATAAACATGAAGCACATTATGCCATAAGTTTCAAAACACAACTTGGTACTTAAAATATTCTTTGTTAGTGAATTCAGATTGTTGTAAATTTTGTATAAATCAGTGATTTACATGTGTAGGTAAGATGTTGATATGAGGTTCTGCAATAAGACTTAGTTAATATTTATTTTAATACTTTTGTAAATAAAATTTAAAAACTGTGTGTTCGATTTATTTAACCTTCCTAACAACAATTAGGAATTATCCACAAGATATATAGGTTTTATAGAGCTAAACTAAAAAAATCAACTTTGACACAATATTACTTTTTCGCACTATAAGAACCAGTGTGTTAATTTAACACTGTTAATTATTACTATCATAACTATCAACTACCGTGCCGAAGAAATTATCACAAATTATGTCTGTATATTGAAATTGAAGTAGTTGTGTGGCCCCAAGATAGAGGACTAAAAGTGAATCCCTTTTAAGACAAACTAAAGACAAATCATTGAAATGT
Source organism: Macrosteles quadrilineatus (assembly GCF_028750875.1). Taxonomy (NCBI): domain Eukaryota; kingdom Metazoa; phylum Arthropoda; class Insecta; order Hemiptera; family Cicadellidae; genus Macrosteles; species Macrosteles quadrilineatus. Next base: position 85,637,371 of record NW_026542597.1, read on the forward strand.
TTACATTAGCTTTATTTAGGTTCCCCGAATTCTATACACTTTTAAATTCACATTGTTATTTACATTTTTAAAAGGAAATAAAGAATTTCACCAACTGTTTCAACAAAACAAGTTCATTTAATAACATTAAAAAGTTACAAGTTTTACACCAGGGTGCAGCACCATTATTTCTATTGCATTGATGACTTCAGCTAATTTAAACTAAGCAGCAACAAAAAGCTGTGATACACAATGAAAACTGTCAACTGTCAACTTAGGATTGTTTACAGTTATATTTTTGTTGTTAATTTAATAAATAATTAGTAATATGTTAAACTATAGCATACCTAAATTTAAAGAACCAAATTTTCTCAAACCGTGACCTCCTCTCTGCAAACGCAGACCACGAATATAACTGCAATAAGCATTTTATACTTATATGCCAACCCTGTACGAAAGGCGGGTACTCTGCTAGTAGTTTATAATTATGAGCAAAATCTATAATATGTTACAATTGAAATTTTGTCTTTCTCTCCTCCATCATAAAAAAATATTGAATCAACTAAACAACAATTTCAGATGAATATACAGTACCGAAACGTGTAGTAGGCACATAATTGTGGCTTTGCCTCATGCTTTATTTTCTTGATGTGAAGTAAATATAATTGTCATACAAGTAAATTAATATTTATTTATTGGCCTGTGTCTCCGCTTGAGCAATAACAACTATTGCGGTGAAAAAGAACAACATGTTTGATAACAATTGCCTACCCTCTGATACTTAACTAAGGCGGAAGTGCACACTTGTTTACCCTATTAGAGAGACATTTAGACATCAAAAGTCTCTTGTGTTACTAGACTTCTGTCATATGCTCATGGTTCACAATTAAATACGAATTTTCATTGTAGACTCAAAATATAAATACACAATACAATTTGTACGTACGTGAAAAAAGATACTGGCTATACTGCCAATTCCGTTCACAAAATTTTGGAGGTTGTAGGGGGAAGAAATTCAACCCCCTCCACTTTACTCCACCTTTAAATCAACAGCTGTTCATACGCTCAAACCGTCAATCAGCTGTAATATAAATTTATAAAAAGTGGTGGGGTAACCCAGAAATATTTCCCCTAAAACCACCAAAATTTTGGAAGCGGGCTACGACAATAAGTTTTTTTCAAAAAAAATTTTCAAAAATATAAATGTCATTTTTGGACATTTTATACGATTAAAATGCTATCATTATTATGCCTTTCTGGTCATCTATGGACATTTATATTCATTAGTTTAGGTTAGATTATGTTAAGTAAGGTTAGTTAAGGTGTTATGAGAGTAGGTTGGGTGGGGATTATGCACATCAAGACCTGTCATCCATGGCATATGTGGTATGATTGTTGTCAAAGGTTACAGGTTAGGTTAGGTCATGTTAGTTTAGGTAAGTTATGTTATATAAGGTTAGCCAAGTTTTTTTTTAGATTAGGTAGGTAGGGGTGATCTTAGTTAGACCAGACACATTAACCACAGATTATTTACATGATTGGTGGAAGATGCCACAGTGGTGGTTTAGGTTCGTTTCATTGCGAAATGTATGTAGAACAAAATAATTTTTATTACATTGCCTATTGAAAAGTGTCATCATTCACATTCGTACTGTGAAATTTTAAATACTTTCCCCTTCTTGAATTGACCCAAATGCGGGGTATGAACCCCTCAAAATTCGGACCCCAAATAATACGTGTCTAGTGAACGTTTTGTAGTGGTGGTGGTGTGTAAGTGTGTGTGTGTGTCTGTACGTAGACCAGTTCTCCTTGCCCGTGCTCCAGTTTTGATCAGTGAAAGTTCCTTTGCAGCCTCTGGCAACGCCACGCCAACATAGAAAGTGAACGGGAGTGAACTGTTTTGAACTGTTCCACGGATCAAAATCTTGAAGGACGGATCGAAAATGTATATTATTTAAATGGATCGTGGTTATTTGGATAATCTAAAAATTATCCATGTGTATCTGATCTAATTACTATACATGTGTAAATTATGGTTAGGCTATGAACACCAAAGGCTGAAGAGAAGATGCCAAAAGACCATGGACATCCCCCTAAAACTCATCACCCCTTGAAAACCCACAATTACGTTATGATTGAATCGTCAAATGGTAAGATGAAGGGTTAAGTTAATGTTTATTTCAAAGCTGCTAGTAAAAGCTCCCTCAATTTACAAACCTACCGAGAGTACCTCATACATAAATAACCTCAAACTACTCTTCAATCAAACAACTAATGTTTTACAAATATACAAAGTTGACTATTCTTTAATAACAAGTATGCCGGAAGGACAAAAATCTGCCACCATAAACTAGCTTATTTAATTTATTAACGCCTTAAGTCACTTCAATCGCCTGTACCTCAATCCCAATTTTATTTTCGTATATATGTTCTCCAGTACAGTATTTAGTGCGGCGTAGACAGGTGGGTTGGTAAGCCTGTGGCGCGACATTTCAAGGAGGGCCGGTGGCAAATGTCAACAGATTCATCGATTATACCGCCTCCACTTCTACTTTTTACCTCCTATATTACCATATCTGACTCGTTAACTTAGTTCCTCGTCTCACTGAACTCTACTGTCGAGTAATACTACTCCAACTTGGTTTGGACGCAACATGCAAAGCACAATTCAAAATTGATTGAATTTTCTTTCTCGATTAGGTGCCGCAAAGTGCCGTATTGGTTGGTTAACATCCTGTTGAATTGTTATATTCTTTCGTGGAGGTTTATGTAAAATCTAGACATTCACTGATATTTTAGCCAGGTTATAATAGATCCAGTGGCTCATAGCTGTAGGTCCTCCTGAAAACTAAAAGTATCTGTACAGTATATATAATACGCTAAGCCGATTCTTGTAAACAGAACTCCTCCCTTATTTTTGGACTGATTTTGATGATTAAAGTGTCAAAAGAATGGCCCTGATCTGTAGTTTTGCAAAGTGTTTTTATTTTTTTGAAATCTTAATTAGTTCAGGATGGATCTTCCATCAAAGTTAGGTTTTCTCCCATAAGATTAACATAGGGGTATCTAAATATTTAATTGGAAACTTTGTCTCCACTAATTTGAGAAAACGGTGTCCAAAGAAAGGTTTTGGTCTGTAGATGAGTTATCAAAAGAAAAACGATTAAATTACCTTAGGCCTTTTGGCCATGTGGATAATACTTTTTTCACCACACTATGATGTTTTTGGCTGTATTACATACGTTAATTGGTGGCTGAAAGCTACGTTTTGCTGGCCATGCCAGCTGTCATCGTAATTTGGGGACCGAGCAGGTTTTTACAGCCCAGGGCCGCAAAATCCGCTTACTTACTTAAAACATGAATGCAAACACAATCAAAATAATCCATAGCATTGCAATAGAATTGTGTTATTGTCACCGTTGCCTAGCAACTATTTATTTTCATTTTTGCTGATTCCTCTATTTATTTCTTCAGATAAACTTAAAGTTGTAGTTGTGTTGACTATCAGCGTGCAATATTATAGTGGTGAATAGTGTTAATAGGGTATAGTGTGGTGAAAAATAGCGTTCGTACCACATACCGAAATGGTTTTGCAGCTCTCGATCGATTTAAGTTCGAGACGAAGACGAGAACTTAAAAACCATCTCGAGCCGGCAAAACCTCATTTTCGGCCCTAGGTACGAAATATACTATTAATGAAACAGCTGTTAATTTTAAAATTGTATTTTAAACAACACACATTTATTTAGGGTAACTGAATTGTCTAAAGAGTATTTGCAATGTTATTTTCATGAACTCTTAGAGAGCCTTCTAATGTTATTAGACTAACTAAAAAAGGTTGTGCATGTTTACTAGCGCTACTCAGCAACAAAAACAATTTAATTTATCTCTAAAAAAATATATTCTTAAAGTGCACTGAGCAGCAGCCTAAAAAATACTATGTAACTTCCTCATATAGTTACAAAATGCTCAAACTCGCATTGTGACATTTATGATTCGGCATATATTTCTCCAACAGTTATCCGCAGTAGAAGTTCAGTGTGCTCTTATCGTATCTAATAACATCCAAACACAAAAACCTTGCCTAAAATGGTACCTATCTTGACGAATTATTTGCAGTGGCCTATATTACGGACCGTGGCCCACTGGGTTGGTAACTTTATTGAAAGTAACACGATATTTTGGCTGTAAGAGTAAATACTATTTAAGCAGCTACTGTCATGACAGAAAGGTCACATTCCTTTTAAACTAGATCACATTATCCTTTATAAGATATGTTGATTAACAATGCATGTTAATGTCAATATTTACGTAACAGCCAATTTACAGTAGTATGTTTTTTATCTTTGGAAATGCCACATTGCTATTTCATTTGCATTATTTGTTGCCAATAAAGCCACAAGACCTTATAAACGAGGAGGCCCCTAACCGTAGATTTCGACCGGTTTCACCTAGTAAGTTATATTTGTATAAATATAACTATTGTCAGATAAAAGCTCTTTACTATTGCAAAATTGCATAAGCTAAAAGCCATGTGGAGTTATTGTGAATGCAAATAGCATAGGGAGATATTTATAAGTAAAAATTACAGTTTGCCTACCCAGTTTTCTATAATATTTAATGCGGATATGAAGTAAATTATCATGTATATGTTTTGTGGTATGTTTAACTGTAATGCTAGTTGGTCTGAAAGCATCTTAAAACAGAGAAATGTTTACAGGGTAGGATGTATTTATTATTTTAATAAGTTACACTGGATCTTTTAGAATATATTTTAATATCATGGATGTCCATAAATTAATAATTGTAAGTTGAAATAAATATTACCAAAATCCATTCGTACCATTCGTCTGTCTGTACCAAAATCATTAGTCATAAGGGTAAAAAGGTTGTAAGCAACCTATTCATAACACATGTAACATTGGTCTACATGTGTTGTGTGAACATATATTTAGTTCTATATATATATATATATACTTAATTCTCATAAGGCTTTTACATTTGTTTTGAAAATGTCTTTAGCTTGAGAAAGAGTTACCACTTACCCATTTGTAAACAAATAAATTCTCATAATAAAATCAAACGAAATGTTTAAATAAGCTCAATTATCTTAAAAGGCACACTCTTCAGTAAATTTAACTTCAAAGATAAATTTTAGTAAGACAGTATGGCATTCACTAACATTCTTATGATGATGACGTTGGAGAGTATTCTAATCAATAGCTGTTTGTTTCGATTCCTACAGACCCCAAAAAAACTAAAAAAACAAGACATGTGTGCATTTGCCACTCACATGTTTTGTAATCCATTGTCTTACTTTCGTTCAAAGGAAAATAATGATGTGTGTATACTTTCTACAATCACTATACAAATATTTATACAAGAATACACTTCTTTGACGTAATTGTCTTTTCAAAACATTTTAACTTGAACGGAGATATTCAGGATTGTGGTTAAAAAGTTCCAAATAAACGGTTCATTTCAGTTCTTACCTAAACCAAGTGCAATTATGTTTTAAACTCTTAGTAAACTATGTTTTTAAAGGAGTTGTTAAAAGCTATAAAAACACTGTTTTGGTGTTGTAAAATGCATTGATTTGTATTTCTGACCTTTTTTCAAAGTGCATTCAGACCATATTCATAATTCATCAGTGGAAGTCATCTAAATAAATGGTTTGCCATGTTTCTATCAGATTTATGTAGAATAATTTGATTGTTCACTACTATACTATCTGTTTATTGATTTTATACCATCTGTAAACCCATTTTCATACGAGCCTCCCAAATAGTTTGATACTTTTTAAGTTATATTCATTTTTAGTTTATACTGTTAAGGTTGATAGGTCAAAATGGATGCAATAGTTTTCAATAAAATTTTTTCTCAGTGTAGCTCCTCTAAAATAGTTATCAATTTATTATCAATTATCAGTTATCAATTATTTAAGATGGGGACGCCACTATGTGCGTATTTTAACCCAAATATGAGTGAAGGATGAGTGTAGGGTGAGTGGCGCGATCTTGTAGTCTTGTTAGTGACTAAGGCCGACATGTTCCTTAGACACAGCTGTTATTTAATAGCCCATACAGCTAATGGCAACTAAGGGACCTACAGTTTATAGTGGAATCCGAACAACATTTTTTCCTTTTAATTTACGAATTGGTCTAATTATCAGGATAGCACTGCTCATAGTCGTAGTACTCACTAGTGCGGACGTTAATCCACACCAGGGAGCATCGCATCCACAGTGCATCCCTATAAATATCAACAATTCGTGACCTCCTAGTAGCTGGATTACTGGACGACGCCACCCGTCCCAGTTCATAAATAAAGACATGTTTGAAAACACAAATTTACAGCAGCTTATTCCGTTGGTGGCTTACATGATCTAAATTTATTGGTGGACAGGACTATGAGAAATTTCCATATAAATATTAACATACATGGTACTAGTCATAGTGTACACGTACATATCCACCATCAAAACTCATTTTTAATCTACAGTGGTAGCAAAACGGGAGTGCCGATGGAGACCTGTGGGGGTGCGTGCGTTTGAAGGGACTTGGCCTGGTCTCCATCGGCACTCCCGTTTTGCTACCACTGTACACCACTAAGAAAAATGCCATAAAACATTTTCGCTCAGGTTTCAAACGATTTATCCAAGGAATTAGTCATTAAGAATGTGTTGTGAGCAGGGGGTTTGGAATAGAAGGAAGACGAATCTTTGCTTTTAGTTTATTGCAGATATTGTGCAGATTGCTAATTCATGATCAGAGACAAAACTGACAAATTGTTAGAAGACTCTCTTCTGACATTTCTTTAGAGAGTTGCAAAACTGGTCGGGTTTGCAATCCTTGAACGTGCGACACCCATCAGCTTGAGGTAGGGCTGGAAATATATATAATGTATATTAATATATACATACTATATGTTAAGTATTTATAGGTTTTTTAGTATTTATCAGTTTTCTTTATTTCATTCATATTTAAATTATTAACTCAATCAAAATTCACTAACCAATGTTTAGGTTTACAATTTATTATTATTAGTTTAAATTACAATTCATTTCAATATTTACTGGTTATCACATGTTATCAAATTATATTCACATTGTATCTAAAAATAATATTTCATTATTAAAATTGGCAACACTGTAAATGCAAGCAGTTTAACTACTAGATGTCCAACAATTAAAATTTAAAAACAAAACATGTGACTGTGTGAATGAAGATAAAAAAATTAAGACAAAATGAGAATGAACTGAGAAGATTTAGGAAGAAAGTGTCAAATTCAAGAAAATTCATTATAATATTATATTGTATTCCTTTTCAAGAAGAATTAAGAAAAACAGTAAGTGATTCCTTTCATGTAAACACAACAAAATACAGTCCACTTGTTCCAATTCTTTAACTATTTTTCTTCAATCTATTTTAGTCACTAAATTAATTAATGTTTTAATCAATTATCAAAATTTCATGACAATATATACATACATATAATGTATATAATACTAGCCGCTATACCCGGGCCTTGTAACGAGCTCAGGGTGCAGAAAAACTATTTATATTTCTTGAAAATGTCATAAAATGGTTGTTCCAATTTCTGTTTTGGTTTGGAAACGAAATTCAACTATACCACTTAACTTGATTCATAGACAAAAATAATTAAATACAGACTGTCAGCCGTGCTGTGGTACCAAAGGTTCTGATGCACACCGCTGGGAGCGCCATGTAGTTACGGCGAACGCGCTACGTAACCACACGGCGCTCCCAGCACTGTGCGCCAGAACTTATGGTAACCATGGTAACCGCAGCATGACTGACAGTCTTTATTTAATTTTTTTTCTGTGCTTGATAACAGTAAATTTTGCTAACTCAGACTTAAAACGGTACTTTCCTGTTAAAGGGAACATTCATTATTATCGATGATTTTTTTCGATATATCGATATTTTTGTTTTCCGATCAGATCTATTACAAATTGACAACAACAAGTAACTGATCTTGTTTAGGCTAAAACAGTCTATATGGATTAAGAAATGAAACTGTTCTAAGCTAACCTAACATAACCAACCAATCAACCAAACTTGCTGTACCATTTAAAACTTCCGTTTGGGTTTGATAATAGAAAAGGCAAGATAAACACGGAATTTTTAAATTTTACAGCAAGTTTGGTTAGTTATGTTAGGTTTTTTTTTACAGTTTCATATACTTAACAATATTTATCGTAGTTGTCAGCTGATATGTTTCAATTTGTTAATATCGATATATCGAAAAAAATCATCGATAATAATGAATGTTCCCTTTAACAGGAAAGTACCCTTAAAACATTTACTTAGGCTACCTGGAATGGTTAAAAAGTGTTGCAGATGCACTTGTAAAAATGTTGTATGAAAACTTTTATAATTTAATGTTAAAAAGGCTTTACTAATAAGCGTATTTAAAAAAAAAATTTGAAGTCAATTATTAGGCAAAAAAAAAATATTAAAAGTAAGGGTACGGTGGTGTATAAAAAATCGGACATTGTTATAAATGGCACTTAATAAAATACCAAAATTATTTGATTATGGTTAAGCCTCTTTCCCTGCAGCACAGTATATTTTACATTGAAAAAAATATAAAATTCTGATACAATAACCACCTTTAGTTTATTAAACATATCCTTGTTGTTAATTAGTACACAAATTTTGTGATTATTTTATTGGCAAACAACTTACAAAGAACTGGTTAAATTTAATATATCATAGAGCAAGTATCTGTCACTCTGTCCGTTCCAAAATTCAAGACCCTCAAATTTAAACTCTCACCATTGACAATAAATAAATAACATTAACACTCTTTCCAATGATTTTATAAACAAAAAAAAACTGCAAACAGCTTTAAAATATTACCTTTGGTTTAATTTAAGCAGCTGTGTAGCTAAACACGTTTAAACTAACTGCAAAGTATAAAAAGTATGTCTTGATCAAGTTAAGTAAAATTATGAATAATTTTTTTTCCAACACCAAAGCACGCTAGAAACATAGATCATAAAAACTTCAGACATAAAATAACAATAGGATTTGAAATTTACACTTTTGCTTGTTGCTGTATCAAAAATCAATATGTTTTAAGCTATAATAGATTATCATATTGAGTAGTTTGTCCTGAAACGAAAAGCTATCACAATAATAGCTCCAAACCTAGAAATATTCTAATTTAAATGTTTCCAAAAAAATAAATATGAAATATAATTCTCATGAAACTGAGTATGAGAGCCAAGGATGATACGGCAAAAGTGATAGAGTCTAACTTGTTTCCTCAATGGATATATTTTTAACCAATAACTTATTGCTTTAACCAATGACGTATTCCTTGTGAAATATTATTAAAGTACTTATTTAATTTGTTTAAATCAGATGTGTGGAATATTGCCATCAATTTTATATCTATTTCATTCACATCCTAAAATCAACTGTATCAGCAAACTGAAACATACTTTCTCCCATTAACTCGTAAACAACATTTATCATGGGTAGGTGGGAGTAACTATGATATTCTATAGGGATAAATCACAACAGTTGCAATAAATTTTGAACGGTAATTGTACAGCAATGGGAGGTTGCACTATTTTTGTTTAGAATTATAAGGAGCAAACTCATTAATTTTAATCAAAACCGCCTTTTGTTCCTAAAACCCGATATTTTGTTATTTTTTGGGGTTTTTATGGATAAATAACATAAGTTCAATAACTTTGAAACCGTAATTTTTTCGGTAATTGAATTTGTATAATTTTGTTCAGAATTTAAAGGACTATAACATACAAATGCTTTATAAAATCTTTTCGGGTGTTTTCGAGAAAATCAGATTTTCCCTTATGTTATGGGTTTTTATGGAAAAATCATAATTAAAAATAAAAATTTTAAAGAAATAAAAAAACAACACCTGGAGATATAATGGATTAGTACCTACTTACCAAATCTAATCAAAGTCGCACGACATGTGTAGTCTGTAGCTCTGTACACATCCACGTACACACAGAAATCACTTCAAAAACAACTTTTTTAGGTTCAGGAGAACCCAAAACGGACCTACTTACAACTCAAACTCGGAAATGCCGAAGAAAGTAATACTTTCCCATGTATATGGGGAGAAAGTTAAATTAAAACTAACATATTTAATGCTTAAAACTATATTAATATAACGTATCGTCATTAACTTAGTATCAAAATGCAATAATACTATTCACCACTCATTTAAAAGTGAACACGAATGGATAGTTAGTAAATATTCTAATATCGCTTAAAATAAAAAAATAAACAATCGTACATACATATTTGATAGGAATATTGTGGGTAATTAATAAATTAAATATTATAAAAGTTAATAAACATAGTATAAATACCTGACATCACTATCATCATTGCGACCAACGTGAATAAAATGCGTAGTGCAATCATGTCTACAATAATTGAAGGTTAGAGAATTGATTGAAAATTTCATGAACTGTGGAACAATTTATACCTATTGCCTTATTTGAGTATGCCTGTTTTTTCATTGAAATGTGTTCTGTGTTGCTTCTTTCTTCCAACGAAAAAACAATATTGCATTGTTATAGCCAAAACTGCAGTGTTTACTGTCAAGTGGAATTTTCCATAAAGTTAACATGTTTGTTGGATGATTACGAGTTTTTCACACTGTTATAACATGCTGCAGCAAAACAGCTGATTTCTATGGGTGCATTGCGGGGCTAAAGTAGCCTTTTAGCGAATTTCCCTTTTAGCGACCTGGACCAGGGACCGATTTACTTTTTCGTTTTGAGGTTCCTAGAGGACAAAAACACAATCCGTTCAAATTCATATATACAGTATATACAGGGTGTTTTTTTTAAAAACTTGCATCTTTATTTGTGTAAAAACCGCAATAGATAGAAATATGCAGTTTGCGGGAATCATCTATTGACGTAGGGGGCCCAATCTTTTTGAATTCAACGGTACTTTCACATTCCCCCCCTTTCCCCCCCCCCTGCCCTCAACTTATTTTTTTTAAATAGCATGTTACCCCTTGTGACATATCAAATGAAAGAGCATGAAAAAAGAAAATGTTCGATGAAAAAAAAATTAAAATCGGTTCATAAATTTGTGAGATATCCCCCAACCCCATCTCCCCGGAACTTAATTTTTTTAATAGCAAGGTACCCCTTGTGACATATCAAATGAAAGAGCATGAAAAAAGGAAACGTTTGGTGAAATTTATTTTTCATTTCGCAAGGGGCACCTTGCTATTAAAAAAAAATTAAGTTCTGAGGAGGGGAAAAGGGAGGGATTATCTCACAAATTCATTAGCCAATTTTCAATTTTTTTTCACCAAACATTTTCTTTAGTCATGCTCTTTTATTTGATATGTCACAAGGGGTACCTTGCTATTAAAAGAAAAATTAAGTTCCGGGGAGGGAGGGGGGGGGATATCTTACAAATTTATGAACCGATTTTGAATTTTTTTCATCAAACATTTCCTTTTTTCATGCTCTTTCATTTGATATGTCACAAGTTGCACCTTGCTATTTAAAAAAATTAAGTTGGGGGCAGGGGGGAAAGGGGGGAATGTGAATGTAACGTTGAATTCAAAAAAATTGGGCCCCCTATGTCAATAGATGATTCCCGCAAACTGCATATTTCTATCTATTGCGGTTTTTACATTAATAAAGATGCAAGTTAAAAAAAACACCCTGTATATGTGTCTGTTAGCACAATAACTCGAGTAAAAATGATTCGATTATGATTACATTTGGTATAAACTCGTAATCCTAAATTTGTTCTAACGAGTTTGCGAACCAGCATAATCGGACTATGGGAATGGGGGTTTATGGGGAGTTTTTTTTAGGGTAAAATAGGTTTTTCCCATAAAGAAAAACATAAAGTTTTGCAATTTCTTTCCAAACCATTTTGTAGAGCTTAAAAGAAGCAAATAATTTAGTAAATTGAAGAGTTATTATGCGCTTAATGGTTACGGAGAAAATAAAAAAAATTTTAATTTAAAATTGCCATGTTTTTGTTATGATGAATAAGTAAACTGTTGTAGTTTGCTTTTTTATGAACGTATTTTGATCAAATTTGGGATTAACTTAAGATTTTACAAAAATAAACACTTTTTCCCTCCCTGTTGCAGCAAGTACTTGGTATACTAATTATATTTAAATAGGAAATAAATGTGATAATTTTAAGGAGAAATTTTAGTGTGAATCCAATCAGGCAAATGGAAATTCGCTTAGTCTACAGGTTTGCTGCGGCGGTGGTATTAATTTTCCTTCTTGGGATTAAAACGATTAGCTATATAGCATTAACAACTGTATTGATGAACAACTAAAATCAAAATTATACAGTTAAAAATAGTGTCAATTGTTCTTTCATCCATGAATAAACATTTCTTTACGATATCGCATTATTATAAGCAAACCGAGCTAATTATTGTTAAAACCATCTAATCGTTTCTATAAAAAATTGTACGGTTAAACAATTAATTTATCTACCATAACCTCATCCTAATTTGTACTACGTTAACCATAATGACAGCTGTCATTATGGTTAATGAGGCATTTATGGTTATGGAGGTAACCGTAATGAACCTTTATTTAAACCGTTTAATTAACGCATCCGTCAGTAAAAATACTTTTTGAAGCATAAAATATATACCAGTGTATATAATGCTTAATTCCAAATGAAACATTTTCATTTTATTAATAATTATCCTTATATAGTATTTTATTACATTAAGCCATGGTAATATCTCTTTCCACCCAAAAAAGCTCCCAAAGGTTTTTCTAATTGATCTGCACACCAATCTAACTACAAAAAAATCTTTAAGCAACAAAATTTATTATTACTAAACCCCAAAATAACGATTAAAAATTTAAACTCCACTAACTGTAGTCTCTGGCCCCCTGCATGGTCTAAACTCTAACTTTCTCATACAACAAACTAACCAATAAACATCAAATTCCTAGATTCCAAAGGATTAACACTTCAATTAGCAAACTCCAGACAACCTGAACCACAATTATCCTGAATAACTGGGTCGTAGCGGCTTATGTAAGTGAGTGGATATGTCTTAGGAGTAATTATCCACTCAACCGCAGTGGTGCGCCACCGTCGCAGACCGTCTAGACCGACTCCAGTACCTCCAGTTCCAGCTATAGCCATGGTGTCTGTCTTTGTCGTCACGGCGCTCCTAGTAGCCTCCGGTAAGTGTTATCAGTTGACCTTGAATCGTCCTTGTTTTCCACCTCAACCCCTGGAGGGAGTTGAAGATGTGGGTGTTTGAGAGGTTAGAGTGTGGTGGGGTTTTTACTGGTCCAATTTTTATGTTTACTAAAAAAAAACTTTTAATGTACAAGGTTTAATATGTAAAATGGTAAAAGACACGTATGGTACGTAAATAAAATTGACGTTAACAATGCCACTGGGATATATAGACATCTCATGTTTGAGGATCAGCTGTAGCCAATGATTAATCATTGGTTATTGATATAACAGTACAAAAGTCAATGGTTTAATTCGATTAGCAATTAATTCAACGAGTTTCTCATATACTGTAATGTATGTATCAAAACACTACTTTTCTATAATTATTGTTGATAATAATTTTCACTTATGCAGGGTGTTTTTTTTTTCAAACACAACCCAAATTGGAACTACCATGAGACACTTAATGACAAAACAAGCCCATAAGTTGGTAGCCCTGTTTTCTTTTTTTCATTGCCAATCAGCTGATGTGAATTGTTGCATGATTATCTATAAGATTTAGGGTTATTGGGAATGTATTGTAAATATAGGACACGATAGGTCTCAACATGGCGTTTCTTCACAATTTCAAAGGTAGAAGAATGTATTAAAAGTAAATAATGATTTTATGTCAAGAAAGGTTTGAAATAATGTTTTTATGACCTAAAAATCAACAAATAGACTGATCAAAGAATTAAGGAAACCGGATCTGAGGAAAACATAATTTCAAATGTCAAAAAAGATAATATAAGTTATTAAAAATCTAAATAAATTCCAAAAAACCAAATTGGAGAAGTGGTGATGGTAGCAACTTAATAATATGTCCTTTGATGGTTTATACAATAAAGTTAAATCAGTTTATCATTGGTTTGTGTGGACTACAATATATTCCAGTCTTCTATCATCTTAAGGAGTCCGGATTCCTCTCTGTGCCGTTCTGTTGACAGAATAACAATTTGACCACATTTCGTCATCGTCTACACTATCCTTTAAACCTTTGAAAGGAGTAATTTTATTCAGTAATGAAGTTCTTCAACAGAATATGTATGTTTACGAACCTTATGAATGTAGTTATAATATGCTCGAAACAAATAGAAAAATCAACACACTTGTAGTACTAATAAAAATTTTCAAATATACTATATTAATTTTATAACAGATTTATAGCAAACAATAATACTCAATGCTCAATGCTACTATGCAATGAGCTGGATTTTAAGCCTTGGCATAAGTTTACCGAAAGCCTTCTTATACTTAAGTCCTCAGTCCGATGATACAGATGAAACAATAAACTAATGGTTCATCTGTTAAAAAGACAAAGATTTTTTTACCGGTGAGTAGTATAGCGTACCTGGATTAAAAATTATTCATATAGTTTATTTATTTTATAATAATTTATCCTTAGACTTTTGTTAAGAAGTTGGTTATACATAAATAGTTATTTTGCATTTTTATAGGTTTTAATTTCTCAATTCATCTGCATTCATTTTCCTCCCACAACTAGCTACAGCTAAATATAGTTTGGCCAATGTATGCTACGATTAAAATAATAGATTGAAATGTCTAACCTTATTTGTTTGTAATAGCCACTTCTAACATTACCAAATATTTTGTTGTCAAAGCAAACTAACAATTATTTACTCTTGTTTAAGAATCAGATTGTTTTGACGGCCTTCTATTGGCACCTAAGGATTGTTTACAAAACTAACCTCTCTTATTACCCAGAATGCCCTTCAATGTCCACAATACCCACAATGCCCTCTAATGTCACGTGACATTTATGTGCTGTATCGGACAACGGTCAAGTAGTTGACCTTGCTATAACCTTCCTGAATGCCTGATTGTTTGACCTTTCAAGAAGCTGTAATTACTAGTGTTTCAAATCTAACAGATCTTTGACGACCGTTAAAATTGCTTAACTACTTCTTGGAGTAGATGTGAACATATATAGGGGAGGAAAGCATAACAAATCACTTTTAAGCCTTTCAGTTCATTTATTGAATAGGTAAAATGTATTTGAAAGCATATTTTAAATGTTTTATTGATTCGTTCAGTAAGTCCTATTAAATATCGTTACTGTTTAGAAGGAGTAGTGGAAATTGTTTTAATTGGCTTTTAAATGTATTTAACTGACAGTAATTAATATTCTCTGTTGCAAGATAAATATACAAAGAAACGATTTGTTATCAAAATGTATCATTATTTTGTAACATTTACCACTTATAAAATTGAATCATTAATGCACCACCGTTTTATCAATTTTGTTTTAACATTTTGTTTCACATTCATACACATAATGTATGATTTTATTTTATTATTATCTTCCTAAACGTTACAAATCTAAATTGTTTATCGTTGTATTTTTCCTTTGATGAATTTTAATTAGTTTTGTAATTAATAATTTATGATATCACTAAAACGTAGGTGTGAAATATGAAAAAAAAAACTATTAATTTATTGTGATTAAAAAAACTATTCGAGCATTTCGTATTGCAAACAAACATTTTCCCATGATGAGAGTCTCAGGGTCATTTAATTTCAGCAAATATTTATTAAATCTAATCCGTAATATTGTACTAGCTACAGTAATACAAAAACAGGTAACATAAACCATTTCCATCACTCTGTATTCGAAAATATCCCACTTCCATCTGAGCAGACAGCTGAAATCTTCGAAAATCGTCTATTACCATACACCAAAAACAAATAGTGATCAGCTGACTTTTTCTTACATAAACATTACTTTCGCTACACAAACAATACTTTGCCATCAACAAAGTTACAACAGAAGTTCCCGGTTATAAATAACTATTGTTATTTATTTGTTTTGGCAGTTTTTTTATGTTCAATCAGCTGAGTTTTACACTAAAATTGATTGTACAGCCGTATTGTGTTTAGATTAGAAAAATGAACGGATTACGAAAAATCAGATATTTTTGTTTGTTTGATGAAGTCGTTTCTTTTCATCGTGATAAAAAGTATCGTACGAAAATCGTCACGTCTCATTTCGGAGCTCGATAGTGTTTTACATGCGAATCGAATGAGTGAAATATACTATTAAAATTTTACTGTCAGTTAATTACACTCTCGAACTAATACGAGAATCAGGCTTCGTTAAACTACAGGGTGTTATGATTTTGTATAGTGTAAGTAAGACAATATGACTTATTCAATATGATTGATCGTTTTGTTTACGGAAGGTGAAGATAACAGGTGTCAGATTATAAAAGACCTTCATCATGAATGAAACTGATAACATCGGATATCATAAAGATGTTAGTAACTCTGCCAAGGCTAGTTCATATTAGGGCTTAAACTGTTTTACATTTTAACTGGTAATGGAGGAAAATGGTCATTTATTGCATGGTAACTTTTGTCAACTGTATGTATATATCAACAAATCTGTGATCAAAATTCTGTCTAATATAGATGAACCTGCTGTCATAGAGAGCATAGTTCTTTGTGCTAAATATAGATGGTGATAGTTAAAAAAAATGTTTCTACTGAATTTTGTTGATTGAGATAGCTTACGTTCCATAAAAGGTGCTATAGCTTACAATAAGTCGTCATCAGTTTGACCCGGTTAAAAAGTCCACAAAATCAACAGACAGAATTAAATTTACATGAGCAAAATCTGACAGTGGCAGAGATCAACCACGTCCATTTTGGAAAACAATTCTGACAACCTTAACATGGAGATGAAATGTCTAGTCATTAAAAAATTTCAATATTATAAGACATGCCTTTTGGCAAGAAAAACGAGTTTTAGTCGTCAAGAAATTGACGATTTCCATTCATTTCAGTGTTTCAATAATATTTTTTTGCATATAGAGTAGGGAAAAATATATAAGATATCAACTTTTATGTGTTGCAAGATTTCTTAAGTGGTAATGGTGGTAGGGTAAACGCAAATAGTGAGTTTGAGTTGAAAATCGATGATTGTTTAGATCTCAGCTGTATTTTAATGGATTTTACGAACATTAAGCTTATTCAATTTTTCTTATACAGTTCAGGTATACAAATGTAACATTTAAGGGAACAACTGTCAGTTTAGTCCGCTACATTGTCGAGTGACCGGGAAAGGTGTGGGGGTGTTACGCAAGTAAATGAGGTGACCGCCGCCGTTGCCGCTAAATTCTATACCTCTTGGCTAATCTTGTCCACTTCACTTTCATATCGCCATATCCACTCTTTCTTACCTGGGCCCTCAAGGTCTTGTAAGCTTAATTGCTGAGCTGGTTGATCATTTGAAAAGTTTAAAACTGTTGCATTATATTAAATTAGTTTCCAATCGTAAATTATTTTTATTGAAACAATTACCAATCACTGATTCAATAGTAAAATGAAAGTTCTGTCGAGGTTTTGAATAGTAATCACATACAGTCTTCAGGAAGTAAGACCAAGAACATGGCAATACTGGACAGCTTCAGAAAACAAAATAGCTGAAAACATGATTGTATCATAATCAATTAAGATGTGAATGCCGCCTAGGTGCCTATTTCAACCCAAATATGAATGAGGAATGAATGTAGAATGAAATGTGATGATCCTTGTAGCTTTGTTACTCACCAAAATCAACTGTTTCATTAGCCAGGATCATTTATTTAAAGCCCAATGGTAAGGGACAGCTGGGTCCAAATTCTAACAGTTAAAAAGTTACTGACTTTTCTCATAATTGATACGGCAAACTTTTAACTGTTGGTCTAGTACTATAACCTCTCAGCTGTTAGGGTAGCCAGCCAACAATAGGATAAATACCGCAACAAAAATTATTTACACAAAATCAAAATATAATAACTCAGAATGTGACTTTGTTTGCAGTTGTATAGCTTTTTGTAGCTATAATTGCACTCTAGAACAGTGTACATCAACAATTGATGCAGGATTACGATAGCTATAATACTTTAGTCAGCAAAAGGGTGGTTACTAGTGTCTCTGACTTCGGTGCAAGATGGTAGGTCCGAACTCTGTCTCATCCGTAAAAGATTTTAGGTACCTTACTTGTACCACTTCCCTTTAAACGTGTGAGCTTTTAATTCTAAATGCCACCAGCATTGACACCAGAAAATATCGTTTAACTACTGCAACGTAACGTTTGTAGTCACTAATCGCAAGTGTTAAGTGTCTTTGACCACTTTGACCAACTTGAGGCACCGCCAGCTACAAATAACAAGGTAGGAACACGAACTGTGTGTATTACAGTCACATAGCAAGCAGGCCAAGGGCGGAGTACAGTATCATTATCAGCTTATTACATCACCACTGTGGCTTAAAGGAGATCATATCTCATACCCCCTGATTGAATGGTTAGTTTTGCTAAAAATTTCAGATCTTAGATTCTTAAATTTTGAATACGATTTGAGAAGTCCTTAAAAATGTTCAGAGTAGGTCGGGAAAAGCTTATTGACAGCAATCATGTTAAGATCAAACCCTTGCAGAGGGAAATTGTATATCATTTGAAAGATCTTAAAATTTCCTGAAACTCTTCAATCAAGTAGATAAGTCATTGAAAATAGGTGGATAGCCGGGAATTTGATTACCAAAGGATGTGACAAAGAGGTTCATCAGTATATCTAATATTAGGATGAAATGATTTTATGAATATTAAGAAGCTAGTAAATCTTATAAGAAGGCTATTTATTATTGTTGGTATTATCTAACTAACGTCAGTCGGTTGACTCACAGACTGTGCGTCCATTTTCTACCGGCGATTATGGTTCCCTATCAAACGTGACATGGGAAATCTGTTTTTTGTTGGGTAGTCGTGTAGTAATAAGAGATAATATGAGGAAAATATAATTTTTGACATTATTAAACTCTAAGGCTCAGCAAACTATGGTTTATTCAAATGAAAAATTAGCTATAGCCATAGGACGCCGAGTTATTTTATGACAACGTCTCATCGACCGGCCTTTTCCCATAGTTATAACAGTTTAATAACAAACTTGTAAACATAAACGTTGCATAGAAGCTCCATTATGAATGCAACTGCTGTTTAGGTAGGCCGGGGCTGCGACGTTGCCGCTTCTCACCGCGAGAGAAGGTATGCTACTAGTCTATGATGATATGTCTACTTCAAAAATCCAAAAGTCAACGGTGATAAGCACTATGGCCCTACTATAAACAGAACATCTCCATAGTTACAGACTATAGTAGGTTGTTCGGAAGCAGACCAGCGAAAGTGACCGGGGTCAAGGTGTGAGGGAGTGACAGAGTAACAACTACTCTCGATTTCTACTCGACTTTAGCACTTCGCTCCACTCCACTCTAGTTGGTCCAGATTCGACTCACTTTCTGGCGCGGGAAAAACTTTGGGAACGTCAAAGAAACGCTGCGGCTTCGAATTTCTTTCTGATAGAAACGTTTGAAACTAGAGAAATGCATGTCGTTAACATTAATCTAGTCTTGTTTGGAATATTCCTCTAAAAAAACCTCGACAGCAGACCAATTTATCGGTTGTAATATTGTACTAGCAATTTTTGCTATTAACTGCATAACTATCGTGTTTAACTCTTCAATAATTTTATATTTCATTGGTCCAAAAGATTATAACCCTCCTTTTGGGTATGGTGTATTACTTTATGTAACAGGGGTGTATATTTATAAAAATTCTCATTATAAATAAGTTGGGATAAAAATTTGTATGATATATTAGGCACCCATAAAGTAATAAGTAAATCCCAGGAAAGGGCAATCATTAATCGATGTGATTAATGATTTTCCGTATAGTTTGTCATTTCCCATAAACTAAACTTAAACCAAATCTTCCGAAATAAGAACGAAACTATTACTTAAGTGCCTACTCTTACTTAGCAGGATAATATTTGAATTTCGTATTCTTAAGCCTTTTTCATCAGATTTTAGCTGATTTCTAAAACTTTCTTCTTGTTGGACGTTTTCTGTTGGATGATATTCTCACAAAATAAATAATAAATATGTTGTAAAAGACCAAAAATACAATTTTCCAGTGTCAATATCATCTTCTACGTGTTCTTTCATCGATTCTTATGAAGTTTCAATCCAACAATCAATCATATGACCAACAATAACACAGCTGGAGTTACTTCTATGTAACCCTAGCGTCACATGTCGATGATGAGTTATGAAAGGTGTGACGTTAGGCTTATATCACACGTTATACAATGTAATAAATCACTATATTCCAGGTTTCCGGTGAAAGGGGGTCAGCTACGGCGACTTGTTGGATGTCATTTACTGCCATTTTTATAGGTTATGATTATCCAGAAGTACGAACATTTTACGTTGAACGTAGTTTTTGTTATGCACGTTAACAGTTGTATTTTCAAGCTCATATCAACTTCACATATATAATCCAAAATGTAGCAAGATAACAAGGTAGCACGAGCTAAACAGAATGAAAGCGATATCAATTATTTAAGGTGGGGAAGTCACTATGTGTGTATTTTAATCCAACTATGGGTGAAGGATGAGTGGCGTGATCTTGTAGCCTTGTTAGTGACTACGGCCGACATGTTCCTTAGCTGTTAATTAATAGCCCATACAGCCAATGGCAACTAAGGGACCTACAGTTTATAGTGGAATCCGAACCACATTTTTTCCTCGTAATAAACGAATTGGTCTAATTATCAGGATAGTACTGCGTAGTATTCATTATTTCGGACGTTAATCCACACCAGGGAGCATCAAATCCACAGTGCATGCCTATAAATATCCACAATACCAACAACATAATTTTGTTATTCACATCAATCATTGAAAATATCATTGATTTTCGGATACAAGTTCAGACATTTCATTCCATACGGTCCAGTTTAGTGAAATCTATTACTGTTTTACAGTTTATTGTAGTTTATACGATGTACAATAAGATATACCCTTAAACTTAGTTAAAAATTTAATGTTTCCAAAAAAACAGCAATTGACAACAGCAAAATCCGAGACTCTATCCCAACTGTAGGCTACAGCTCTAATTTTAGAAAGGAAAGTCCAGTTATATCAATAGTCAAAGCAAATCAACAATCAATTCCCATTAAAGGCAGTTTGTCAGTTTACATTGCATAACAGCAACAATGAGGCCAAAATAATCGATTTAATTATTTAGGGCAAAGCACTTTCTCTCGACCTTTTGATGGCGTTGACATTTCTGCCTTGCCTCATACATCGGTGTGAATTTTTTGTTTAGCTGTGAGACGTGTATGATACCTTGTAAAACACACTTTGGGCCATTAAAAAATCATTATGTTCCGTTACAGGAATCGGTTGAGATTATTATAATGTTTTTGGTAGTTTCTTTATAGAAAAAGCACGAATTATTGTTGGTTTATGAAAATACTAGTCTTACCTATGAAATTGATGAGTGAACATAAAATAAATATAACTAAATCATAAAGTAAAAATATAAACTAGTGTGGAGATACAAAAGTGTTGTAGCTTCCGTAAGTAAGAAAATAGATTCAGATAGGTAGTGTAGTGATCAGTAGTTAGTTAAGTTAGTTGTTGTATTAGAGCTACATACATAGTGACAAACAATCCCAGATCTGTGTCCAACAGAGTAGAGGGTTTTTTGTGAGTAGTCTGATCCTCTCAGGAGTCCCACACTACAGGTTGGCCTCCTTTGTGCGTAAATCCATTTTCCCTCCTCTCCCTAAAAAAAGAAATTATTTATAGAAATTCCAGTCATTAAAGGTATATAGTGTCAATTTTCAATAATAAAATAAATTAAAATTTAGTTTAACACCCCCAAAACAACAATACTTACTTAGATGGACGGTATTCATCAGCAGATTCCATAGCAATAACCAGGGTGGTACATGTTTTGGTGGAATGCCATTTACATATAGCACATCCCTTAATGTATTCCATGGGCTGAATCATGTAACACCTGTTTATCGGGCAAGAAAACACTGTTGACAGTCATTTGTGGCTTCCTTATAATAAAATGTTGATCTGTTCTGCAAGTTTAACATATATTTTTGTCATTTTGTCTAGCTTTTACTAACCTTGTTTCTTCCAGGTCACTGTCTGCCGGTCCTAGATGCCCCAGGATGCCCAGAGCAGTACGGAGTCCAGACCTACGAGCACCCAGAGGCCTGTGACCACTTCTTCAAGTGTACCAATGGAACTTTGACCTTGGAGCAGTGTGAGAATGGTCTCCTGTACGACGGCAAGGGCAACGTCCACAACCACTGCAACTACCACTGGGGAGTAGAGTGTGGAAACAGGAAGGCAGTCTGTGAGTAAACATTGTTCAATATTATCATGAGCTTATGTTGTGAGTTGATCAAATCATTACAAATGTTACAGCATGATGCTGTAACAGAATAAAGTCATTAAGCACTTCCTAGAATGATGCTATGGGATAAAGTCATTAAACATTTCATAGAATTATTCTGTGACTATACAACTTTTCCTAGAATGGATATATGATGGATAGAATGATGCCTATATGAAGGCGATAGAGATTTTCTAGGTTGGTCTTGTGAGTGGATAGATACATGAAAATTTACTAGAATCATGTTGAATTATGCTAAAATTATTTTGAAAGCAGTATAATTTAAAGTTAAAGTAATCTCACATTTCATATTATTAGTAGCAGTGGCATTTTTTCCCCATACAATCTTGATAACAATACAAAAATTTAGCTTTGTGTAAATTGTCTCATATGACAAGAGAAAAAACGTTTATTGCCAATCTTAGTACCCTTGCCAAGGTCGATATTTTGATTATTTTCCTGTGGTTGAGCCTCTAATCCAATATTTCCTATGCCTTGGAGGGTTTTTTACCTGAAAATTAACAATAAAGAACATTATTTTCGAGGATGATATTAGTATAAAAATAAAAGTAAAATGCATATCATAGACAAAAAGAATTAAATATATACTGTCAGCCGTGCTACTGCTACCATGGTCACCATAGGTTCTGGCGCACACTGCTTGGAGTGCCGAGTAGTTATGTAGCGCTTACGCTGTAATTACATTGTGGTCCCAGCGGTGTGCACCAGAACCTATGGTATCCGCAGCACAGCTGACGGTCTATATATATTTAATTATTTTTGTCATGTGCATATCCAATTTTAAAATCCGCCTCCCCTAACAATTTGACTGACGATTCACAAGCAATAGTCTCAACTCATGTTTTCCAACAGTGGTACCAGAGTCCTCACCAGGCTGTGAGTACAAGTTCGGTATCTACCCTGAGAGCTCCTCCTGCAGTACCAACTACATCAAATGCGAACATGGCTACCCTTACCAGACACCCTGTGAGCCCGGCCTGGCCTACGACGACAAGACTCACTCCTGTAACTGGCCTGATATGCTGCTCGACCAGTGCAACCCTGAGGGTATGTAGGGGATGTGATAGTAAGGGTGGGAAAGCTGGGAAAGTGCTTATAGCATACCCGCCGCAGGAATTAGTTTTTTAGCTGTTGTAATACAAATTGTCAAAATGTTAACACATTTTGTACAACACAATTGTCTAGGTGACTGAGTGGTATCTCTCGCTTTCAAATCTGAAGGTCGCTGGTTTGATTCCAAGCAAGATCGTTTCCAGATCCAGATGCAAATTTGTTATTAAGCTATAAATTATTGATACAATCTAACAAAAAGGTCGACGTTGGATAATTACAAGACCATATACTGTATCCTTTCAAAACGTAAAAAAGCTATTTGCGTAGAAAACACACAAAATGGAATAAAACAACCTTTTGCAAACAAACCCTTATCTTATTATTTGATAAGAAGTTTATTAATAGAAACAACCAAAACCTAATGTCATTAGAGGATTACCATTACAGTTTAATTTTCTTTGCAATAGTTGAAGTCAACATAGTTGAGTCAGTTGATATGAATTAAACACGACACCGGTTTGCTTATTTTTAAACCAGACAAGTGGAGAATTTCTTTAATTTTTGTTTGAGTAAACAATAGGCAAATTGTTTTAAAAGACGTACAAATTCAAGATTACTTACCTGAGTATATTTTATCTCTAAGAGAGAAAGTAGCTATTTTTGGCAAAGCAGTCATGTTTTACAGTCGTCATCAATGTTGACATTTCTGTTGTTTACAAACATTAATTAAAATATCAAGTGATTAGCAGTCCTTTCTGACTGTGTGTTTCAAATAGTAAACAACATTAAAGTGACATAAAAATGTTTGAGGTTCGCGAACAGAAAGATTTCACATATGTTTTTTTTTCTGTTCTCTATTTGAAGTTACCGAGATATGATGAATTTTAGAACTAAAAACGGCTGTTTTCCGGACAGTATGATGAAAATGCGTTTGTTTTATGCAACATAATTTAAAGCTATTTGTTCAAAACAAAAAATATTGTAAAGTCATACGTTTTTCTAAATTACGTCTAGCAGAACAGGTTTATTGGTCTCAAGCCCATTTATCTTGAATAGTTCTACCTTTATCTTACCTTTATATATAAGTTCTATCTTTACCCTTAACATTACTTTGTGATTCTCAACCTACAACTACTTCTTCCATGTCCACAGCCGTACTCGGATTCAAGTGCCCAGACAAGGTCGACCCTCACTCCGTGGCAGCCAAGTTCTGGCCCTTCCCAAGGTTCGCTGTGCCCGGGGACTGTGAGCGTCTCATCACCTGCGTCAACGGCTACCCACGACTGATCACCTGCGGCGACGGCAAGGTCTTTGACGAGTCTACCCTTACCTGCGAGGAGCCTGAGGACGCTAGGTCCAAGTGGTGAGTAGGGAAATAGTTCATAGAGAGTGGGGTAGAAGTGTTAACGGCTACCCCCGACTGATCACCTGCGGAGACGGCAAGGTCTTTGACAAGTCTACTCTTACTTGTGAGGAACCTGAGGATGCTAGGTCCAAGTGGTGAGTAGGGAAATAGTTCATAGAGAGTGGGGTAGAAGTGTTAACGGCTACCCACGACTGATCACCTGCGGCGACGGCAAGGTCTTTGACAAGTCTACTCTTACTTGTGAGGAACCTGAGGATGCTAGGTCCAAGTGGTGAGTAGGGAAATAGTTCATAGAGAGTAGGGTATAAGAGAAGTGTTAACGGCTACCCCCGACTGATCACCTGCGGAGACGGCAAGGTCTTTGACGAGTCTACCCTTACCTGCGAGGAACCTGAGGATGCTAGGTCCAAGTGGTGAGTGGGGAAATAGTTTATAGAGAGTAGGGTGGAAGAGAAGTGTTAACGGCTACCCACGACTGATCACCTGCGGCGACGGCAAGGTCTTTGACAAGTCTACTCTTACTTGTGAGGAACCTGAGGATGCTAGGTCCAAGTGGTGAGTAGGGAAATAGTTCATAGAGAGTAGGGTATAAGAGAAGTGTTAACGGCTACCCCCGACTGATCACCTGCGGCGACGGCAAGGTCTTTGACGAGTCTACCCTTACCTGTGAGGAACCTGAGGATGCTAGGTCCAAGTGGTGAGTAGGGAAATAGTTCATAGAGAGTAGGGTAGAAGAGAAGTGTTAACGGCTACCTTCGACTGATCACCTGCGGAGACGGCAAGGTCTTTGACGAGTCTACCCTTACCTGTGAGGAGTCTGAGGATGCTAGGTCCAAGTGGTTAGTAGGGAAATAGTTCATAGAGAGTAGGGTGGAAGAGAAGTGTTAACGGCTACCCCAGACTGATCACCTGCGGAAACGGCAAGGTCTTTGACGAGTCTACCCTTACCTGTGAGGAGCCTGAGGACGCTAGGTCCAAGTGGTGAGTAGGGAAATAGTTCAGAGAGAGTGGGGTAGAAGTGTTAACGGCTACCCACGACTGATCACCTGCGGCGACGGCAAGGTCTTTGACAAGTCTACCCTTACCTGCGAGGAACCTGAGGATGCTAGGTCCAAGTGGTGAGTGGGGAAATAGTTTATAGAGAGTAGGGTGGAAGAGAAGTGTTAACGGCTACCCACGACTGATCACCTGCGGCGACGGCAAGGTCTTTGACAAGTCTACTCTTACTTGTGAGGAACCTGAGGATGCTAGGTCCAAGTGGTGAGTAGGGAAATAGTTCATAGAGAGTAGGGTATAAGAGAAGTGTTAACGGCTACCCCCGACTGATCACCTGCGGCGACGGCAAGGTCTTTGACGAGTCTACCCTTACCTGTGAGGAACCTGAGGATGCTAGGTCCAAGTGGTGAGTAGGGAAATAGTTCATAGAGAGTAGGGTAGAAGAGAAGTGTTAACGGCTACCCCCGACTGATCACCTGCGGAGACGGCAAGGTCTTTGACGAGTCCACCCTTACCTGCGAGGAACCTGAGGACGCTAGGTCCAAGTGGTGAGTAGGGAAATAGTTCATAGAGAGTAGGGTAGAAGAGAAGTGTTAACGGCTACCCCCGACTGATCACCTGCGGAGACGGCAAGGTCTTTGACGAGTCAACCCTTACCTGCGAGGAGCCTGAGGACGCTAGGTCCAAGTGGTGAGTAGGGAAATAGTTCATAGAGAGTATGGTAGAAGAGAAGTGTTAACGGCTACCCCCGACTGATCACCTGTGGAGACGGCAAGGTCTTTGACGAGTCCACCCTTCCCTGTGAGGAGCCTGAGGACGCTAGGTCCAAGTGGTGAGTAGGGAAATAGTTCATAGAGAGTAGGGTAGAAGAGAAGTGTTAACGGCTACCTTCGACTGATCACCTGCGGAGACGGCAAGGTCTTTGACGAGTCTACCCTTACCTGTGAGGAGTCTGAGGATGCTAGGTCCAAGTGGTTAGTAGGGAAATAGTTCATAGAGAGTAGGGTGGAAGAGAAGTGTTAACGGTTACCCCCGTCTGATCACCTGCGGAGACGGCAAGGTCTTTGACGAGTCCACCCTTACCTGCGAGGAGCCTGAGGACGCTAGGTCCAAGTGGTGAGTAGGGAAATAGTTCATAGAGAGTAGGGTAGAAGAGAAGTGTTAACGGCTACCTTCGACTGATCACCTGCGGAGACGGCAAGGTCTTTGACGAGTCTACCCTTACCTGTGAGGAGTCTGAGGATGCTAGGTCCAAGTGGTTAGTAGGGAAATAGTTCATAGAGAGTAGGGTGGAAGAGAAGTGTTAACGGCTACCCCAGACTGATCACCTGCGGAAACGGCAAGGTCTTTGAC
Organism: Macrosteles quadrilineatus; assembly: GCF_028750875.1. NCBI lineage: Eukaryota > Metazoa > Arthropoda > Insecta > Hemiptera > Cicadellidae > Macrosteles > Macrosteles quadrilineatus. Next base: position 85,664,645 of record NW_026542597.1, read on the forward strand.
GAGTCTACCCTTACCTGTGAGGAGCCTGAGGACGCTAGGTCCAAGTGGTGAGTAGGGAAATAGTTCAGAGAGAGTAGGGTAGAAAAGAAGTGTTAACGGCTACCCCCGACTGATCACCTGTGGAGACGGCAAGGTCTTTGACGAGTCCACCCTTACCTGTGAGGAGCCTGAGGACGCTAGGTCCAAGTGGTGAGTAGGGAAATAGTTCATAGAGAGTAGGGTAGAAGAGAAGTGTTAACGGCTACCCCCGACTGATCACCTGCGGAGACGGCAAGGTCTTTGACGAGTCCACCCTTACCTGTGAGGAACCTGAGGATGCTACGTCCAAGTGGTGAGTAGGGAAATAGTTCATAGAGAGTAGGGTGGAAGAGAAGTGTTAACGGCTACCCCCGACTGATCACCTGTGGAGACGGCAAGGTCTTTGACGAGTCCACCCTTACCTGTGAGGAGCCTGAGGATGCTACGTCCAAGTGGTGAGTAGGGAAATAGTTCATAGAGAGTAGGGTGGAAGAGAAGTGTTAACGGCTACCCCCGACTGATCACCTGCGGAGACGGCAAGGTCTTTGACGAGTCCACCCTTACCTGTGAGGAACCTGAGGATGCTACGTCCAAGTGGTGAGTAGGGAAATAGTTCATAGAGAGTAGGGTGGAAGAGAAGTGTTAACGGCTACCCCCGACTGATCACCTGTGGAGACGGCAAGGTCTTTGACGAGTCCACCCTTACCTGTGAGAAACCTGAGGATGCTACGTCCAAGTGGTGAGTAGGGAAATAGTTCATAGAGAGTAGGGTAGAAGAGAAGTGTTAACGGCTACCCCAGACTGATCACCTGCGGAGACGGCAAGGTCTTTGACGAGTCCACCCTTACCTGTGAGGAACCTGAGGATGCTACGTCCAAGTGGTGAGTAGGGAAATAGTTCATAGAGAGTAGGGTAGAAGAGAAGTGTTAACGGCTACCCCAGACTGGTCACCTGTGTGACGGCAAGGTCTTTGACGAGTCCACCCTTACCTGTGAGGAACCTGAGGATGCTACGTCCAAGTGGTGAGTAGGGAAATAGTTCATAGAGAGTAGGATAGAAGAGAAGTGTTAACGGCTACCCCCGACTGATCACCTGTGGAGACGGCAAGGTCTTTGACGAGACCACCCTTACCTGTGAGGAACCTGAGGATGCTACGTCCAAGTGGTGAGTAGCGAAATAGTTCATAGAGAGTAGGGTAGAAGATAAGTGTTAACGGCTACCCCAGACTGATCACCTGTGGTGACGGCAAGGTCTTTGACGAGTCCACCCTTACCTGTGAGGAACCTGAGGACGCTAGGTCCAAGTGGTGAGTAGGGAAATAGTTCATAGAGAGTAGGGTAGAAGAGAAGTAGTAACGGCTACCCCCGACTGATCACTTGCGGAGACGGCAAGGTCTTTGACGAGTCCACCCTTACCTGTGAGGAACCTGAGGATGCTACGTCCAAGTGGTGAGTAGGGAAATAGTTCATAGAGAGTAGGGTAGAAGAGAAGTGTTAACGGCTACCCCCGACTGGTCACCTGCGGCGCCGGCAAGGTCTTTGACGAGTCCACCCTTACCTGTGAGGAGCCTGAGGACGCTAGGTCCAAGCGGTGAGTAGGGAAATAGTTCATAGAGAGTAGGGTGGAAGAGAAGTGTTAACGGCTACCCCCGACTGATCACCTGTGGAGACGGCAAGGTCTTTGACGAGTCCACCCTTACCTCTGAGTAGCCTGAGGACGCTAGGTCCAAGTGGTGAGTAGGGAAATAGTTCATAGAGAGTAGGGTAGAAGAGAAGTGTTAACGGCTACCCCAGACTGATCACCTGTGGAGACGGCAAGGTCTTTGACGAGTCCACCCTTACCTGTGAGGAGCCTGAGGATGCTACGTCCAAGTGGTGAGTAGGGAAATAGTTCATAGAGAGTAGGGTGGAAGAGAAGTGTTAACGGCTACCCCCGACTGATCACCTGCGGAGACGGCAAGGTCTTTGACGAGTCCACCCTTACCTGTGAGGAACCTGAGGATGCTACGTCCAAGTGGTGAGTAGGGAAATAGTTCATAGAGAGTAGGGTGGAAGAGAAGTGTTAACGGCTACCCCCGACTGATCACCTGTGGAGACGGCAAGGTCTTTGACGAGTCCACCCTTACCTGTGAGAAACCTGAGGATGCTACGTCCAAGTGGTGAGTAGGGAAATAGTTCTTAGAGAGTAGGGTAGAAGAGAAGTGTTAACGGCTACCCCAGACTGATCACCTGCGGAGACGGCAAGGTCTTTGACGAGTCCACCCTTACCTGTGAGGAACCTGAGGATGCTACGTCCAAGTGGTGAGTAGGGAAATAGTTCATAGAGAGTAGGGTAGAAGAGAAGTGTTAACGGCTACCCCAGACTGGTCACCTGTGTGACGGCAAGGTCTTTGACGAGTCCACCCTTACCTGTGAGGAACCTGAGGATGCTACGTCCAAGTGGTGAGTAGGGAAATAGTTCATAGAGAGTAGGATAGAAGAGAAGTGTTAACAGCTACCCCCGACTGATCACCTGTGGAGACGGCAAGGTCTTTGACGAGACCACCCTTACCTGTGAGGAACCTGAGGATGCTACGTCCAAGTGGTGAGTAGGGAAATAGTTCATAGAGAGTAGGGTAGAAGATAAGTGTTAACGGCTACCCCAGACTGATCACCTGTGGTGACGGCAAGGTCTTTGACGAGTCCACCCTTACCTGTGAGGAACCTGAGGACGCTAGGTCCAAGTGGTGAGTAGGGAAATAGTTCATAGAGAGTAGGGTAGAAGAGAAGTAGTAACGGCTACCCCCGACTGATCACTTGCGGAGACGGCAAGGTCTTTGACGAGTCCACCCTTACCTGTGAGGAACCTGAGGATGCTACGTCCAAGTGGTGAGTAGGGAAATAGTTCATAGAGAGTAGGGTAGAAGAGAAGTGTTAACGGCTACCCCCGACTGGTCACCTGCGGCGACGGCAAGGTCTTTGACGAGTCCACCCTTACCTGTGAGGAGCCTGAGGACGCTAGGTCCAAGCGGTGAGTAGGGAAATAGTTCATAGAGAGTAGGGTGGAAGAGAAGTGTTAACGGCTACCCCCGACTGATCACCTGTGGAGACGGCAAGGTCTTTGACGAGTCCACCCTTACCTCTGAGTAGCCTGAGGACGCTAGGTCCAAGTGGTGAGTAGGGAAATAGTTCATAGAGAGTAGGGTAGAAGAGAAGTGTTAACGGCTACCCCAGACTGATCACCTGCGGAGACGGCAAGGTCTTTGACGAGTCCACCCTTACCTGTGAGGAACCTGAGGATGCTACGTCCAAGTGGTGAGTAGGGAAATAGTTCATAGAGAGTAGGGTAGAAGAGAAGTGTTAACGGCTACCCCAGACTGGTCACCTGTGTGACGGCAAGGTCTTTGACGAGTCCACCCTTACCTGTGAGGAACCTGAGGATGCTACGTCCAAGTGGTGAGTAGGGAAATAGTTCATAGAGAGTAGGATAGAAGAGAAGTGTTAACGGCTACCCCCGACTGATCACCTGCGGAGACGGCAAGGTCTTTGACGAGTCCACCCTTACCTGTGAGGAACCTGAGGATGCTACGTCCAAGTGGTGAGTAGGGAAATAGTTCATAGAGAGTAGGGTAGAAGATAAGTGTTAACGGCTACCCCAGACTGGTCACCTGTGGCGACGGCAAGGTCTTTGACGAGTCCACCCTTACCTGTGAGGAACCTGAGGACGCTAGGTCCAAGTGGTGAGTAGGGAAATAGTTCATAGAGAGTAGGGTAGAAGAGAAGTGTTAACGGCTACCCCCGACTGATCACCTGCGGAGACGGCAAGGTCTTTGACGAGTCCACCCTTACCTGTGAGGAGCCTGAGGACGCTAGGTCCAAGCGGTGAGTAGGGAAATAGTTCATAGAGAGTAGGGTGGAAGAGAAGTGTTAACGGCTACCCCCGACTGATCACCTGTGGAGACGGCAAGGTCTTTGACGAGTCTACCCTTACCTGTGAGGAGCCTGAGGACGCTACGTCCAAGTGGTGAGTAGGGAAATAGTTCATAGAGAGTAGGGTAGAAGAGAAGTGTTAACGGCTACCCCCGACTGATCACCTGCGGAGACGGCAAGGTCTTTGACGAGTCTACCCTTACCTGTGAGGAACCTGAGGATGCTACGTCCAAGTGGTGAGTAGGGAAATAGTTCATAGAGAGTAGGGTGGAAGAGAAGTGTTAACGGCTACCCCCGACTGATCACCTGTGGAGACGGCAAGGTCTTTGACGAGTCTACCCTTACCTGTGAGGAACCTGAGGATGCTACGTCCAAGTGGTGAGTAGGGAAATAGTTCATAGAGAGTAGGGTGGAAGAGAAGTGTTAACGGCTACCCCGACTGATCACCTGCGGAGACGGCAAGGTCTTTGACGAGTCTACCCTTACCTGTGAGGAGCCTGAGGACGCTAGGTCCAAGTGGTGAGTAGGGAAATAGTTCATGGAGGGTAGGGTAGATGAGAAGTGTTAACGGCTACCCCAGACTGATCACCTGTGGAGACGGCAAGGTCTTTGACGAGTCCACCCTTACCTGTGAGTAGCCTGAGGACGCTACGTCCAAGTGGTGAGTAGGGAAATAGTTCATAGAGAGTAGGGTGGAAGAGAAGTGTTAACGGCTACCCCCGACTGATCACCTGTGGAGACGGCAAGGTCTTTGACGAGTCTACCCTTACCTGTGAGGAGCCTGAGGACGCTAGGTCCAAGTGGTGAGTAGGGAAATAGTTCATGGAGGGTAGGGTGGATGAGAAGTGTTAACGGCTACCCCAGACTGATCACCTGTGGAGACGGCAAGGTCTTTGACGAGTCCACCCTTACCTGTGAGTAGCCTGAGGACGCTAGGTCAAAGTGGTGAGTAGGGAAATAGTTCATGGAGGGTAGGGTAGATGAGAAGTGTTAACGGCTACCCCAGACTGATCACCTGCGGCAACGGCAAGGTCTTTGACGAGTCCACCCTTTACCTGTGAGGAACCTGAGGATGCTAGGTCCAAGTGGTGAGTAGGGAAATAGTTCATAGAGAGTAGGGTAGAAGGGACGTGTTAACGGCTACCCCGACTGATCACCTGCGGCGACGGCAAGGTCTTTGACGAGTCCACCCTTACCTGCGAGGAACCTGAGGATGCTAGGTCCAAGTGGTGAGTAGGGGGTTCTAGACAAGGGGTGAAAATGAGTAACACTAGATAGATCATAAAGATGAAGGAATTGCTAAGTAACTGGGAAAAGTCTTTAGGCCAGTTTATGAGATATGGAGGGAAAACTAAAAGCCACTGGGGCAGGGCCCTGATGGAATTTCTTGAACTTCTTATTACACACCTAAAGATTGATTGGAACCTCTATGCCAATTTTGGAGATTTATGGCTTGTAAGTTTTAAGATGTAGTGATCAGTGAGTCAGTGAGTGTTATTTGGATTTCATAAGTATAGATGGAGCGAAAACTGGGAAATACGTCAGTCAGGGGTAGATGAATTTAGAATGTAGTTGTGTGCGTTCCTTGTAGGTCAGGTCAATATTTGGAAATTGTTATTTAACATTGTCCGGACAAGAGAAAAGTTATGTATACAAGAAAGTTAGAAAGACTTTGATAAGTAAGAGAAGTAGAATGATAGCTGTTTTAAGTTTTTACAGTGGAACTGAGATATAAGTTTTAAAAGGGAAGGGAGGATCATGAATAAATTTAATTGTAAGTTGTCTAAATGCCCAAATGGTTAGAGTACTGTAAATTTGATGATATCTAGATTGACTGTTAAGACTATTCTGGACCCATATCCCAATTATACTATCAAATAATTATGCTACTAAACAAAAGATATAAAGTAGATTGTAAAAATCCAGGATTTGGACCTTATCCCCACAAATAAAAACTTTAAAAACATTCCAATTGCTTAGAACAGTGCAGAAAAATGAAATAGTTTAAATTATCTATTAAAAGAACCTAACTTCGTAATTGTTATGAAGTAATAGATTTGTAAGTACAACTTTGAGCAATTATTTACAAAAAGAGTGCATATTTGAAAATTAAATATTGATAATCCTAATAGAGCCATGGATATGTGAGAAAGGAAATGCAGTAAATCCTTACAGATAGGTACACTTGTTGAAAGGCAACTAAGAAACTACAAATAGGTAAAGATGGAGGAAATAAAAATGCAGTTTCTTATTGACGGATATATTGTTTGACCAATGAATGTACCTCATTAATCTTTTAATTTGTTGAGTTGAAATTTATAAAGTTTGTTAGTATATAATCGTTGGTAAAGTCTACATTAAAAATATGAGGCAAGATGAATTTTTAAATTATATTTTGGAACTAATGACGAATTTATGTCACGCTCAATGAAACTACATATCCCAATTATGTTTTTTAACATACCATTTAGAATTAATTATCTTAGTGAATGGTAAAATATCTTTTACCCAACCAGTTTAAATGGACTTCGATTTTTCTCCTCTGTTCCAGTGGTTTTGGCAAGAAGTAAATCAACGCAGAATAGGAAATAGCCTGGAATCGGAGAAAACTACATCAGAAGGTCTAATACCTCCAAACAAGTCATGATGTACATCAACATATCAAATAATATACAAACTACCATGTAAATTGTTTATCACTGTAAATTGTACTATAAATAGTTGATGTGAATAGTTTATTAGCTTTTGAAACCCTTTTTCATCCAAATGTATATTATATTTAGTTAATTATTCCATGGTCTATTTATGCTTCTTCATGGTTGTAATGAAATTCATTACTGTTTATTTATTTGAATTATTTATTATCTAGCCTACCGTGCGAAGCATTCGCACTGAATCCGTCTCAAATCCCATTTATTAAAGTACACAACATACAGTTAATACTGCGTATTAGGTGCATCGTTTATTTAAATATGGGTCCTTATTACAGGAATAGATGGGGATTTAAGATAATTAACCCTAATAAATTGTTAAGATATTTATGTTTTTACATGTTTACAGGACGTATTCGATTTTTGTGCTGATGGTTTTGTTTTTACACAGACATAGTACTTACTTTTTACTGGACAAGCGCACCCTTGACAAAGCCACAAAAATAAAAAACTGACTGTGTAAAAAGCGGAGTCAATCACGTACAATCCATCCTTCGTTATCGTATGTCCATGTGCATTTAAAGTCATGGTAAAGACAACTTTTGCAGGGAATTCCTTCTTAGTAAGTTTGAAAGGAATAAGGACAATTGCCTAGCAAGACAGTTTCACCGGAGTCGGCCATATTCGCTTTGATATTAGGCCCAAGTGAGCTACAACCATTCTTGGACCCTGCTTAGGTTTCTCATCAACATGATGTAGAGTTCTATTAGCATGGATTTATGAGAGGACGTCCCTTGGTAAAAACCCGAATTAAAACTAATATAAACCGTTACCTGTTGGTAACAAATTCGACACAGCAACCATTCATTGAAACCTGTAATATAAGAATAGATAAGAGGTGATGTTTGAATATGGAATTCTTAAATATGCAATGTGATGGTTGGTTGGTAGGTATGTCAAAATGAAGGTTATGTCGTAAATAAAGAAATAAAAAAACTAAGGAATCCAAGTGGTACTTACTTTAGTGTTGTTCTTGTGTAGACTTCTTTAAAGTAAAATCTTACTTCTTATCCTTATAAACTTTTAAACTCCAGGGTTATTTACCGTATAAAGCCCACATTAAGTTTGTTGGTCGTCATGGATGAAGTTAAAACAAAACACTTGGATTTGAGAAGTAAATATTATTTTGTTTTGATTAATTTAATTCACATGTTTCAGCTGATCGAATAACTGTTCAAGTTTAAATTACTTGCAGAATGATATAATAGATCGGTTTACGATAAACTACGGAAAAATGAGTGATGAGTGTATACTTCCCGTAGTGGGTAAAAAGCCTTTAAAATGACACCTCATTTAAAATTGGTAAACGATTAAGGAAGTTATGGTGTACCGAAAAAAGTACTTTAGAAATTATAATATAGATATTGCTCTACAAATCACATAACTAAAATGAACATATTGCTAGGATAAAAATTAGTAGGCATGTTTTATTGTGATTTTCAAATTCTTCATTCTCATAAGATATATTATACTATTATTCCATAAACGGTGTTTAAAGTAACCATAAAAAAGTGTTTTAAATTTTAAAGCTGGTAATAAATTATTTTTCGACAAGTCGAAAAGTGATTTTTTAATCAGTAGACTTAAATAATAATTTGAAAGCTGAACCTTGCCTTTAGACATTTTGGAGTTAGAGTTGCATTTTAAGAGATGAAATTTTAAGACTCTTTACATTTTCTGTTAAACTTACTCGTTTAGGAGCTACAGGATTCAGAATGTACCCTGCAAACCATTGTTTTTTAGGTAAAACAAGTAATTTAGTAACCTAAACAAGTATCTTTAGAGAGAGAAAATACAAGAATAAAAACGTTTTTAATCGTATGTAAATTCTATAACAATCATAAAATATAGGCCTATGGTGTTTCGTAAGGATTAATAAAGTTGTCGGCCATTTTTGAAAATGGCGGTCATATTTTACAATTCGAAATCATAAAAAAATACCTTATAAAGAAGAGTAACCCATAAGAAGTTAACTGACCTTCTCATAACAGCCAATTGCCAATGGCTCATAGTTAATGGTTCACTTTAGATAAGGAGGTGAGACACCCTGTATTTTAGATAACGATTTATAGATATGTCAAATAGTAGTGCAAGACCTCTTCTTGTTTTGCATGGATTTTGTATTTATTACTTTTTTTTAACTCGTATTTAGAATTTTTTTTAACAATTTTTTTTAGAGCCAACCTGCTAATTGTTATAATATGTATTATTTGTCTAGTATTATAATACGTAAACAGTATCAGAGCTATGTATGTATTTTTATAACTGATGTTTTGTCATATATTTATTGAAATTATATTATAACAAAGCAGGTAACAAATATTATGACTAAATTAATACGTCAATGGATGCATCAAGACTCATAAACCATATGAATATTGATTACTAGTTTGAAGCTACAGAAACAGCTAGAAAATAAAGATAAAAATAGCGAGATTTACCTAAATATACAGTTGTCTGGCTAAGAAAGAAACTATTTAGGTCAAACTTTTATGGGACCTAGACCATGAAATTCTCAAATTCAAAATTACTAATACCCCTAGATTTTTGTCTTCATAATTTGTGGTACGAATTTAAAGATAAAACATCTATATTTTTTCAATTTTTTACATCCAGCACATAGCAAGCAAAGAAATTTAAATCTTACTAAGACAAATTCTTACAACAATCTAAGCTACAAAATTGTAAGTTTACTTTTATAGTTTAGTTGTACCACTACTTTTATGGTAGTCTCCAGACCTCTCAAATAAAATATGTTAACTTTGCACCTGACATATTTCTAACCAAATGTAGCCTATAAATAAAAAAAGGTAGGATACGATGTGTCGATATTACATCAGTACAAAGAATTAATACAAAATTAATCCACTTATTGTTTTTGATCATAATTTAATATTTAAAGAGCTGATTTGCTGACTTCCAGTGCCGCAAGTTTGAACTAGAACGGACAACCGAGTCAAAAGTTACAGCTGTATTAAATCTGCCGTTTTGAATCTTTGAACGGCTGCCATTTTTTACTCGTTTGTCAATTTGAGTTCAAATTTGTAGCACTGTATTATGCTCAGGTCTTCCGACTCCTTGTGGGCCGTCCCCCTGAAGTCATTTCATCGAACAGTATTGACAGTTCAGAAGTGGTACCAGCTTATTGAAGTTGTAGTAAATTAGTGTTTTATGCCCAGTAACAGTGAACCAACTTGTATAGCTCCATCTGTAATTGTAAAAAAATATTGAGCCGTACCCAGACTTTTCAAGCACCCTGTATGAGCTAGTAAAACACTATGTTTAATCTTGTTCCAAATAAATTACTTGCACTTTATCGTATAGTCAACAATGCAACGTTAAACGCCAGCGGATAGGTAATAATTAAAGGAAGCAGGACTGGCAGCTTTTAAGCTTGTTTTGCCCCTAAACAGTTATCCCTATATTTTTTTACTTTTAAAATAAGTCACCCTTTCCAAAGATCCAAATACCAGGCTACTATTTCGAATATTATTTGTGATCATCGATTATTGGGTGTACTTATCAGTGGTGGAGTAAATATCTATATATATTTTCTTCACAAGGCACCTATATAGAACCAGACTTCATCCCTAAACTTCAGACATCCATCAAATGTTATAAGACAAAGTCAATCATTGTGTGTACATTTTGACACACCTAAAGTGAAGACATTTTTGGTTGGGAATGTAATTATTTTAACTTAAGTCTTATTTTTGCTTAATACTTTACCTGTCTGTACTTTTTCAACTGATCAAAACGTAATAAGCCAACCCCTATTTCCAGACAAAGGTAAGCAAAACTCAACCTTAAATAAACTAAGACTTTTATTTTGATCCTTAATATAAACTTACATTAAACCTTATCCTAACTTAAAAATAGACAAATTTTCTTATTTGGTGGTTTGGCAGGGCAAACGTCTGAAACAACAGTCTTACAATGGCTGGTTTGTAGTCTAAAACTGATGTTATCTAATCAACCGGTGTTTTAAGTGTCTGAGCAACAAACTTAGTTTCTAGGCCTATTGTTTCTAACGGGGATGGGGACCGCCCCTTGTGGCAGGTTGAATGGAACACTCTGTTGCTGATTTTGGTTCTGTTGATTCTGTTGCTGATTCTGTTGTTGCTGTTGCTGAACTCTAGCAGGTCGCTGCTGCAACTGCTGAGGAATGTTTTGTTCTCCGTCTTCCTCGAGATCGCCTGGTTGGGGTGGTGGTGTCGTTGGCACCTGGAAAAAATGGTTATTGGTTTACTACAAAGCGTAAAAGAAGCATTGTTGGTTGAGTATTTTCATGGAGGAGCATCAACCAAAACAGATACGATTCCCAAACAAAAAGACTTTGTATAAACTTAACTACTAGTTCGTAGCATTTCAGCATACCTAAGCAATTTCTTATTTATGAGATTTGAGTCCAGGCCCTAGGGACTGAAATAAATCGCTTTCATTACTAAACCAACTGCAAATCTGACAGGGAGTATTAATGTTAAACCTTAAACCTTAGTATTGAACATAATTGAATATTTGTTCTAATCTGCTACACTTTTCAGTTTTCAAATTATGTTTTATATTTAGTAGTAATTGTTAGTGATCTGTTCAAGTTACTGTGACCAAATTCCCTTCTTGTTCTTAAGGTCACGTACTTATATTTACTGACAATAATATCTCTGTACATTTTCAAACATATGTTTAGTCAATAAGTTATTAAAATTAGTTTTATGATATTTTAGGTCCACCGAGACATATAATATGCAATAAACTGTTATACAAAGTAATCGTTTTTTCAATGGAAATTTGAAACGGACACTACCATCAACCATCATGGGTTTGCCATAATGAAAGTCTTTCAGATGTAAAAATCTGTTAGACAATTGTCAGTAACATCTCTTTTTCACCTGTCCTACTTAACTTTTACGATAGAATTGTTATTGTAAAGCTAATGATCTCTTAGAGGGGCGAACGGTAACTGAAAATGGTAAATTCCTTTAAGGCTTTGCCCCCCCCCCCGGGTTTGATTTATTTCTCGTTTTTAAAGATCCAGTGATACTGAAAAGCTTCCTTTATAACAGTTTTTAATGTGAACTTTAATGTAACAGCTGATCCTATAGTTAATTGCTTAACCACAGTTAAAATTGTAAGCAAGAGGTGATACGTTTATGAAATTGAATTTTAAACAGGCTACCTTTATTAACCAACCTGATTGAGTGAGGTAAATCACTGTATAGTGTGGATCCAAAATGAACAAATGCACTGTTGACTAGTTGTTTTATGCACCGAATAACAGTTTTAAACAAACGTAATCTTGAAAAGGTAAATATCTATTGCACTGGATTAATTTTGCATCAGAAACAACATTTTTTACCCTATTAAACGGCACAATTTTCGCACAGGTGTCCTCGTTTTATTTTAAACCTACACCTATCTAAAGGATGTATAAATACCTCGCAATCTTCCGTAGGAGGAACGACACATCTCAAAGATCTCCTGTCAAAGACCAACATGGCAGGACATCTCTGCAGTCTGGGGTATCCTCCTTGGCACTGCCAGTAGCGGTTGCAGGATTTGCCCAAGGGAACGTTGCCGTTGGCGTCGTCATTGCAGAGGGCTAAGAAAAAGAACATAAATTTTTAATGGTTGTTACTAGTTATGACTGTTGTAAATGGTTGTATAGACTTGCAGTACAAGAAAAACAATGACTTTGATAGACTTTTATCCATCCATAAAATATAGTAGGGTAAAGGTTTTACAGGAAGGTGGAAACCAATTAACGAAGGCTACAGTATGTATAATGGAACCTGTCCTCTGAACCCGCACCTTCCTGGGACTGGCCAGGGCCTTAAACCATTGGCCAGAATACAGGACGACGGAGGAACAGGAGGCTCCATCATACAGAATACGAGATCGTCCTATTAGACATATTCTTGTTCATCAAATAAAGAGAGGTTATCATCCCTGGGGTATAAATATAACATTACTCTCGATCCACCCCCCCCCCCCGGTAAAAGATTAAGGCAGTTTTGAATACGTATTTCAATTATTTTGATCACATGTCATAGCGAAAAGCTTTGAAGGTAAATTATCTTATGTATTATGTCAGGTCTAAGTGCACATTAAATGCGTTTAATTGTGTTTTGATTATAATCTAGCATTCCCTAAGCATTTAGCATCTAACATTGAGTAATTAAAAATCAATAACGTAAAACGTTTTATTGTTTGATCAAACCAATGAAAATCCTCCTCCTACTATTCAACAAAAAGATTTATTCAGGTTAACCACTAGCAGTAAGGTCATTTAAGGGTCAAAAGTTAGACTAATAATGAGATGTCATTCAAAAAAATGTCAAAATATCGATAAATGTGGCCCCGTAAGATTAATTATGTTTCATCACGTACTGTAAATGCTGAAAACCTCTTGAGTAATCAGCATATTAGAATATTAGAGGGCTCTACAAATGTATATCAGCATGAAAGCAAATATTAAAGTAAACATTGATGGAAATGAAAATTAAATAAAGTAAATATTAATGTGCTGTATGTTAACTAAAAGAGAGCAACATGACTTACTATGTTTGCCTCAATAAAGAGAAATGTTCATTTTAATTTTTAATATTTACTTCTTAAAGGTCTTAAGTGTTCTTATATAGCTCACTCATAGAGTCATAATACGGACGCATATGAAGCAGGTTATGTCTGAAAGCTACAGAGTTTGTTGATACTTTTTCAATATCTCTAGGTGGGTTCAATATCTCATTATGGTTCAATTTCAAAAGCCTTTTCTGTAGAAATCCACCCTCGTTTATAAAATTTAACAGGTAGCGCACCTTGATAACCATATTTATATGACTCTTTAACCCCAAAATTCGCTCAAGGGCAGCGAAATAACTGACCATTTAGCCATGACTTTACAAATCAGCTGATCATTTGATCAGCTGTTCAACTACTCACGATGTTTCTGACAGCCGTCTACATTCTCAGGCCAGTCGCAAGAGTGAGTGTTCTCGTTGTAAAGGAGTCCTCCAATACAGAGTTGTTCGGTGGCTGTTCCATTCCAGCAGGTCCAGTACCGGGTGCAGGAGGTCTCGTGGCCGAAGATACCGTAGAGCCAGTCACAGTGTTCTCTGCCGATAGGTCCGTCTAGGGAAAAGATATTGAGGAAGAGTTAGAGAATGAAGGTTACTAAGATTTTATGTTGCATGATTACTATGTATGTTTATCAAAGTAGAGCTGAAAGACAACAGCTGATACACACACAGTTTTTTTTCACAGTTTTTTTTTCAAAAACTGTGAGACGAGCCTGGGAACGTTGACACATTCCCAATACCTGTCACAATAAGAAGCAAAATATTGCATCTTAAAGTTATCAATCTTGTGGTGGCACACCCTTTGATTCTCTAAAATTGGACATACTTCACAGAGATAATCTTAAAATAATGACTGCAACTTTTAAATCTTCGTAGGATACATTTCTGTTCATATATTTTCAATAACTTGATAGCCTTATTGAGTTAAGACAACTATGATGGTGCAAATTTTAGGTGAATACGAATTAAGAATCAGTTTGTATAACTAACGTATAGGTTTGTCTAAGTTAGGACTTATAAAAGCCTAACAATTAAGGACAGCCTATTAAAATCATCACAACTATTGTTGGCAGAATTAAGTTTTAATGGTCTAAGGGCAAATCTCAATTCTAATTCACATGATGGAGTGGAGGTATAAGGACGTTGGAGAAATACTTCAAACTTTATCCTGGAGAGAAACTGATGTCAGTCTCAGTGATAGAATGTACTTATAGAATTTTTTTAGATTGAGATATATCTCTCGTCATCTCACAGACTTATCCATTGACTTGAATCCACCCAAACACATTCGTTCAGGTTAATTATTGGTTGGGTGAGCACCTTATTATTTCTCAACTAACGTGATGTGAGGGAACGTTCTACTGATCCTTCGGATGTTTTTTGTCCCTCCCCATAGTTATTTGTCCACTGGGGATACTAACATTAGTTTCAAGCTCAATAGTAGTAGTAATAGTTTTAAGTTAATAGTATCGTTTTGTGTTAATCAAACTAGTAACTTCAAGAGGAAGCTATACTCTCTCTACTGTGGGTTATAGACATCCCAAGAACAAAACAACCTGCGCAGAAACGAAACGTGGTTCGCGCCGGTAGGTGTGACGTACCCTTCAAACCTGCGCGGCTCGAAAAGGCCCAGGGTTCTTATGTTTCTGGTATGTCTATAAGTATATGTGTATAAGTATATATATAAGTATATATATAAGTATATATATAAGTATATATATAAGTATATATATATATATATATGTCTATAAGTGTTTTGGAGTAATATACTGACTTGCTTGTGTCTTGTCCTCGCAGTAGTTCGCTCTCCATGGGTAGTCGCAGCCCTCAGTGACTCCACGGTTCTTCCCAGCGTACACCAGACCGTTGGGGCAGTCGTACAACTCTGGCTGACCATTCACACATTCCCAATACCTGTCACAATACGTCGCGTCGGCCACCACCCTGAACTTGACCTTGCATGGGTCCTCCTGTTCGTTGGACTTCTGGCTGCTTACTGGAACATAAAACAAAAATTTAATTATTTTTGGGCATATTCCAAATCAAAAATATTTCATTGATAGGGTGATAGAAATATAATGTAACATATGACACCTGAATTCATAGTGAAAAATATAATTCATTTACCACACATTTCGAAGAAACATTTAAACAGATTTATGAATTGTAACATACCATTTCCAGTCAAATGATCGAGTTTCATTATTTATAGGACACAGCTTATATTTCACAAATCAACACAAAGAAGGGTAAATAACATTTAGGTTGGTCAGACTATCTTGAAATAAGAGTTTTCGAAAAGCGTATATGAATAAAAGTGAACATGTGTATTCAGCGTTTTTAGGTTGGATGTTTAGTTGTATAATGTCAACTACTTTTTCCACTGTTGCCATCTCTAGGATCTTCTTAGTTTTACTAGCATGGAACTTGCTCAATTCACCAGAACATTTCAAAGTTGATTAAAAACTGAGTATAAATTATAAACCTGACATTATTTATTATTAATCGCATTTCACTCTAACACAAACTTAGTCAATAGAATTCCAAACATATTAAAAACCGACGGTTGAAGATGGAAATAGAGCGAAAGGTTCGCTTTGTGGATATTTTTGTTAGAGTAGTACTTCAATGAAACGAAAATGAAAAAAAAAATGAAAATGAAAAACGTTTATTTATCCCAAGAATGTAAACTAAAACAGAGAGTAGCTATACAACTAACAGTACAATATTTCTAAAATAAAATAAAATTTGCCTTACTTATGGGATAGGCCTACATGGGCAGGTGCCTGTGCGTAGGCCTGGCTGTTATCAGTCTAAGCAAATTGAGGGCACACACTAAAATTGGGAAGGTTTTTAAGCCTTGTTAATTTAACTTGATCATTTAGCGGATAAGAGAATGTCGGCGACGACAACCAAAGCCAGTGCAATCTAAGACAGGAGACATTGTGAGGGCGAGGGGGTCGAAGGGTCAAGGATTGTTTAGTCAGGGTCAAGTAAGGTTAGGTCTGATCAAAGTTTCGGCCTCTTCATTGGTAATCGTGTGCAGTAAAACAAGCATCTGTTTTTTGAATTTCTGTATTGAGGGTAAACTAAAAATGTGTTGAATATTATATTTTTGAATAAGATTTCGATATAGAATCTGAGCAACATAAAAACAGTTGGTAACGGATCTACTCTGGCTAAGATTTGATGTTTCACAAGAACCTAGCTGAAACCTTCCTCAATGAAAATTGTAATAGCAACAGTAAAATGTTCATTTTTTTCAAGTGTGAATATGAACGTTCTTTGAACAAGAGAGAACTCTTTCCCATTTTGATGGCTCTTCCCTAGCCAAATTTCAAACAACTAGCTGTGTGCCCGTTCTACGCACGGGGATCTTATTGTAGTCAGTTATTGAAACCTTTTTATTAAGAACAGAATTTGGTTTGCATATTTTCAGATATGCTGGCAAAACTATTATACAGTATATAAACCTTCGCAAATACAGTAACTGACAGTTTCAAGCCAAAACAAATGCTTCGAAATTAAATGTAACCTGGGTCGTGTTGGTCCATATGTTAAATCCAATGATTAAACTAAAAAATGCTTTATAGATCTATGAGGCATAGCCCTAATGTAGGCCTATAATTGAAAGTTACCTTCCACAATGGTTAAAAGTATTTAAGGTACTACTTCAACCTCCCAATTTAACACTTTATTCGTGTTGGCATTTTCATTATAAAGGTACTTTTGTCCTTTCCGTGAAACACTGAGAAATAAGGACATTAATGCTTTACTAACAGACATACACACAAAAATACAGAACTTAATTAGGGGGTTTGCTACGCTTTAAGCATAACAAAGTACTTGTAAAATTAGTATCTAAAATATTTTGTTAATGTCATCAAATTTCATCATAACAATGTATATTTGCTTGGACCGATGATGACCCGAAATGACGGCTTACTATATGAAATGAAGACGACTGGTCCAGGGTGGTCCAGCCACCCTGGTATAGACGATTGGTAATTTATAGTAAATATTACCAAAATAGGCCACTAACTATTGATACATAAACAAAGTAAAGCGTTTAAACAATTCATTATGGTTAAACTAACATTTTGGAATCAAGAAAGAAAAAGCAAAAATTGTACAGTTAAGACATCAATTAAATTGAATACGCCTGTAATTATAAATAAGGTGCAACACCAACGATAACTAATTTGTAAAGTACAGTGATGTGTTGGTACTTAAAAATGATTCTTGCTACTACCAACAGTACCAACGGTTCTAAGGAATAGAACCGGTACCAAAAACCAACGTTCACAGTTGAGAACTATAGTACAGCCGACCAATTATATGAGTTAATCAAGTCCCGAGGTTATTGATCTCTTGGTTTTTGATTTTCTCGTAAAACGTTTTAAAACGGCAATCAAAGTTATTTCCCAATAATTGCTTTATTTGTAAACAACTTTTAATGTAAACTTATCTGTGTCAGTTTAAAAAAAAAAACAACCTCATACAAACAACTTTTTGTTATTTAATAGATTAGGCCCTACGTACCTATTCTCTAAACAATGATTGGTAAAGGCTATCTAATAACATTAGAAGGAAATGTGACAAAAATCACACAACGTTGGGGTTTTGGACGTTTGTAATTTTATTTCTTAAGTAGGTAGGCCGTGTATTCTAGGGAAAAGTACCGGTATCAAGGATCGTCGTCGAACAGTTTGTTATGAATAATTGGGTAGGCGTACGTACCCAAGAGCATGACTGTATGGTCCAGCGATTGCATCACACGGTGAGTAGGTACTATTGACTATATATATATATATATATAGTCAATGGTAGGAACAGAAAATAACACATTGTTACAATCAACCACTGCAGTTGTGATTTTTTACTTACCACTTTACACAACCGCCATTGAAGCGCCGTGTCAATGAGTGGAAACCATATTTCTAAGCCATTGGCGACGATCATTATTAAATTTAAAGTTTCCCAGCCGTATACAACACTGATTCAAGGTATTCTTTCTGGTTATCAAAACTCAAGAACAATTTATACACAAAGAATCTCTGGTTCCTGAACTGGATGATGCCTAGTTATTTAATTTCATTTACACGGTTACACTATTACACTATATTATTGCACTTTCGATTAATTAAATCCGTTATGTAAGAAAAACGTTTTTAATCACTTACATTCAAAACGTGATTGAAAAAGGTTGCGGTATTTGTAAACATCATTTGTAAACATATCAGTGACAGCTAGGAAAAATAATCTTGATCCGAACAGCTGTTCGTTATTTCATAGATGATTATGCAATAAACATTGGACGAAAACTTGACATAAATCGCACAAAACTACATTTTTGAATGTTCGTAATATTATTTACAAAGTATTGAGGCCATATTTTAATGGCTAAAGACAATCTCGCCAATCCAGTGAATACATTAAAATGACTTGGATCTTGATAGGTACTCTCGTTTTCCAGGAGAAGATAGCGTAAAATGCCATCTTGAGTGTTACAGACAAAGGGAAAGACAGACAGACAGACAGACAGACAGACAGACAGAAATTGAGATAAGACTCGTTTCTGCTTATTTAATGTATAAGACGTAAAAATAACCTAAAAATATATAATTCTGAGCAATGTACAGACAAAACTCTAATTTTATTTATATAGATTAAAAGCGATAGAAAGGCAAGCCTAACAAAATACGTACACCTACGCCATTCATTCTAATTAGCGGCAAAGGAAAAGTATTGGTCTCATTTGCGGCTCAATTTCGCGGTAAATCGAAGGATATCCTTGGTTAGAGAGAGGGACTCACGACCACATCCAGTTTCTCAGCAACTGACCATTAACATTTCACGATCCGCCTCAGATCTCTCGCCGAGAGACACGACGGAGATACTTGATACTCTGTGGATATCTACTGGACTCTAGATTACTCTATGCACTGTACTGCTGGGGGACCTATGTTGGTTAAGGCCAATAAAGAACACAAATCAAACATTTCTTTATTAGGCTGGCAACCCACAACCTATCTGCTATCTAGGTATCTGCTGGACAAAAAGTTTGACAGATACGTTATGCATTATCTAAGAGCACAATCAGAAAGGGTCATGAATTGCTATCTGATGAAGAAAATCCTGAACCTTAACACAAAAAGACCATGGACGGATACCAGCTAGACAAACAATCCTGTAAACTATTTAGTTTGGAAATTCGAAATTCCTAAACACGCCACAAAACTAACCATTGAAAGGTATCTACTGGTTACTCAAACTAAGAGATCGATAATTAATTACTCCTCAACAATCAACTTCGTAGACCATAAATCGGCATCTGCTAGACAAACAATCCTGAATCCACATTAACTAAATCATAATATCGTAATAGTCTGAAATTTTCTGGACACAACCACATGTTTGCAATAAACATTGTATTATGTTGAGTATACCTATGTAAAGGTATCCACATGTAAAAACACTTGCAAAGATCGACAGAACTTATGCTTACAGACAATTAGAATGATAAATCCACACGTGTGGTATTTACATCGTTACATGGTGTGGTATTTGCATTTTGATTGCTTCAGTTGAATGACAGTTGACTAACCTCTAACATGAATGCCTAACTGTACTCATCATTGGTATGCATCAACTACGATGTCATATCCGCCGAGCATTCATATATTCATGTTGTGGTTGTGTTACGTTAGCACTTGATCACTTTTATTCATTGGTTTATTTCACTTTCCTTGCCCCATATTCGCTTAAACAATAACCGTAATTATTTTAAGACAGCATCAGCTACTGTCTAAGTGAGAACTGATTTGGGAGGTGCCAAAGTATCAAAGGGTTGTTTATTTTTTACTTCAATTCCCGTTCTGAAAACACAAAAGAATTGGGATTTTTTTAAATTTATCACATAACTGTGATGAATATCAAATTGTGTAAGGGTAACAATTTTGGTTTTTCACGATTAAAAGGCTTATGCTTTCTGAGGTTTGTAAAGATTGCCAATTAAATTATTCTTGTTTAGCTACAAGAACATTTGTAAGGTTGATCGAGCGCGGTTAATCTAGTACTACAAGAACAGTAAGAGTTTTAGACTTCTGTACTGAAGACACCATTTCAAATCTCAAATATCAATTTGATCATGGGGAGACCAGTTGGCGCAGGACTACCTTTTAGGCAAAGAAATATAAAAGAGAATACCACACCGAGTACTTCCATGCACCTACTGTAATAGCTTCCCTATTGGGAAATCCACTAATAGGTCTCTCTGGAAGATCTTTTATTATTCCAACCGACTTTGTATTGGAAACCTCCATCCACAAAAGCTGTAAATTTATTAAATTACTTTTTGAACAGACTTAAAAAAATATGGAGGCTGCAAACATCGTTTTTTAACATGCCTGTCTTTTATAGCTTCTTCATTATCACACATGAGCTCTCAACGGCCTTCGACCACAATGCACTTGCCTGAAGCTAATTCTGCCTCCATAGTCTCTTATAGCCATTGTCTTCTCTCAAGGTTGGCTGGGCTCTCAGGCATGGTAGTTATGGTTCCCAACCAATATATTCGGTATTGTATTGTTATATAATGAGGTTTCCAATGAGAACATTGATGGTACAATCGGTTGGGGTGGACGGTAATCATGTTGTATTTGTGTAATAGCTTTGACTTGATAGTGTAAAATCATACAGTATACCATTTAAGTTTTGAAGATGTAGCATATTTGTTATGAAATATAAAATTAAAACCGGAGGGATTGTGTAAATGTAAAAACTAGTTTCTTATTCATTAACTATTTTTGCCTTCTATATTGATTACCAATTTAATAAATAAAATACTCAATAGGAAATATTCGCATACTCACTGGTAAATCAAAATCATTAGCATAGTACAGCACAATCTGTATAGCCCCTCCCAGGCTATAGGCCTTACACATTTCTGACTAAGCTTTCAAAAGTTGGCTCTTCATCTTGCATATCAACGGTTACACAATAAATAATTACTTTATGGACTGAGTTTTCCATCTTAAATGAGCATGATCGCAAAGTGCTCCCTGTGGTTGAGAATAGAAGATAGGAGAAAATTAAAGAGAAGATTATGTAAGAAGACCCCACAATGCTATTTTAGACATTGAAAAAATCTCTTGCTATGTTTAGGAATTCCAACCATCTACCGTATACAATGTACCTAAACTATAGCACAGAAGCAATCCCAAAATTTGACAAAACCAATTACTTTTGCAAAAAAAGGCAAATATCTTTTGTTCTCCTCCTTCATCCTACCAATATGTTATTGTCATCTAATAATTTGTGTGCCTCGAACACAACTACAAGTTACATAATTACCATGAACCTAAGTCTTTGTAGACGATTGAAAGTGGTTCGATGGCCTCAAAGTAGAAGTTCAATGTCGAACGTTTCACTTTCGTTGGCCGAAGTAGAAAGTTATCGTCTGCTTCCTGAATAATGAGACACCCACACTCCTTGTGCAACCGATTGCTTTGGGACACAATGATGTTTCGAAATGTGTAATATCTAATGTGTACAGATGATGGCATAAGATCGTAGCTTATTAGGCGGAAGTTTTACAAACCTAGGAAATGAAAAAAAACAGTTGTTGGCAATAAGTACTAAACTCCCTGAATAGCACTAGAAATATTTATTTGTTATCGCCTCATTTTACCTCCTTCGCATTATATAAATCATATTCCTTACTTGTGATTTTTAATCATATCCACAGATATTGGTATTTTTTGTGGTTGGTATCTCTTGAGAGAGATATTTTGGAGCTAAAAGCAGAGTGTAAAGTAAATTTTATTACAAATATTTTAAAAACTTTAGTAGCCTTGGGCAAAACACTTATAATAGTGAAATCCATATATAATCCGCATGAATATAATTTCTTTGGGTCATTAATTTTTAGGTAAAACTTAAAAAGCCGACTTATTATTGTTTAAAAAAACAAAACAATATACGTCTAATAACACTTGTAATAATATATTTACACTTATATTGTTGTCTGACAATACGGTAAATACATATAAAAGATAAGTGGTGATCGATTTCGATTGGACTCTCCAATCATCATTAGACCCAATAGGCGAATCTCTTATATATATTTATTTACCGTTTTGGTAGTCAACAGTATAGGTGTAAATATATTATTACAAGTGTTATTAGACTTATATCTTTTTTTCAGGTAATTCATTAACACGTATGATGCTGATCAAGAAGTTATTATTATTGTTAAAAAACCAGAGAGATACAGTGATCGATACCTTAGTAAAGCAAGCATATCTGTTTTCACACACTTCATTATAACGTCAAAGAAACCATAAAATACAAAGCTGTATGAAATCTATATTATGTAGACTGAAGGGAGCAGAACATATATACAATTACAAGTAGATATAGTTGTTATATCTTTAAGTCATCTGTACGTAAAGCAATAGATTAAAGCTATAGCGATCACAAAATTTAGGTGGTTTTAGGGAAAGAAATCTTCTACATTTAATCAAAGTATTAAAACAATAGTTCGACAGCTGGGGCTTCCTAAAACTTTAAACAGCTGTTTAGCAACATAAACATTAAGCAAAAAGTTGAGGGAGAACTAACTTACCCTCAAACCACTAACTTTTAAACGGGCTATAGGTTATCTATCTTTTACACCAACAAATGTTGAACAACTCTAAATATTTCATTCGGTAACAAATTAAACGGAAAACTTCTTTCAAAACCAGATTAACCTGATGAGATTCGCTTCCACCGCAGACTCGTCTAGTTTTTGAGTCATTGGGTTATCTCTACTTGGAAACAACACGAGAAATGGCTCGGTTAGCCACAGTCTGCTTTCACTTGTTAATTGTTAAGCTGCTGTTGGCCAACAGCTGATTTGAATGAGTTCTTGCTCCAGACCTCCCGGTTGCAATTTCTATTCGTCAGTTTTGTAAGAGACCCGGTAACCGACCTGGTACCGGGAAGACGGTGTTTTCAACCTAAACCACTCCATTGCTAAATGTAGATTGTGAATGAGTCATGCAGAAATAGTTGCCAGACGGTTTTGCTGAAAATTGAACATTGCATTGTGAAGAAGGTCTTCCATTTTTTTAGCCATAGATGAACTCATGATTTCAAGTCTTTTGAAGATGTAGGTAAATGAAACAATAATTAATATTTATAAGATTATATATCATACGGTGCCTGTGTGTTTTACAATTTTATGATCATGTAGTGTTCAAAATTGTGTAAATATATTTTGTAATTGATTTAGATTTTCCCAAATGTTAAAATTATTAGGAAACACACAAACAATCCATGAACTTTTTGAGCTAGTTTTAGAAAATATTCTTTCCCTAAATGACACGTTTTCAGCCAAGAAAGTAGTTATAGAAGAAATCGTACCTTTTAAACCCTGTTTGAGTTCTTCTCAATATGCTACAAAGTCCAAATCTAAGGATATTTATTGGCTATGTTAAAACTCAACAGCTTCGTCAGGTAGTTTTAGTTGGGTTAATAAACATCGTCGTTCCAAAAGATCTTTTTAAGACAGAGAAATGTTGCAAAGAGTTGGGCTTTAATTCAATACATTTAGGTACTTCTTTTCATTCTACTTGGTTCCACTAATTCCCCCCTTATGGCAATGACCATGCTCCAACACATAACACACATAACACATACTCATTTTGTAAACCTTTGAAACACTAACTGACAAAATCTGTGAACCAAGAAATTTACAGATCTAACCATTACCTGGTGGTGGTTTTAATATCTAACCATAGTCTCCAAACCATATCAAAGCTCCAGCAATCATTCTAGTCAGTGAATTACAAAGCTCCGTATACAACTGGTGACCGACTGTCCACCATTTTACTTTCTCCTGGAACATTTCGCTGAGAGAAAGTGAGGCGATCTGGTTACGTAGTAAGGCGTGATCCTGCCAAAGCCGGACATTTTCTCAGCATAAATAGCCCTGGGTTGATTTTGGGGTCGTGAACAAATCAGGCTTTTAATAATCCACTGTGAAAGAATTTCGATTGAATAAATATCTAAAGCAGGTGAATTGCCTATTACCCTTTTAGGATTGCTAGGCTAACCACGGGGCATGTTTTGTAACATTCCAGGATCATTAGGTTTCGTCACTGAAAGGTCAGTAAATTTCCTGGGAATTTCCTAAACTTCCTGGGTGCACTGGGTGAATTTTAATGGACATTTATTTATTTTAACGAAGTTGGGTATTTATTGAAACTTATTTTGTTTTCATTAAAGATAACATAGTGTATATCTAGGTTTGTATACTTATTTAATTTAAAAGAATTCGCCTTGTCTGTTTTACTTATTTTTTGACGTGCTAAGTACCAAGCTTTCAAGTCATCTAAGATACTCCCTCTAATAACAAGCATCTAAGATATTTTTGCAGATCAGAAATGTTTTACTTTTTCTTCAGATTTGACAGGTGCAAAGTTTTTTTATCAAATTCATAATGGACGAACGCCAACAGAGAGAAATAACAAAAATTTATGAAAATTTGATGAATGGCAGAGTATTTAAATGAGGTTTTACAGCTTAAGAACTGTGCACAGGTTCCGCAGTATATTCCTGTCAATCCATAAACATAATCCTACAGGGAACTTTTGCCACCCTAAAATCCCCACTAACCCATAATGTTAGACAAATAGTTCGATGACACAGCGTATGACGTCAAAACGTCATACATGATATGATCTGTGCCAAGATCCCGCAGAATATTCCCAAAAACCCACCAACCTAAACTTCCGGGATGTTTCAAGACCCTAATAACCCGATAACGTAGAGTGTCAAAGATAGGGGATAAATATTTAGAAGAGTTTATACAGCAAGTGATCTGTACCAAGTTTTTCAGGTGTTCAGGCAAACCCACAAACCTAACCCACCGGGAAGTTTCAAAACCCTAAAATGCTCACGAACCCATAAACCTAATCCTCTGAGAAGTTTCAAGACCCTAAACTCCAAAATACAGTGTTCAAGACGCGGGGATAAATATTAGGATGAGATCCTAAAGCAGGTGATCTTTGCCAAGTTTCTGCAGGATGTTCTATCAAGCCCAAAAGCCTAGCCCACAAGAATGTTTGAAACCCCTAAAATACCGAAAACACATAAACCTAATCCTCTCAGAAGTTTAAATACCCTATAACCCAAAATCTAGAGACGAGAAAATAAATATTTAGAAGAGCTTAAACAGCAAGTGATCTGTGCCAAGTTTTCGCACGATGTT
This sequence comes from Macrosteles quadrilineatus, assembly GCF_028750875.1. NCBI lineage: Eukaryota > Metazoa > Arthropoda > Insecta > Hemiptera > Cicadellidae > Macrosteles > Macrosteles quadrilineatus. Next base: position 85,690,116 of record NW_026542597.1, read on the forward strand.
CTCGCAAACCCATAGACCTGATCCACCGGGAAGTTAAAAACCCATAACATGCCCACAATCCCATAAATATAACCCTCTGGGAAGTTTCAAGAACCTAAAAACACTAAAATCGAGAGTGTTTAATAATTCTGTGTTTCTAAAGACAGGGAGGATACATATTTAGAGATTAGACAGCAAGTGATCTGGGCCAAGTTTTCTATCTAACCTGTTCAATATTCTATCTAACCTGTAAACCTAACCCACCGAGAAGTTTCAAAACCCTAAAATCCCCACAAACCCAGAGTGTTAGAGAAAGAGAGAGCTGTCGCGTGGCACTCCCCAGCCAGGCATGTGTGTTACACAACTCTACAGCGGCTTTATGTAATGTCACATCTCGGATATGGAGCCGGCTTCCGCCTGTGTCTGCTGCATTACCACACGGCCATCAGCATCTTCCTTGCGCAATCGGGGCTATTGTTGACTGGGTCATCTAACACTGCTAAAGAAAAAAGTAAACATCCTGTGATTCAGCTATAGTTTGTTCTATCAGCCTGGTTCGGTTGACCGGTCAACAAGGGGCATCCAAAATACATAACAAATCATCACATGCTGCCATCAAAATCCTCCTTGAGCAATCAAATCCATTGTTGAAGGAAGTATCTACCACTGGTAGCTAGTAGATAAACATTGATTAAGTGATATCTGTCTTTTGATTATGTGTGACTAATGGATGGATTGACTGGTTCAACAAGAGCATCCCAAACAACTGGAAACTACGAAACGTTCTTCTAAATCCTCATTGTGAAGTCAAAACTGTTGGTGATTGGATCACGTAGCTCTGGTAGCAGTATGAACATTGAAATCTGGGATTTAGTAAATGACTCTCAGGATGTAGCATCGGCCTGCTGGGTAGGTCAGCAGTTACAACAAAAACATCCAGAAAATATAAAGAATTACCAAAATGTCATTAAAATTCTCCTTGCGCAGTTAAAACTATTGAAAAATGGACCACCTAACACTAGAAGATACGGTAAAATACATCAATTGTAATGTGGAATTCGGGTAATAGTTCTGCAAAAATTAGAGTTGGTTAGTTGATAGGTTGGCTTGTCCAACAGGACCATCCGACAAACATTAGGGATCTCCAAACTATCTTTAAAATCCTATTTGCACAAACAAATTAGTACACAATGTCAGCACAGGGGCTCACTGGCAGCTAGCATGAAAATAAAGATTTAATTCCAGGATTCTTTCAATGATTATGACTTGTCTTGCAAGTTGAGTAGGGTTGGTTCAACAGGAGCATCACAAGAACATAAAAAATCCCAACAAATCTCATTTAAATACAACTGGTGCGATCAAACTATTGTTGGATGGACAATGTTTCTGATATCCACAATTATAACACTGATTATAGAATTCAGCTAAATGTTTTCATTTATTCGTTCTCAAGTCATGGAATAGGTTGGCTAGAACACCCCAAAAATACCAAGGATTAACCAAAAAGTCATAAAAGCCCTCTTTTCTTAATCGAAAGTATTGTTCGGTTTGTCATCCATTTTTATGTATGATCCTAAATACATACAGGTATAATACATACAGTAGAGCCTTTAAACCACCAAATACTACAAAAAAATTTGATTATTTCTAACCAAATCTAAAATTCCTTTCTTTGAGCTCTATTAGAGTACTTGCATTGTCCAAAAGAAGATCCCAAAACTAGAGTGTTTGGTGACCTTAACATGATGCACCAATGTCATGTAAACTATACAAGACATTATATATTATAAGCTAATTAAACATATCGATCGTTGTAAATCTTTGAATTTATATCTCAGAAAAGATGCAATTAGATTCGTTTGAAATCCTTCAAATAATGACTCTCTCTGTATGTTTGCATTAGGCAGCCTCTATGATAACGACGAATACTTCCTAGGAAGAACCTAACCTAAGCAACCTTTAAAGACAATTCAAATATAACACAGTAATAAGCCACAAGCAATCAAATGCACCGCACAATCAGCCGCAGTTAGCAGATGCAACCTAATGACTCAAGTAAACTAACGGAGCTTCAAGGTCACCGGGAGATCAGATGATCCGTGTTGCCGCCAGTTGAATCTGTGACATAACCGGCCAAAGGTCACTAGCAAGGCCTATCTTATATAAGTCTTGCCTCACTGCTGCCCAAACCGATAGCTTCCTAATTCCAACTCGATTCCGAATGTATCTGGGTCATGAGGAATCCAAACTGCCTATGAAGTGCTGGAGACTTTAACGGTGGAGTTTGTGAAATTCTACTTCTGGGTTTGGGTGGTTAGATTTATGATGTTGAGTTGTTTTGATTGGTTTTCTGATGTGTATCGATTCCAGGATATTAACAGTACAGAAATAAAAGGTTTTTGATGTGAATTGGGTAAATTGGGCACTACTAAAACTTTATTTGCTGGTGACAGTTAATGGTTTGTCCCAGAATGACTTTAGATTGTAATTAAAATCTCAGAAAGCATACCATGAGAACTTTTTCTACGAATCGCTTTTGATTATGTTCATTATATCAATGGTTGTTCCAATCAAATAATCAAGATATTTTAAATAGTAAGAATTAAAACACATTTTTTTCGTTTTAAGATTTTTCCATGTCTGGTAAAGTGCAATGTCATTGTGATGGTTAAGGGAAATGAAAACAGCAAAGATTGAAGAGGATTAAATCCTCCATCCCTCAAAACATGTTGGGGAAACACCCCACACATCTGTGGTATCTCTAAGAAGAATTTCAATACTATTTCCAACCATAGAAACCCAATTTTTAAAATACATTTTGAAAACCTGTATACCTAAAGTTATTTAAAAACTATGTCAAACATTTTCAAGTTCCGACATCGTTTCAAACACCTACTGTAATTTGTCATAGCACAAATATTTGACCAACAGTTATGAATCATAGCAAAGAATTCTTTTGTCGTTGGAAGATAACGGTAATTTGTCACAGAAATAGCTCATTTGCCATGATTGATTCCAAGAAGAAGAGAAAGGAAGGAAGAGGATTGGCCAATGCCATCTAGAGAGGAACGAAGCAGTGGTGGAGCGAACCAGAAGATCAAGGTCACAGTGAACTGCATTGTTGGCAGTTGAAACTGCAAGACTTTGCAGCCACATAATCTTCTGGTTAAAATAATGGGAATGAAACAGCTATGTACAAAAGAGATAAGCTCAGTCAGGTACAAAAGCTTGTGTTGGGTTACATGTTTTGAGTTTCTATCCAATTTACAATTGACTGGTTACTCGTCGAAAGTTTCATTGGAAAATATGAAAAGGATGGATCAATTGTTTCTGCAAAGAGTTCTAACGTTGTACGACTATTCCTAAACACTGCTTTGCCGGTTTAGAAATATTTTTAGTACGTTAATCTTTTTGATTGATTATAAAATGCATTTTACTTGAGACTGAGTAGTACAATTCGTTTTGCAAGAGGGCATATAAGCTATTATAATTTAATGGTTCAACTACATCAAGCTTCAAGTTACCAAAAATGAATGTGATAAATATATGTTTTTGGAAAAGAGTTACTAGAAACCCATAATTGATCACCATTTAAGAAATATTCATCGAATAAAAAAGAATAAACCAACATAACAATTGCTTTCTGTAGTTATCATATCACCATCTGATAAATATTTTACCGAAATCAGGTTTTATCTATGATTGTTTATAATTACAGACATAAACAATGAATTAAACCAAATGGAAAGGGTTAGCTTTTACTCATAACCTGACTTTTTGCAGTTAACTTCACACAAAACGCAATCCAACTTTGTGAAACACCGGGGTCGGAGGTCAAAACAGTGTTTACATACACGTTTCATGTCGCAACAATTGGTCAACAATGAGGGGGAAGTTGGGCGTGGCCTGGGTTATTCCACAGTAAACAGCTGTTCGTATCAACACATAACAGCTGTTTGCATCAAACATAAACAGCTGTTTGCATCCTACGATCGTGGAGAACGGTCTTTGACGGACAGGAGAAAGGAGTGCAATGGAGAAAGTGGAACGTTAATCATAACGTACAAAGTCTTAAGGTGAATGGAAACGCACGAGAACCTCTTTGATTTGAAAAATAGGCTTTACCTTGGATGAATGTAAGGGAAAATTATGAAGTTATGGGTGTTAAATAATTAAATTTAGTTTTGTATTGAATTTATTTGAGTAATGACAAAAGGCTATCAATAAATAGTATGTAAGAGCATACCTAATTTATTAATTAAAGAATCTTCGGACTTATCATGAGTATCAGCGAGCTTATTCCTAGATAAGAATGATAAAGATAAGTCTTTTTGCACAGTTTGTAAAAATAATTATTGTGTTTTACAGTTACGGAATATAAGTTACTAATACTAATATAAGTTTGAATTATATTTAGATAATTTTTAGTATCTATCATTCATACCTATGAAGTTACAATACGAAGATAGGCCTATGGGGATGGACAACTAGTGAAGATGCAATGAGATTTTACGAATAAGATTTTAAAACTAAACTTTTCTAAATGTTAAGTGTTTTAAGATTATGCTCTGGACACGTCACTAATTTACAGCATATTTAAGTGAATTCTCCTCACCAATAGGGTTGTACAGAGTCGTGTTAGGATATATTACAATAATTCAGGTTCATATTTAAAAATTAACCTTTCACGTTGAAACCAACCAACAAAATTTCATTTGACAGAACAACAGGTAGTTTAATCTTCAGACTTTTGAGCAAGCAGTTAGCTATAAATTACACATGACTTCCGAATTGAGTTGTTTTAGATGTTTAGGAGTGTGTTTTTTAACAACTTAACAAACAAACAAAATACTTACAAATTACTATGTTTTCAAAACCTTAATCCTCCTTTAAAGTAAATCCTACTAAAGATTACAAATAAACTCAGAGGATGATGATGGTGCAGGATTTATAAAATATGTTGTTTCCATACATGATTATTCCAGAACTTGCTTTCCCTTAAAAGTTCCCTATTGAAAAAAAACTTTTAAGGGAAAGCTAAACAAAAGTCCAAGTAATTACTAAGGATGCAAGAAATAATTTTACTCACTTCTAATTTAATACTTGTATGGTGCAAGAAACGAGTAAGCTATTCATTTATTTTATTTGTAAATAATAAAATACTTTTAAACGGTTCCAGGGCTAAGGCGCAACTGTGACAACGTTTATTTATGAAGGGAGTTGTTCAATAAACGTGTAACTCCTACAAATGAGTCAGAGAACTGGTCAAGGTGAAAACCTACTCATTAGGAATCTAGTTCATAGTTCTTTGTGAGGAACTTAAGAAGTTGGTATTAAAGAAAACAAATCTAACATAGCAAAGATTACATAGCAATAACAACAGGTAATATTACATAGCAAAAAATAAATTCTTGTTTTCTGGAATTTGAATCCGAGACTTCAAGATCAAAATCCATAGTTCTTGTGCAATTAATTATTCACTAGACCACATGTTCTTGGATGAATTATGTTAGATATACGAATACATTTTGTCCCTAGTTTTTATATTTCTGTCTTTAAATTATTATCAAAAATATAAGTGAAGATTTACTTTATTACTGAAAGAACAACCATTAAACCAATATTAGTAAGGTCTACATTGCAAAGTTCTCAGGGACCCATATCAGAAACTTCAGAATCATACTCTTTCTTCCAGTTAAAATCTTTCCTGCTTATGCTATCCATCAAAGGATAAAAGACCAAAAGCTCAACGAGGACTTTAAAGTGCTAAGTTCAGCTGGGTTTCCATTTGTGAGAGTTAATTCACAAAATCATCTCATAAAACTTCAATTTTTTTAAAGCAGGTCTTCTGTTTTAGTACTTTTCTAAATTGTTCAAAATTAAATTCAAAACGTAAAATTCATCACTGCACACTTCTTTTCTTCAAAGTTCCGACTTAAGATAAACAATAAAATACAAAGTAAGTTATGAAATCTAACTTAAAAAGGAGGAAATCATACATCGTATATATCGTATCCAGCCAACAACCATTAAAATTCAATGCTAATATCTATGCTAATATGGAAAAGTTGTTTCAACACGTTACGGTCCCAGGAAAACGTGCCACCGGCCGGTAAATAAGGCGGGAAAACCCCGTGATAAAGGCGGGGGACAAACTGTAAAGATTATGTAAATTTATGATCAAAGTATGTCTTGCCGCCAATCATGGAATGAACAGGTTTAAATACTTAAGCATTCCTCGTAATAAAGCATTTTTCTAAACATAATTCTGCATCATAATCCTTAATCAATGAATATGGACACATGATAAAAAGTGTTGATCCATAGATTTTAACACCAGATAGTCATACGGCTGATTTATTATCAGTTCAAAATTCATGTTTTCGGCCCCTGGACTATATTGTTAAGACAATAATAGGTTTTTTACATACCTCAGTCAAATAGTCCAAAAATGGTATTGCTCAACAGCTTACATGTTTCGTTGCGAAGACAACATTATCAAAGCTTGCAACTCGTCAAAAACACATAAATGTGTTTTTGACGAGTTGCAAGCTTTGATAATGTTGTCTTCGCAACGAAACATGTAAGCTGTTGAGCAATACCATTTTTGGACTATTTGACTGAGGTATGTAAAAAACCTATTATTGTCTTATTATCAGTTCATAAAAATTAACTGACAAATAAGTTTAATTTTAATTTTATTCCAATGTCAATTATTAAGATATGTACATGTGGAAGCGTTTGCCTTATCTTCTCAAACTTTTAAGCAGAAACTACTGAATTCTTCCGATTTATAGCTTTTAACAGCAAATTGAGCGTTATAATCATTCATAAAGAAACCCAGGCGTGTGGAATAACATCAGATTCACTTTTTTTTCCCAAGGAACATTATTGAATTGGTGGATCTTTATAAATTCATTACTTGTGGAGTGCAAAGTTCCAAACCCAGACAACATTTTGCTTTTATGATCTAGATAAACAGGGGACCCTCAAAGAATTTTTCTTGTGATATCATGTATTGTGCCAATATGGCCGCAAAGTCAGTAATTATTAATGTATATTTTTTTAAAGCGTAAAACAAATATTATTATCTTTGCTCATTGGCAAGTTTCCATTCACTAATGTTAGGTTTCAAATAAATAAATAAGATAACACGCTGTTAAGTTACTGTTTATGCAGTGGTTGTTGTGTAAACAAAAAATTCCATCAGTTTACCGTAGGGGAAAAAGATTTTGCATGACTGCTGATTTCTAAATACTAGTTCATGTGTTCAAAATGTTTTGTAACTACATCCAATATCACCAATACACAACATGCGAACTTTATACACTTAGCTCTTACAAAAAAAATTACAAAATTGTTGAATTTATATTCCACAAGCAGTAAGCAAGCACTGTAATACATGAAAACATATACCAAGGATATCGAATCTGTATTCTCTGGACTCAGAGGGTGGACCTGGATATTCCCATGTTCTAAATTTACACCAAATTACCTACCACGTGACAGGGCCTTCCCCCTAATAGACTGAATGGAATTGAATCATCTATTCCATGCTATTTTGCTATTGATGAAGACATTTCAACACGACTTAACACACACATTTGGTTTATGTAACACACCATGATAACATTAATTCAAATTACATGAACCTACGATGAGTTAAACTCGGTAGAAGTTGACGAAATGAATGAATACGAAAGTAACGAATACACCCAATTTAAGTATAACATAAATAGTTGGTACAACAATAATGTGTAAAGTATATACTTTCCATACACTAAATCTAAAAAAGTAGTAAACAACTCTTTTCAATGGTAAAGTTGTAGCCAGATTTTGCTTGAAAGTGGTCATACCTAATCGATGGGGTGTGCTGATAAAGATGAATTTTTTTATTATGCATGTCAAATACGCAAATCGAGCCAAAATGAAAGGAAAATTGGAAATTATGGCATTATGTGTGTTACATTGAGTACACTACTACTCATTACAGTAACAAAAATTAAGATGCAATTTTAAGTTAAAGCACTCTGAATAGCACACACTATAAATAGCTCATTTGATTGTGCACTTTTCAATATAAAATTGGTGACAGCAATTCCAAACAGAAGGAATGTCTACTTTATTATAAAATATGAATGACAAAACCTACCCAGTAATAGCAGGTAAGCTAGCAAAAATCATCGTTTCTGTTGTCACTCCATAGTAAAAGGTTCACCAGAAACAACTAAAGTAAATAGATATTGGTCTCAATTATTTCTAAATAGGTAGCTTTAATACCTATATAGTTTTAAAAATGTCAAACATCAACACGGTTTCAATTCCCTGCCAAACACTCTGCAGAAAAACCGTACCATTACTTTTTGAACACCAAAGAAACTATCTACTCCATTTACCCCCCGATAACTATACCACCCAAACACTCTATAAGGTTTCTTCCCAATAGGAGTCTATTAGTTAAAGGTAGTTACAGCTAGTAGTTAGTTAACTAAGTTACCTGCACACACAGCCGCGGCAGTGGTTAGTAACGTTGCCCAGCTCTTCATGGTTTAGACTAACTCACCTCTCGTCGAGCGAGGCTCTCTCTCTCCTCTTTCTCTTTCTATTTACCTCTCTCTTCCTCACCTCATCCTCGTACCAATTGCCGAAGTCTCTTTTGAAGATCCTTTAGGGACGGTTTTGTATAGTACAAATCTATAAAATATATGTATTACTCATTCTTTCAACTATCCATTATATCTGAAGGTCTTAACTATAATGAAGGTTACTACTAAAGTTCATGAGGGTATAAAGATACGTGCTTTAGATTATTTGACGTTTAGTTTGTCATGTTTAACAATTCTGAAACGAATAAACTGGCAAAAATGAGTAATCGATGAAAGTATGTACTTACATGGGGACCGATGCTTCTAGGTGTCGATACTGCTTCGGCAAAAACACAATCAAACTTTTACATAATTTCTTTTTAACTATTTTAACATCTTCTTTGGTCAAAAGACAACGCACAACTCACTAACTTTTGTTTACATTCTCTTATTAGAATTAATAAACAAGTGTTTAAATAATAAGCATGCTAATTATAAATATTAACATTTGATAACAGCTGGTAATCTAAAACCAGTAAGTTAAACCAACACAGCATATAGCAAATTCGTTGGCTTTTGAAAGTGGAAGTTGTGACCGCCTTTAACTTCAGGCCGCGGCCTGGTAGAATTGGCAACGTCGTAAGTAGGGTTGTTTAGTGTCAGACATAAGATAACATGGCAGACAGGTGGCATCAGCTCTATAATTCGCACTTTATTGATTTAAATATAAATTTATGAACATAAATTCAATAAAATATTGAAAATAAAACATACAGAATTTAAAACCAAAACAATATGAATTGAAGATCTATATCTGTACATTTACAGCGGAGTCAATATTTTCATAGTCCAGTAACCAAGCTTTCGTAAATACATAAATACCATTAGCTGCTTCCAAACAAAACAGCTGTTACAACCCTACTTACGACGTTGCCACTTCGAAGGCCGCGGCCTGGAGTTAAAGGCGGCCGTGGTGCAGTTGACATCACATCTACATGGACCAGCTGTTGCCACTTTGTTAAAAAAAAGAACAGTCACAGAGTGTGCTAGTACACAAAATTGATTTCGTTTTCTTTTTTATTACTGAGATGTTCAAGGGAGCATAATAGATGCTAACGCGTTGTGTTACTAGTTAAAGCTATAGCTTACAAAAAGTCGTCCTAACAATGTGAATTAATTAAGAAGAATAGTAGTTTACACCAGAAAAATATTTTAGTGGTTCACTTCAACTACGTCCCTTATGATTAAAAAACTGGTGACAATTTTAACATTGGGGATGGGATGTCTAGCTATGTCTAAAGGTAGAAGGGTTTAGACAAAAGTTTTAAATACATGGCAGTAAACAGCTCAGTTAACTGGTGTATTTTGTCCTGAAACTAACTACAACTTGAACTTAAGTCTAACTCACGGTAGACCGTTTCACAAATTAAAGCTATAATGATTTTATCTTACAGACCTGTTTGTAAATTTCAAATCATAGTTTGAATATGTGATAGCATGGTACACGTTTGAGTGTTTTGTAACCAACTATATAATGACATTCTCTTTCTTAAAAATAACTTTTTTACTGTTGATTGTACTTTATTCAAAAAATTCAGAGTATGACTTTAACATTTGTTTAAACACCGCAGGCTTTCCAAGTCTCAAAGCCTAAGTGTGGGGGGTACAGACTGAAGGGCAAAGGTGCAAAGTCGTTCTGCTATGAAGTGAGAGATTACTTTCACCAAGATCGTTACAGTGTTTTTGAATAATCTGCTCATGACACCATCAGTTAATAGATGCGTAAGTGAGAGAAATACGAAATGACTCAGATGTAACTGGAAAAGGTGCGCAGATTAGTTTTGTTGTATCTCATGCTCGAAACGACGAACTATTATTTTACTACGTTTTTCTACTACCTAGGTCTTAGCCCATACATGTTTCTTACATTGATTCAAGATAGGACTACAGATTGCAGCAATATCGCTTAGTTAAAATCGTTTGTGATTTTCTTGATTTAAACCCCTTGGTGACAGAAGTCCTGTGCTCCAACACTGAAACCACTTCCCCATTTGACCATAGGTAAGTACTACCAGTGCATTAATGAATATTATTTTACACGTATTACAATTCACAGGTAGGAAACTTTTTCAGAATTTGAATAAAAAATAGTCTGAAAAAACTGTCAATCCTGGAATACTGAAGACGTAAAAAAGGTCTGTGTAGCAAAACAATCAACCACACACTGGATATTCTTTATAATAGAGGTGTCTTTCATAATACGTAACCAAGGCATGTTCTTCTAGTAGCCTAGAAGAACAAATGACACATTGGCAATTTTCGTAGAATCTGCAGAACCTTGAAGACGACACAAGAAGTCCTGAGTGGCAAATCAAGCAGTCACATGTTGGAGGTTCTTTATAGTAGGGATAATATTATTATAGTATGATACCAATACGTATTCTTCTAGTAGCCAACAAGGACAAATGACACATTGGCAATTTGCATAGATTCTGGAGACCCTGAAGATGACACAAGAAACCCTGCGTAGCAAAACAATCGGTCACGTCCTGAGTGTTCTCACACTGTCAACTCTGCAATGACAACACTAATATGTGTAACAGTTGCTCTTGCTACCAGTTGTTCTGTACTTTCAACACCTCGTGAGATCTGAGGACATAATTGTGCCTCATCTCCTACACTCTCCCATGTACAACAAATACTGCAGTTTCTCCATCTAATCTGGATTACACCAGGTTTATACTCTCACAAAGATTGCATTGTTTAGAAATGGTAGGGTTTTCACGTGATTATTTTTTGCTGGTATTTAAGGATGATTTTAGTAAGACTTGTTTGAAGCCATCTTTTCTTAAATATCTGGTTAATATACTAGTTTTCTTGGAGAGTACCTAATTTTAATGACATTTTGATGAAACTTTGATGAGACACCGACATGAGTTAACCTGTTCACTATGTCTAAATTAAATTTAACCAGTGTATAAATTCAAATGGACTAGTAATTAAATAAAGCAGCTTGTTTTATAGTTGCAATTTGAGGTCATATCGAAGATTTCATGAACATAACCATAGCTATTCATTTTCATTCAGTAAAGTAAAATACAATTTTACTAATAATACAGGCCAAGCAAACACTCTTCATTTCTGAGAGATTTGCTCACATGGAAAGGTTAGGCTATAGGCCAGAGTATAGATTGACATAATGGATCATTTAAGCCTGAGTAATGGTTCAATTGAAAACAGGTTGATTACTGTGTGTGTATATGGCTTAGAAACTTAGTGATTTTTGGAATAATATATTTCAGATATTTTCTTAAAATATATTAGACATTAGCTTTTGTAAATAAAGCTCATCATATAAAAATGACAAACACAGTTACTTATCTACTTCTATACATTCGCCTAAAATTAACTAAAAAAACTAAATTACATTCGAAAATATTTATTTCATCGCATCTACCTTCTCCATCATAGTCGCATCTTACTTATCCACCGTCGTCGCAGCCAACTTCTTCACCAGCCTCCTTCACAGTCACAGCCTCTTTCTCTACCGTTGTCGCAGCCTCCTTCTTCACCGTCGCATCTTCTTTCTTCACCGTCGCAGCATCCTTCTCGACCGTCGTTGCAGCCTCCTTCTTCACCGTCGCATCTTCTTTCTTCACCGTCGAATCTTCTTCCTTCACCGTCGCAGCCTCCTTCTTCACCGTCGCATCTTCTTTCTTCACCGTCGCAGCCTCCTTCTTCACCGTCGCATATTCCTTCTTCACCGTCACAGCCTCTTTCTCCACCGTTGTCGCAGCCTCCTTCTTCACCGTCGCATCTTCTTTCTTCACCGTCGCATCTTCTTTCTTCACCGTCGCAGCATCCTTCTCCACCGTCGTTGCAGCCTCCTTCTTCACCGTCGCATCTCCTTTCTTTACCGTCGCAGCCTCCTTCTTCACCGTCGCATCTTCTTTCTTCACCGTCACAGCATCTTACTCCACCGTCGTTGCAGCCTCCTTCTTCACCATCGCATCTTCTTTCTTCACCGTCGCATCTTCTTTCTTCACCGTCGCAGCCTCCTTCTTCACCTTCGCATCTTCTTTCTTCACCGTCGCAGCCTCCTTCTTCACCGTCGCATCTTCTTTCTTCACCGTCACAGAATGCCTCTCCACTGTCGAGGACCAACACATTCGTATTATTATGTTTGCTTACTTTTTTCCATTCTACTTTAACACCGTGCTCAAAATTTAGACAATTTTCTTCTGACCTTGTGTTTCAAATTGCTTAGCAACAGACTTGTAAAATTCTTGCTTATACTTTGCGACACTTGGCCATTTGATCGTATTTCATGATAAGACATAATAATAAAGTCCTGATATCGTGACAACAAAACTTTACTAAAATAATATGGTCACTTAAATAATACAGTATAGATCCAGTGTAAAAAAATGTAAAAACAATATTTTTCAAACAAAATCTCGTTTCAGGGAAACCACCATCAACTAAACAATTAAATAATTGGACACAGAATAAAATACAATATATGAGGGGTTTAACGAAAGAAATACCAACATAAAATATCCATAGAATGTTGTTAAGTATCCCTTAAACGTGGGCTTTGGTTCCACACGAGGAAATAGGCAACAAAAGGGGAACGGAGTAGGCCAAGAATATGTGTACAAAAGCGCCGTTAGCATCTTACAAGGCTAAGAGTTGCACAACAACACAATGGGCTGAGGTTGTTGACTGGATGCCAAGGATGAAGGATGCGTACATCTACACAGATCAGCTGATTAAAAATACCTAATCAGCTGACATGTATGCAAATAACCTTCAAATAAGTCCATTACCTGATATGTTATAACTATTTCTGTTAGAATGTATCATACTGAAGATGACCTCATGCAAGAGTATGGTATTGGAAAGACGAGAGGTCGAAGGATCTTAGTGGAATGAACAAAGTGAAATATCTGACTTTAGTGCAAGTTGGCTTCTCATTCGAAGAATGAAGCTTATATTTATATCGGTTTGGTGTCCGTCAATTCTATTGGGTTGTAATGATTGTAATTGGCATGGCCACATCTAGACAAAACAAAGGTAGCAACGTTGGTTGCAGTACCGGCCAACTGAAACAGCTGTTGCACTTATTCATAAATCTTCGGTGCAATTTTTGTTTGCGCGTTTGGCATTACTTTTATTACCATGACTACTTAATGGTGTGACGTTGCAACACACCAACACCTCGGTCTTTTAGAGGAGCCTATGTTGTCGGTTGTTCTATTGGTGAGAGTATTCTGGACAGGAGATTCCTGAAACATACAGTTTGAAAGAGTTAGATGACAGTTTTGTTACTGCAGAGATCAGCTGTAACTTCAGTTACAAACATGTATAAAAAGCCCAATGATCAGCTGGGACAAGTTTCAAGCCGTCAAAGGACACATAACCTTATTGTTTCCAAATATCTCAAGTGGTTATACTTATATATGCTTTACAGCCAATATTTACTTAGCAGTGGCGAACGATGCGTTGTGGTGTGCGAACAAAAATACATGTTTTCTGACACGTCTCCAGCTCATTGAAGCAAGCAGTTGCATCACAGAGACATGAGAAAGACAGATGAAACACAGAGAAAGATGTCAGATGACACTAGCTATTGTTGCTTCGCTTCCTTTTCCTGATCTCCCGCAATAGAACTGCCATTGTTTGCTAATTTGAGACAGTTTCCGACCAGTGACCTGCTGATGAAGTTTTGATAGAAGCGTTAGATTAGTCTCAGTTCGGGATTGAATTTAGTAGTCTTTGACCATTTATCATTTATCTTCCTTGTTGATCAGCTGAGGACAACCAATTTAAGGTTTCTTTATTGTGGTTTACGTTTTTCATCACTTGAGAGCGCTGATCTCGTAATAAGTAATGTAGCAATTTCAATAGTTATTTGTGTAACTAGTATATAAGTGAAGTGGCACTTTGCTGCAAACGCGAGAAATGTTTACGCACGAGCCGCAGGTGAATGTGTAAAGTTGCTCGAGTGCAGCGAAGGCAGTTTGCACTCGTGTTACACATTATATGTTTCCTACATTTACTATAAAGCGTATACATAATTAGTCTTTCAAACAGTGTACAACACGTTTTTAAGTTAGGTTAAATCCAAACATTGAACGAAATAGGAAACAAACTTATTTTCAAGCGTACGCGGAGTAAGTGCATAATAAAAGCACGCTGTTTTGTAATGTTTTGTTGAAATACTGGTGCGCACCAGAGTAAAAAGTGTGTGCCAAAGTAAAAACTGTGCACCAAAGTAAGGCTTTCTATACTATAATCTGTGTGACGCCCACTTTTTTAGGTAACTGTAGGAAAAGTAATTATTATGACAATATTGAGCACAAAATTGGTAAACGTTTATCTAGTATTGTGACAGAAGACGAAAAAGCGCGTCACAAAACTTACCTTAAGACTATCTTTAACACTTAAAAAAAACTTGAACGAGTTAAATTATTGCCAGACATGAAACACATATCAAAAGAAACTTTATGTTTTGATTTTAGTAGGCTGAGAATTCTTAAAGGTTAATTTTGCCCAGTATGAAACAAATACGATGTATAGCTAGAGATAAACATAAAATATTACGCCCTGCTATGCATAGGGTTGTTAAAACCTTCTTCTGCTGATCTAAAAAAAACTTAAAAATCAACAAAATAATATGTGTCATATAGTATTATGACAGAAGGTGGTTTCTTATTTATAAGTTTGTTTTGTCTAGATTATACCTCGGGCATACGGAACCCTTGGAAATTGTATATGCATATCGACGTATTTGACTGTTTTGCGTTTGGCATAGCAATCCTTTAGAAACATACTTTAGCGTTTATCATTTGCAAGTCTGTCGAGTCTGGAAAAGTAATAAGGAAGCGTAGAATGCGGTAAGATGACACGGTTCAGACGATATTGCTCCATAAGACTGGCTAGAGTGCATTTTTGCTCCTTGACCTGGTAATAGAGATTATCCAACGATTACGGGAAATCGCAGTTATTTGGAATAGGTTTGCTGCGAGTAACGGGAGTGTGTCTGTTGCCAAGATTTTGGAAACCCGCCTTAAGTTTAAGATCCATAAAAAATATTTGACACAGGAAAGGACGACTGTATGGCTGTAAAATCTTCCTCAACAAAACTCCATAAGACTATTTTAATTTGTTGAAGGGGTCTAAGAATTTTATTTCCTTCGTACAACTGATGGTTGTATACTAGCATTGAGTATTATACACTTGTAGAAAACTGATTGATGTCCGTCACCTTGCATACCTTTGCATAAAAATTCCCATTAACCCATTATTTTTTAAATTTCTAACCAACCAATTGGTGCTGCTATAAGTATTGTTTAAATAAATCAATTGGGCATGTTTTAACTTGAAAAAATAAACCTTTCCTAGCACATTCCACCTGTCATAATATAACACAATATTGATAATCATTATAATCAAAATATTATCACCATAATCAAAGTGATTATCATTATAATCAAAGCATTCATCAACAATATTAATACATAGATTGTTTTCTTACTCTGTACAAACATATGATAATCATAAACGCACAATGTTTTGTGTACATCCATAGTGTCTAAAATAAATAAATTGTTTATGTTTTCCAATATTACATTAGCAACTAAGACTATCCTAAAATTATATTCGTTCAACCCAAATATACTTAGAACAACCAAAATTAATTTAAAACTTTATACATGGGTTCAAATAGAATTCAGAAGTTGTTATTTTCTGAGTACAGTGACCTGGAGGACATAGTGTTGGTGGAAGGACCTTTTGCAGAAACTGATCGAGAAGGAAGAGGCATTCGTCAAGTGCAGATAGGTTAGTACTTATAGATCATAACCCTAACATGGTAAAATTTAGATATAATCATTGACTAGTAGTCAAAGATATAATAAATGTATATAACTCAGGTTCAGTCCCAGCCGGCACACTCCTCTGTATGTAACGTGTCTTATCACGTGTGAGTGAGTGTGTTAAAAGCATAAAGAAATTTCCGAACAAATGTTATCAAACCTTTTGGACAGGTTAATAAACCTATGGAAGAAAGGTTTTCTAGGTAGAAAGGGGCTCCCGTTCAATAGTGTTTCTATCATTATAAATCTATATCTTCGTTCTATAAGGTCCTCCATAAAACCATCAAACACCATAAGGGCCACAATTGAGGCAAATGTTTTTCTAAGCATTTTTTACTAGACGTTAACGTGAGGTCAAACTATTCAAAGGGAAAGCTGTCCAAACCCATATTAAATTGTTATGGATGTGCCGGGAATTGAACCCGTCCCTCCCGTACCGAAGTCCGAGACGCTAACCACTAGGCTAGCTACACACCTCAATTGTGCTATTTCTCTGCAATTTATCCTATAAGATAAACAATACATGTATTGGTCCTGCTCTTGAGGAGACGAATGCTCTTTAACATTTTTATTTACCCGTACACATTGCCCTTAGACACGTCTTTAAAAAGTAACGATTTAGTGATTATCCGATGTACCTACTTCAGTCTTAAACAATAATATAGTTTGCATGGTGGAACCAGTTCCCTGAACCCGTCTGCGGGTCAGGAGACAGTCGCCATCATACAGACTATAATCATACAGAATGCACCACTATGCACCACACTACAATCCCATCAGCACACTCAAATGTTGACTTAAGTTTCTTTAAGGTACTCCCTTCTCTTTGATCCTTCAATATCTCAACTATGGGCAAAGAAGTGATAGGACAGGGTTCCGTCGTTTTTTAAAACGTTTTTATTAGGTCGCTTTCTTGTCCGCTACAAATTTTGCAACCGATTTTATACTAACTTCCCGATGAGCTTGGGACTTGAAACTTGAAACATATCTCACAAATGGAAGACAATGCAATATTATACAATTTAATTTTCATATTTCCCTTGGGCTACGCCCCATGGGCTTGTTTTTATTAAATCGATTTCTTGCAAATTTTGATACTTCCCGATGAGCTAGAGACTTGAAATTTGAAACATAGCTCACAAATGGATGACATTGCAATATTATATCATTTAATTTTCATATTTCATTTCGGGCTACGCCCCATGGGCTTGTTTTTATTAGCTCGCTTTCCTACAAATTTTGATATCAATTTTAAACGATGTTCCCGGTAAGCTAGAGACTTGAAATTTGAAACATAGCTCACAAATGCATGACAATGCAATATTATATCATTTAATTTTCATATTTCCCTTGGGATACGCCCCATGGGCTTTTCAAATTTTTCATGTTTACATTTTGAAAGAATGTAAATAAATATATCAATTAATTTGAGTCAGCTGTAAATACTTAAATTTGACAGTTCAAAGAGCAGAGGAAATATAGATAAACAATCTGATTGCAGATATAAAGATGTTTGTTAAAATGTAAATTGTTATTTATTTAATGTTCTATAAAGTAAACAATAAATTAAATAGATTGATATATTTATAGTTAGTAGGTAGGCCATACATTCAATCTAATACATAATTATATGAAAAGAAACTCAAATAAACCTTAAATTTCCCACATGCCTTTGTCTTAATCTGATATAGATGCTTGAAATAGATTTAACATCCTCACGCATTAAAAAACTAAAAAATAGAAAATAATTTATAAATAAAAAACTTTTTTAAACAAAACGTTTTTAAACGCCCTAAAAAGTAGAAAATAATTTACAAATAATTTATAAATATGTTGAGAGAGTATAAATACTTGTACGATTTAAAACGAAAAACGTTGGGTGCATGCAATTAATTGATAATAATACATTAGTTCAGTAGGTGAAGGTAAACTATCTATTGCATGCACCCAACGTTTTTCGTTTTAAATCGTACAAGTATTTATACTCTCTCAACATATTTATAAATTATTTGTAAATTATTTTCTACTTTTTAGGGCGTTTAAAAACGTTTTGTTTAAAAAAAATTTTTATTTATAAATTATTCAATTGGACAAGGGTGAGCACATTCACTGTATACTTTAAATTGTCAAAAATAAGCTCATCGTAAAAAATAAAATGCTCAAATAGTGTACGAATACTGAGCATAGCACAAATAAAACATTTCCAAAGAACATAATTCATAGAAATAGGGAGTAGGATTGGTTTAGCGGAGTTGAGAAGTGTAGACCGGAATTGCGCCAGTTATGTGAGGGTTTAAAGGGTCAGCCTGACACGCACCGGGATTGCGCCAACGCTACCCCAGGTAGCCGGGTAATCGGGCGGAATAAGGAGTGTAACCGAACCTAACCTAACTTAACCTAACATTGTTTGCACACTGCTGGGATAGTTTCACAGAAAAATCTCTGACAAAATAAATGCCGCATTGATGCAATGAGGGTGCGTTTAAGGAGTAGATTTAGCAGTGGCATTTTGCCGGTGTCTATCTGGCCCTAGTGGTGCAATCCCAATGGACCGGTTGAGAACTGTTATTACTTTTTAAAGGACTGACTCCCACCAAGCTCATCGTCGCGTCCTACTACGTGGAGCCTGTGGCAGAGATGGATCATGACTGGAGGTCTCCTAGAGGTCAGGACTTGGACATCGAGAGTTTCGAGCTGGTGTCAGCCTATCCGGTGGAGAGCGTCAACCTATCTGTGTACAGACGACGGCGCAGACAAACGTTGAAGGCCCGCTTCTGCAACGGGAAGGTGGTCTTCTTCGAGATAGGTGGATGGCAGGAGCGTAAGGTATGTGTGGAGAGTTTTAATTTGAGATGGTACTTTAAATTTGTGAAGGTCAGGTAAGATGAAGGGGAGCAAAAAGAGGGGATGAGTTTGGGATGAATGGGTAGAGATGAAGAAGAGGAGGGGGTTTTTGAGGGAAGGGTGCGATGTGTGAAGGGAAGAAGATTTGGAATGAGATAAGAAGGATGGGTTAGGAAGGAGCGGAAGAAAATAAGTCAATTCCTTGCTGATTAATTACGTTTAACTTTCAATTTAACTATTAACCATTGTTTACTATAAAAGGTTCTCGTTATTTTTTTCAGATTGTAGCTCAAACTTTATAGACCTCAATTTTTACCATACACATTTACAAAGGTCGTAAAACTGTTAAAAAAAATTAAAATAAGCTACTACATTTACTAAAATATCAATCAATCAAAAGTTTGGGGCATAACTAACCAATTTTAAATAAGAGAAATGATTTTTCGTAGCATTATGTACGTTTAGCT
Source organism: Macrosteles quadrilineatus (assembly GCF_028750875.1). NCBI lineage: Eukaryota > Metazoa > Arthropoda > Insecta > Hemiptera > Cicadellidae > Macrosteles > Macrosteles quadrilineatus. Next base: position 85,709,871 of record NW_026542597.1, read on the forward strand.
TGTGGAGTAAATATAATAAAAAACTTTAGTTTTAAATTTCAGTAAACATATTTCTGTTGTAAAAGCCTTACACATTGGAATGTGTCCAAAAAGGCATTTCACTGCTATAATTACTCACAGAATTACCTATAATCCCAAGAGACGTTTTAATCTCATCCAACAATTCTTCAGATGCTGTGGTCTCTGTGGTGTGAGAGGGTAAAGTTCCTCTCCCCCTACGAGAGTGGAAACTCCGTCTCCGAGACTTCCATAGGGAGCAGCACCAGCAGTAGTCCCTCCCTGTATATCGCCAGGAGCTCTCTCTCCGTCAACAAGACTGGGACTCCGACCCTGTGGAATCATTACGCCTGTGGAGAGGTAATTAGAAGTTGTTAGGTTGGGTGAAGAGGCGGAGAATTTGTATCCCCGGTAGATATGAAGTAGAGTAATTGGATGAAGTGGAAGAAGAGTTATAGACGAAATAGGTGAGAAGTCTGGGTTGGAGGAGGAAATGGATTATGAGGTGGAGGGGAAGTAAAGGTATACTACGGTTGGGTGACTTTTTACAAGTAGTGGATGAGTAGATTAATAGGTGGAGGTGAGAAGGATTTGGATGGGGAATGGGTAAAAGAAATGAAGAGGGAAAGGGAATGGTATATGCGGGAGTGGAAGAAAAGACGAGGTGAACTTCTCTTGAGTTGCTGATACACTGTTGATGATCTTTTTCAGTTAACGTACTATTCTTGAAATCGTGAGGCAAATTAGGCATGTTCAGTCAATACGGACAATATATTTCAGAATGCAATTTTACTTCTCATCTTATTGTAAAATTTTAGATAAATTAATGAGGGATTTAAATTTAATGAATGACAAGACGAATCATAGCTTGTGGGATGCTTTGATACCTTGTATAGCATTGTTATTTCTTGGTAGAGCTATTTATAGATATTTCATAGAATCGTTGATGAAAGAGCGACGATCACGGACAGCTGGGTGCGTTTCCATTCATCTGTGTAGAAAGTACATTTCCATTCATAAAGCCTCCAGGAAATGTTGCGGAATATTTACATGGCCAGATGGCACAACTGATTTTACATTCTGACATAAGCCAGACAGTGTTAGTTGTTTTTAAATGAGTTTTGCGTTTTCCGAAAATTAAATGTTACTTAACATTGTTAACCTATCCCTTAACCTTCGGGTCCGTGCATTTATAAGACGAGTTTGAAATTGTTGTATCATCTTTCCTTCATAGACAAGGCAGCGTGACAGCAATGGTGATATAATGGAGGCAAGCTGTCTAAAACTAGCAATGTCTGGCATAGTGGCAAAGGTGCTATCATGTCTATCATGCTATCAACTTATCGAAAACTAATCAAATTTTTAAGAGCTTGTCAAACTTTATTTACAATCAATCCCTTTTCTTAATCCGTCTAGTACAAGTCAATAACTTCACAGAAACCAGGTACATCATATTTATAGATTCCAAAAACAGCAAATAGCCGATTCATTTTATTTTGAAACAAACACTCATGTTCTTGATATGTTGTGTTTATTTTATGTTTTTTATTCAATTATGCTCCAACCTCTCTTTTGACGTATTATGCTGTACCTAGTAATTTTCTTTGACAAAACAAGTTTATTTTCTAGTTTCCATAAAATGTCTCTAACTCAGACTTTTCTAGAGTTCCTGGATGGATCCCAATTTGTATCTGGGTCCAAATTTCAAGGACAAAGGCATCAGCGGATTTACAATTTTTGGTTTGAAGAGTACAAGGTAATGAGTTTGACGACTCAAAGATTTTACTAAATGATAATACTGCCAAGCAACTACAAGATACATTTAATAGAAGTGTTTTTTGGGTTAAATATGTCTTTAAGTTATCACCGTTAAGCACTAAAGATAAAAATAAAATATTTTGTATTTTTATGACACCATGTTCAAAACGTTGAAGATTACTTATAGAATCATACTATTTTGAACACAAAGTGTTTAAATGAAGAAAATATTTACCTGTTGCAGCCAGTTGTATCCAGTTTTAAAAACGAACACTGTATACAAATGTTCTTCCTAAGTTAGTAGCAACAGTAACATCATATCCTAAATTGACATGATATTGACTATAACGTAGCTGAATTAGAGAGAAAAGAATTTATTTATTTATTTTATTTTTTATTTATGAATCCAAAAGTTAACAAAAATGTTTGATAATGTTCCTCTGGGACCAATATACAATCCAATCACCTCGATTTTTGAGATTTTGCTTGAAATATTCAAAGGTTGATTTAGGCCTATAATTTATTTCTTTTCCTCATTCACTTTAAGGTTGATTCACCTCTGGTCCATTAGGTTGATTAAGGATGATTTCATTACATAAAGAAGGGATCTAGCCCTCATGTTAGAAATAAAAGTTTTATTTTTGACACTGGTCGGTGGGAAGCCTTAAATTCGTTTGTTTTTAGGAAACCTGCGCCTATGAATGGGGTAAAGTATCAAACAAAAGTAAGTTGGGTTTTCATTATTTATAAATAAAATCGATTTAAAACTGTTCTTTACTGTTATAGTTGTAGTTTTGTAATAAGGGTTGCGTGCAAACAATTTTCAACGAGAGCTTAACTTATCTCATTACGTCTTATCTGTCATCACAGCATCGATAGTAAAAATAAATGTATAAATGTTTACTGAATATTACCGATGGTCTTTTATTGAGAGTGTTTTTAAGTAAACGTGGAATTAAAATTACTCTAGATGAATTTTAATTGTTCGTGCATTGTGTAAAGATCAAAATGTAATCACAATTTATTTCTTTGGATATTTGTGCTGATCTATTCCTTAAGGCCACGTAAAATTACAAATTGGATCTAGTTCAGATCATTTACTTGACATATTTCTATAGGCTTCTCAATATTTTTGTATCATTTGTTAGCGTATGGTTTATTTTGTTTTGGAGTAATTGAAATTACATATATCTATCATTAGATAACACTTTAATCAATTTATTTCAAATTAGTCATGAGAATAGTTATCATGTAAGTTTATAAAACATCATTTTTCATTATTTAAAAAAACTTGTTTGTATTGCACTTATTAACTTTTTTAAATGTATGGTTCAGTGTTAGTATTTCCCCCTTAAACTACATTTTCAACGTATTGCAAAAATAAAACTTTTATTTTAAGAGGTTTGTTCGGTAAGCATAGAAACCTTACACATATTATAAACTAGGGTATGATGCGATTAATTTCATCATCTAGGCCTATGTACAAGAAATTGAAAATACAGCTTACTCTATGTACTCCAGGAACCTCTGATCTTGTCGACCCAGCACGAGGTGATGTCAGCGGAGGCGGTGGAGATCTGGGAGTGGAGGAAGAGAGCTCCTGGACTTCGCCCCAGGGTCCGAAGAAGGTACGCCCTCAGTCCCTGTCCCTACTTGCTAGAGGGTGTAGGACTAGGAGTGTCTAGAGAACTTTGCTACTCGATACAGGTAAATCTGTTATGTTATGCTGAAACATTTACATTTAATTTAGTTTCGTTGTAATAATAGCTTAATCTTGCTTTACAAAGTGGAAATAACGCAGATGAAAAATTCTGGGTGTCAAACCACTATAGAAGAGAAATTTGAACTATGTCACCACTAGTTTTTTAAAAATCCAATTGTGTTAAATAATTTCAAAATTCTCACTAGGTCAATTTGACCAGCTGTCTAAAATAAATAAAGCAATATTTATTTCAAATCACTTTGAACGTCTAAGGGATAAAGAGGGGAAATACCTATAGCAATCATAATTAAGTCGATTATTTTCCTAAAAACTGCATGTAATAAGGTCCAGAAGATTTCGTGTGATTGAAAGTCTGGCATACATTTTTTGAAATGACAAATCAATGACGGATATTGATCTGTCATTTACCTATTGCAGTCCCTAAAACAAGGTTTTCTACTGTTCTGCCCCTAACTGATGATTGCAAGAATATAAAGGACCACTTTAGGGTGTTGTATTTGATTCCACTGCAAAATATGAAAACCGTTAAAGTCATTCTGTCAGACGTTATTTTTGTAGACAAAGAAGAACGCATCTCTAGTTAATCTTCGAGAGGATGCTGAAGAGTTTCAACCTCCAATACCTAAAGGATGTCTGCTGAGGAGGGTGTCGCTAGAGTCCCTGGCTGTCCCTGCTTCTTGGCTGCAAAAGCTTCAAGAATCGGAAGATGTCCAATCTCACCAGTAAGTTGTATCTTTTAAAAGTAGAAGCTAGATTCATACTCAAGCAAGTATTAATATGAGTGCAAATCCTGCACATTTTCCCACTCAATTTCGGAGATGGTTAATTAAATTCCGTTACTGTTTAAAGTTTATTCCATATCGTTAGGGTCCAGTTTCAAACCACCAAAACGCTTCCAAAATTTTTGTTTTTATTATTGAAACAGCAACATACATTCTCATTTAAAAGCGAGCATCATATAGATGTATTTAATATACAACAATATTGACAATTATATTTTTCAAAAATCAGCTTATAATGTTAATTCTTTCAGAGATGAGCTGAATTTCTGGACGCGTTATCCTCAACATCTTCTACAGTGGGGGAGTGACCAATACAAGAAGCAGCAACATTACTTGAGGGCTATGAGAAAACAAACAGATCCACGTAAGTTGAAAATGGCTGTTTTGACATTTTTATTACTTTGAAAACTGCTTGTCAACATTTGATCTTATTGATCTTATATTGATTATTGATCTTATATTGATTATTGATCTTATTTGAAACAAAGCTCCACTAAATAAAATTAAACTATAATAAATCTTAAGGTTGGATAATGTACTCCAACTCCAAGCTTGGGAATGTACTCAAGGATTACATTCTTCTTTTAAGTATTATATTTAACTTTAACCTTTCGATAGTGTGGGAATCCTATATGTTCAGGTGTTGTTGTACTATTTTTCAGTGTTTAAAAGCATATATAGATAAATTGCCTGATAAAATAGAAGCTGAAATTGTACAATTACGAGTAAGTATGCATGCTAAAAAAAAATTCAAAATACACAGGCCTACGTCATATAATATGGATTTTGAGGGTATGATCAAAATACACCAGTTTAACATGACATGAAATGACGAAATACAAAAAAATAATAATTTATGACATTTCTAACTAACAAAACAACAATCGCATATCATTAAGATCTGTATTACCACTCACTGCCTTATGCTGTCGTGTACGTTTTGTTTTGTTGTGTAGTGATTTGTTTTTTTTTATTTTCAGATACTTTTCGATTAAAAAGCAAAAAGAAATCGAATGATTCACTTTATCTTCAAAAGACCAAGGAAAACAATTCGATCAGGTAAAAGATAATTTGGTTGAAGCATAGGGAAGAGAATAGTTTGATCTATGCTAGAAGTTTTATATAAAAGTTGAATTAGGCTACTTGAATCTCTTCGTAAAATTGAATCCCTTAAATCAGCCAACTTAAAATAGTTAATGAAAACAAAAACACATTATTCTTGTTTTAGAAAGACATAGCAGCAATAATGCTATTGCAGAATTTAAAGCTAGTTTTTTGTGAATTTTTCAGTCAAGCTTTAGTGCACTCATTTTGACTAAATATGTATCTTGTTTTATAGGTATATTTTACCATATATGATTTACCCTCAGGGTATAAACCAAAAACACAAGCAAAGGTTTGTAAATACTGTTTTTATCTTTGTTTTATCTGACTTAGTTTTGAGTTTGAGAAAGACAAGAAACCCTTAGCGAATATCAAAACACACTAGCGGGGAGCAGTCTCTTTAATATGTCTTCCACAGATCATTGTAGATAACGTGTATTTAATTGTAAGTATGAAAATATTGACAAACCACTAAGGGTGGGTTGTCACTTCAAAGCTAGCGCTCCTAGTAGAGAATTAAGTAACCACACAATCCATTGTTGACAATCTGCCTTATCGACGTGACGATACTGGCGCTACTAGTACCTCTCTTCGGTACTACTATTCTGCAACCATACTCTATCCCTACAGTATAATACTATTTATAGTATGTAATTGTATGGTTCAAGTGCTTAAAAAATCACAAGCTTGATTTTGTGTACAGTGCAAAGGCATTATTAAATTAAAATCAAGCACCAATATTTAAAATTAATTACTTATTAAGTGGTATCTATAAATGATCATCATTAAAATAGGTAACAATATCCATTGCAATTATATGTGAAATTATACTCTATCTCTTGCAGATGGAAAAAGTACGCGTGTCAAAATCATGAGTTTAATGGTGCTTGTGGTGATTCAAAGATGACTCTCGGTCTGACTAGTTTTATGAAGAATGAAGGTGAATTGTAAATGTTACACGGTTTGTATAATTGTATTTAGTGTGGTTATTTTGTCAACACAACTGTAAATTACGGACATATACTTCTTAAGTGTTGATTTTAATCAATTTTAAATATAATATCTTAGTCTTGGTTTCTGGTAAAATCATCATTAATCTTTCTTCTCAACTATTGACTCCGATTAAAACTTCAATCAAACGAATAAAATTGCCATAACATGTTATAATCGGTATATATTCAAAATGTATTTAAAATTGTCAGCTGTATCGCGATTTTAATAACGAAAACTATAGTCTCAATACCAATTTGTTATTTTTGTTCTAAAGACACACTAAAACGCCTTCAAGAACTTATCCTTCAGGTTTAACAACCGTTAAGGTATGTGAAGAACTGGTTTGTATTTTTCTCTCCACAGATGAAGGATGGCTGCTACCAGTTACAAGATTCACCTCATCAACACTAGCCAACCAGCTGATCATGGCGCACAAACAGCTGTTTCTAAAGGTCTATTGAACCAATTGAGCCTTTCTTTTATGCTTATTCAACATTACTATTAATGCCAAAACATTTAATAGGTCTCGGTTCACAAACCTATTGAACTGTGCATATACAATATTGGTTTGTTTCAAAGTTGTTCTCCTTAGCATCCTTATTCAAATTTATTTCTACTGTATCATAAAAAGGGGGTGCCTCTCTGTCCACACGAAACCCCCTTCAACATAATAGCTAGATTTTGTTCAAAGATCTCTTCTGGCTAAAGAGGACTAAGTCCTAAAACAGCCTCAGTCCAGTAGGGTTTCAGCTCTCTGAATTGGAACATCACGAAGAAGAAGAAGATAGCTACCAATAGTGTCGTAGCCATATTGCCGTCCCGATGAATTTCTTTATAACATATTAGTAGATTTTCTCCTCCGGTTCTGAGATAGTGTTTTTAAAAGTAAATATTTATTTTGAAAGTTGTGGCAACGAAGCAACGTCTAGTATTGACACAATGTTTCTGTTTTCGAATGTCTTTGGATATACATTTTATCAGAGGTTTAAACATGGAACATATTACGAACTTACAGATAACTATTTATATACTGTCATTAATGACGTACCAAGAATTTGTAAATATTTATATAACATGAATATCTTAATATTTCGCATAAACTTGTCCTTTGATTTGCATAGATTTCCGCTCTGGATCTAGCAAGAGCTCAGAAAGACAAAGGAAGTTGTAGAACTCCAAGTTTACGTACTCTTATTTTTTTCTCTCAAAAGATTTCTTGTGTGGTTGCAAACTGCATTCTTCAAGAACAAGATGTCCAGGTAACATTAGCCTTACCTCTACGGCTTTTTTTCATGCCTTGAATGGCTGAATCTCTTGAAAAAGATCATTTCCCTGGGCATTGTTAGGCAAACAACAATAACATTCTTAGTTAAGGATGAGATATTGCTTGTCAAAATGATGGGATACATTTGTTTTAGAAAGGTTGGTATGATTAAAATACATTGAACCACTGAACTGGAAACTGGAAAATATGGGGACGTTATATTGCATACATTTAAGAACAAACTATATGGCATTTAAAATAACTGATGATAAAACAATGCCAGAAGACTCCAATGATTAAAAACCACAATCACTTAAATTCTAAGAATTTCGCCATAGTATAAAGATGTAAAAGATGTATAAAGATGTGTTTTAAGATGTAAAGGTATTATACGAATAATCAGTATTTGGTTTTAATCTTCAATTATATGCTTCCACGAGCATATACTATAGATTCGTGGATGGACGACCGTGTCAAAGGCCAATGGGCAATAGAAAACCAATAGAATACCTTGATGTTAGAATACCATGATGATTCTGCCACTGTTGATTTCCAGTCAGCTCACCCTAAATTTTGCTGCAGCACTTTTCAGTTTATCCCTTTCCTAACTATCTATGAAAAGTTACTGTCCATCAATGTTTCGATGTTGAGAACCATCTTCAGAGTGACTTTCCTTCCTCGCATAGTAGTAGTCATTTGACGTTGATGGACAAAGATGCTTTGTTTCTGAAACGGTTCTCGCTTGAAGATGGCACTTATACAGTGATTTGATTAATTTGTTGTCGATTTTCAACGTCTTATTTACAGAGGAGAGCTCGTGTGATTGGCAAGTTCATGAGCATAGCTTACAACTGTCACAGCCGACAGAGTCAGATGTCTGCAGAAGCTGTTCTGATTGGTCTGCACTGTCCTGCGATCTACAGGCTGCAAAAGACATGGGGATATGTCAGGAAACACCACGCGTCCAACTACAGGTAACCATCAAGTCCTTACTATGTCTAGACATCTAGGAATATAGCCTTTGATTACTGCAAAATCGTATACTTCATCCCGAACTGAAAGCAAACGTAGAAGAAGGGGACGTAAGTGAGGAATTCTGGATATTTGCAAATAAGAAATGTGTTTGAACAGAGTTTTCTTGGAGTAGTAAATGGAGCTCACTACTAACAGGTGGAAAGGCCAATACAATGGCACAAATTGTCAAAAAAGCCAAATTCATGAAATGGCCAAATTCATGAAATAATAAAGTTGATGAGAGGAAGTCTTGAAGTGTAAGGCTCTCTTTGAACCTCTAACAGGCTTTAGGTTGAAGCAGAGGGTTTCAGGTTGGGGGGGGGGGGGGGGTTGTGATGGTAGCAAATGTTGTTCAATAAAAGACTTCAGATGATGGAAAACATTATTCTAATTAAATTTAATTGAAACCAACGCGTTTTTCATTTTCATTCTATAGCAAAGGTCCAAACCTGAGATTACGATTTGTATTGGCTGTTTTCATTTTGAATGCATCAAAGTTCAAATTCACGCCATTGTTACAAAAATACCTACTTTGTACCTGATAATCTTTGCAGTTTTGAATCTTTCATCTAGACATTTTCTGTATAGTCACCTGCCTGTTTTCAGGAGGTTCGAAGATTTGAGCAGAAGATACTACGACTGCCGTGAACCATTGTACCAGAAGACATACGACGACATGGTCCAGGTGCCTCCTTTTCTTCCCAGCATTTCTCTCTTGATCGCTGTGCTCACAGGGAGACTGTCTGAGCCACCTCAAGTACAGTCCTTCAAGTTCTCCTCAAGTAAGAAAGGCTCATTACAGTTTGACCTTTTCATAAATTTGGACGAACACATCCTTGTCTATAAAAACTGTGCTCCCAATACCGTAACCATAAATATGTATTAGTCTGATTTAGATTATCAATAAAAAGAGTAACATTTTTGCTACATACTTGAAATACTTCTGTGTGTTTTGAGTGTAGCCATATTTGTAAGGGCCTTTAAATATTGTCAATAGCATCTTCTCGTACATGAAAGAAAATTAAATGTTTCCTTGTTTCTGTTCTACCAACAAAAAAGGCATTTTAACTGAGAGAGAACCTCAAATGCTTTGATGTTTTTGGATCGTGGTTCGAATCCAGTTTTTTTATTGGAAATTCTAGATATTGTGCCTATTAATGTCACAATCAAGTCCAAAACCGTGGTTTTTCAGGTGCTAACCAACTTCCTTTCTGTTTGTTGTTGGAAATTAAACATTCTTCAAGTGTATAAGATTGTTGAGACGAAAAAGTCAACATTAATGTATTTAGGGCTGAACCTTTCATTGAAAGTAGTTGGTTTCTGTTCATCCTACCCAAAATATTATACTTACTCATCAGTACAGCCTGTATGATGAAACCTGTTTCCTTTCCCTGGGCACTGTCCAATGCTTTATGGCCCGAGTCAGTCCTGGGTATACGGAGAGTCAGGAGACATGCCCTATCATACAGGGTATAGTTTTCTACGAGGTTTTTCCCCTAATCTAGAGTGTATGATCTTTTCCCCAGCCTGTTCAGAGCTCTGCCATCGAACGGACACACTCCACTTATCCTCCAGTGCTACCAGTAGAACAGACTCTAGCCTCACATCAGTTAAAAGGTTCTTGTCTGCAATCCAGCTTCGGCTTAACCCACCTCTCCCGTCTACTTCTGCAGAAGATGTAACATGGTATAGGTCTCTAATAGTAGAATATTACGAAATATACATTCGATAACACCACCATACTAACTTACAAGTTAATGGTATGAACTCTTGAAGTAAGACGTCACGAATAATAAAAAATAACAGTCTCTACTGACACTTAAATTATGTATTCCCAACTTACTCTGTGTTAGTACGAGACATTAAATATATCTATATTGTTTTGCAACGGGTTGGTAACGCAGGAAGGAGCTATGTCGCCAAGCTCTTTTAATTTACTGTAGAAATCACAAAATAAGCTTTCGTTATCGAAACAAATCTCAACAGCAGTAGCATAGTACAGAATTTAGCATAGCAGTAATATATTGTTTCCACTTAGGTTTGATACAATCAACTGTGTGGCCAAGTATACATTAATAACTAGATCACAATTTAGACTTTGATGTGATCTTTTATTTTTTTACACTTTAATTTTGAACCTGGAACAAACAAACAGACACTGGTTCTATTTTCACTTTGTTATTAAATGCAGCAGAAATCATTAAGTTTGTCGTTGGCCTCTGATAAACAACAATATACCCGCTAAGAAATAAATGGACAAGAAAGGAAATATTCTTATTTATTTTTTATATAAAGATGCATGTTTGTCCATAACAAATAAATCTTCGGCTACGTATCAGTTTAGAATATATTTTGTGAATAATAATTTTTTACATTAAGTATTGAAATGTTTTAAAGTCGTCCTAGGATAAAAGGGATAGGCCAAAACTGCACCTCAATAATACAACTTAATATTTCTGAAGTACAAGTCCCTTCAGAACAGTGACGCAATTTCACTACTGCTGTGTCTGCTAACAAGTCATCTCCTGTTTTCAGGCGCTTGATATAGTGCTAACAATTGGACTATGAGAAAAATAGCAATAGTAACTAAAAGACATTCTATTTGACCAAAATAGCTGTACAAATCATTGAATAAATAAATAACAATAATTGTTTCACATATTGGATAAAATGGCCCCTATATATTAAGATGGACACATTTTTAGCTAATTCATAAAGAATGTATGTAAGATAATTTTTATGACCTTTGATCACAGAAAACATCTTTGATGTACCTCATAAAATTTTTGTTCCGTTACCCAATTGTTAATAAAAGATAGTCTTTATTCTTTTCATTTGAATACAATATTTTCAGTGAAATTCACAAGCCTACTTCAGGAAAACTTAAATAGTTCAATAATATGCGGAATCTTGAGGTTTATGGTAGTTTAAGTAATTAAGAGTACCACAAGACTCACCTTATGTAATATGGATTTCCTTTCTCTTAAAAAATCAAGGACACGGAAATTTCTCTGGTCACGAATTCAAGAACTGTATGTCACTTAATTTCTCACCCAATTGTAGAAAAAATGCATGAGGTGGGCCAGATTTTAAGTTTAAAACCCACCCCTTCAGGTATCCAGGTTTTTGAAGATGTAAGCTGAACATATATTTAATTGTTGTCGAATTATTTTCTACACACTCCATCCATTTCGTTTTAGCCACTCCAGTTCCCACGCCCACTCGGCACCAAGAGAGGATTTGCTGGAAAACCTTGATCTGTTCTTCGCTCCAGTCAGTGAAGCTCCTTCCGGCAAAGTGCTCCAGGATTTGGAGTACTTCCTGGAGTGTCATCAGGCCTCCGCCACAAGGTAAGGGATGGACTGTAGGGTGAACATGGCTGAAGAGGACAAAGTCATAAAACTGCCAAAGTATGGCTTTAGCTCTCTGGAACTTAACGATCAAGTCACTTGGGGCGAATCGTTCAAATTGTATGAGGGGAGGCCGATGGAAAAAGTCCTCGTCTTCAAAAATTATGATTTCTGGATAAATTTTGAATTAGGCCAATTCTGTGTCCAACAACAATCTTGTCATTGGGGCTAAAGTAATAAATAGTTTGAACCAGAGGAGAAGGTTGAGTGACAAAAAAATGTGTTGATGCAGGTTTTGATCATCCTAATATTTAAACTATGCTAGAAGGATGGAATATATTTGTTGCTGAATAAACTGTGCTTTATGTAGGCCTAAAGATAATAGTACACCAAGTAGCCTTTGAGATTTTATGTATTTCCGCAGATTCCAGAGGATAATAACACACCATATTCTTAAAAGAATACACTTAACGCCTCTATAACGTAAAATTGAAGTATATTTTCTGTTCATCCACAATTTTCTGGCAAAATATTGGGTGATATTTTAGGTTGTATTGATAACTTTAAACAGTAATATCTTACGTAGTTTAAGGTAAAAGGTGCGATAATAGTTACAGTTAAGAAATGTTTTATATAGAATAAACTAGCTGACCCGGCGAACTTCGTATCGCCTAAGTTATAGGTTTCCCCTAAGACAGACCGATGGAAAGAAAGTACCGTTACGTTTAATTTTCAAGATGATCTCGTTCGCATCGCTCAATCACGTCCTGGTTGAAGTTCGTTCGCTACGCTCACTCACCTTTGGGTTGGAGCTCGTTCGCTACGCTCACTCACCTTTAGGTTGGAGCTCGTTCGCTGCGCTCACTTGCCTTCAGGTTAGCTCGTTCGCTACGCTAACTCGCCTCCAGGTTGAAGTTCGTTCGCTACGCTCACTCACCTTTTGGTTGCAAATTAGCTGTTGTCATAAATGTAAAAGAAATAATAGTGCTGCACCCTGTTGGTAATCCTTGTAACTTTAATGCTATTGAACATCATAGAACAGAACCAACTTGTTTAATTGAAACAGCTGTTAAGATTCATTAATTCCATTTCTCATAAGGTTAACATGGGAAACTCCAGAGCCACTGGGGCGGAGCCCTTTTAAGAATTTCGAAACGGAAAATAGTTTACGTCCAATTCGCATACCTACAGAATTTACACACCAAATTTCATAACGATCGGTGAAGTCGTTCCGGAGGAGTTTGCAGACAAACACTGTGACACGAGAATTTTATATATTAGATTTTATATTGTCCTTGAAATAAATTGACTACATAGAAATAATGTAAATAAGCTTGATAAGGCAAACAAGAGTGAATTATGATGGATTATAATAAACTAGTAGACATATGTAAAACTTCAAACTAGTCACTGTACCAGCCCCAAAATTTCGATTGTGACTGATTCAATGATTTTTGATCAATTTCAATAGAATCACATGCTGTTACCTTTTTCAGTTGTATGCCATTTTCAAACTCCTTTGCCCAGAGAATACATAAAATGAAATTATATTTTGGAATTAAGAACTTATCCTACTCTTTAAACTTTTGTATCAGTTTTCTTTTAACAACTGACAAGGATGCTATGTCTTCTTCGTACAGAAAAAATAATTATTAATAAACCTGTTTCTGTTTCAAGATACCAGATGCCAATCAACAAAGCAGCCCGTGCCTTCTTGTTGCTTTCTCGTCATCCTGATATGCAAACTCTGTACAAGCAGTCTATACTCATTGAGTCTTAAGTCAGAATTGATTAGAAGAATGATGAATTGATGTGAACAAGGAGTAGAAACTAAATATCACAGAGACCAACTTCGACCAAGCATTGTTGTCTTACTTCATCCTACGACTTTGGATAAGTGACTAAAGCATCAACCAGTCAAAGTATTTAAATAGTGGAAACTGTAATAAATTGATTTAAAATCAAATGTAGTACATGTAGTTATTTTTTATGTTGATTCAGACACAAAAAAGGTGACGCCACTGTTGAATTTTAATTGGTTTATAAATTGATTTGTAAATGGCAAATCTATATCTGAGCACAATTTTACCTATCCAGACGTGGGTTTTTGTGATTTTTACTGGGCTGGAAATAGTGTAATTTGGTTTATATTTCATCCACCGGGTCTCAGCTTTATTTCATGCCAATAACCTCTCATTCATCAGTATTATTAAGCTCTGACTTGCAGGACAACACTTCATTAATATAACTAGTAAAAAGTTAGAAAATATTATGTAGATGGCATTAATGTATTGCTTAAAAATTTTGTTTTTAAGAAATACCTCAAACTCAATTAACACAGAATTAGAATATATAAATTTCACACAATAATCGAATTATGTATTTAAGTTTTAAAATAGGGTTTTGTTTAAACTACTATTTTAACGTAGGTTATCGAAATAAATATGTTCTCAGAGATGAATACTGTTTTCCAAGACATCAAAGTCCTGATTCACTCATAGTATGAAGACGATGTAATGAATCCAATAGGGAGAGCCCTCCCCTCAAAGGGCATACATTAACAGTCTGATACTGATTTCAGATAGTGATTTGCATTTACAATATTGCTGTTCCCCAGAGGAATCAAATATAAATGATTAAAAGAACGTGTTTTACTCACACCAATCCACCAACGCATTAAGTCAAGACAACCAAGCTGCAAACAGGTAGAAACTTGGAATACACCACACTGCATCCTACATACACCTACTCTATGCTAATAAGTCCTGAGGAGTGTAGGTCAATGTAACCAAAGCCGAGGTCAGTGTCCCCAGCCAAATCAGGGCAGTTTTCGCGGGCTGGGTGTCCTTTTGGCGGGTATACTTGTTTACGGTTGTCCAGTTCCCTCGTAAACTGCAGACGACACGCGCGGCGACCGCTAAGTGGAAGGAGCTTTATCAGGCGAAAGTAATCAAATTAGTAAGATTTATTGGGTTTGCCTTTGAAGGATGCAGAGATTTTTGGTGGTGATTTAATGGGATGTATCAGGTCTTATAGGGACGTGATGTTCAAAATTATCTAGCTGTAATGTAGGATGGAAATGTTGGAGGTTCATTTAGGGTTAAATCTATACTATTATAAAAAAGAGGTGGTTGCTGTATGTGTGTATGTGTGTATGGGAAAAGTAAACTCGAAAAATACTGGTCGGATTGGGCTGAAATTTGGCATGATGATAGCTCACATTCCCGATTAACATATAGGCATATTCTTATTTCAAAAATCCTTTCTGGCTCCGCCCCAGTGGCTCTGGAGTTTCCCATGTTAACCTTATGAGAAATGGAATTATTGAATCTTAACAGCTGTTTCAATTAAACAAGTTGGTTCTGTTCTATGATGTTCAATAGCATTAAAGTTACAAGGATTACCAACAGGGTGCAGCACTATTATTTCTTTTACATTTATGACAACAGCTCATTTGCAACCAAAAGGTGAGTGAGCGTAGCGAACGAACTTCAACCTGGAGGCGAGTTAGCGTAGCGAACGAGCTAACCTGAAGGCAAGTGAGCGCAGCGAACGAGCTCCAACCTAAAGGTGAGTGAGCGTAGCGAACGAGCTCCAACCTAAAGGTGAGTGAGCGTAGCGAACAAACTTCAACCAGGACGGGATTGAGCCATGCGAACGAGATAATCTTGAAAATTAAGAAGTTAAACGGGGCAAAGCCCGCGGGTTACAGCTAGTAGGTAAATAATTAAGTCCATACAAATAATAATAAACATTTTTAACTAGTAACGAGACAAACCTAACATCAGAATGATTATTATCAATTGAGATGGGGATGCCACTTAGGTGGGTTTTTGAAACCATGAGTGTAGAATAGAGTGAGATGCCAGTAGCTTTTTTACTGAATAAGATCAGCTGTTTCCCTGGCTAGGACCATTTATGTCAATCAGACAGCTGGTTCCAGTGTTGAACCATCAAAAAGCTACATACTTTCATTGACTGTACACAGAATATACTTCCCATGTGATATGAAAGTTTGAAGCCAAGAAAATAGATGAAGTTCAGGACCATCTCACCAGATTGTGTCTAGTCAATGATACTTTTCTCAGGATCACACGAGTGACTTTTTGATTACTAGGGGAGCACTATTACCATTAAGCTATCCAGTGGCCTACTTTCCTAAGCAGTATAGTTTGTTTGTTTGATTGATAAATTTTGAGGGGTACTGTACAATTCAACTAAAAGTTTCTATATGCTTCGTTATGAAACAAGAAATCTGAAGAGGATAGTTTATTTAAAATTATTTAAGAAAACAACTCCACTACTGAAATATATTTTTGTACAGGGAGCGGAAAAATGATCTGACGGTTTTCTTTGCTACCCTGTCGAGTGAGTGAGTGGCGGAGGATGGTAGAAGTTGGGTTGATACAAAGCCTACGAGTAGACATTTTTAGTAGCCATGGAGCTGTGGACAGCTTAGCATCATGCATTTATAGTGGAAGTGTTTTTTATAAAGTGGCAATTCCTGTGTAGCTGTTCCGTAGTTGTTTTAATGTGGGTCCAAGGGAGATAGTCCCAACTCGAAACACCATTTTGCTGTTGGTGGATAACTTCAGAGCTACTAGTTCAGCATTGATAAGAGTCAACAGGCCGTCCAAGGTCAGCCCCACCCACAGCAAAATAGTATTTCAAGTTGGGACTTTACTTCTTTGACCCACGTTGAAACGTCTACTGAAGAGTTGCACAGGAATTGTCACTTTAAAAAACACTTCCACTACAAATGCTTAGTGCTCAGCTGTCCACAGCTCCATGGCTACTAAAAATGCCCACACGTTGGCTTTAATGCTCCTATTCCCACCACCCTCCGCCACTCACTTCGTCGACAGGGTGGCAAAGAAAACCGTCAGATAATTTTTACGCTCCCTGTATATGATTCCCTTTTTTCAATTAAGGCATTGTTTTAAGAGTGAAACTAAAATTAGAATATTAAAATTAAAAAATTTAAACCGAAAAGTACATAGAAAAGTGGTAGGAATTAATTTTATTGTCAATGGAGGCATTCGATATTTTTCTTTCAAAGTTCAAAAGCCTATGGGGGAGGCTCTAATACCAAAACAGGAATAAGCCTTTGGTAATCCTAAATGCGTAGATTGACTTTGTACGCAGTTTCAATTTTTTCCAGAGGTCTTTGTTTAATGGAGAACAGCCAGTCACCACATTGTTTAAAACAATGTAATTAGTGAACATATGTATAGTAGGAAAAAACCGGTGTCACTTATTGTACCTTGCTTGTGAACTATGACTTGATTGTTTAGAAGGACATTTAAGCACATTTAACTTCGTTATCCCTTGCATTTCACACTTCATTTGCTGACTGCTATATACATCAGCCGTGGGACGGGAATGATGAAGATTTCAGGACATTCCATCATAACTCCAGCTCGCCAGGGACCTGATCCTGCCCCTATTAGGCAATCCAAACTTTATGTCGGTGCCATTTTCCTGTAATCCTGAAATATGTGATTTCTGCGTGACGGTTTAGGTGGTCTTAATTTACTTTGTAACCGGCTTCTGAGTTTAAAAATCTACTACTCTTTGTTTTTCATCTTATGATTTTTTTTTAAGGGAACGGTCCAAACTTTGGTTAGTGACGACTAACGTCGACCGATCGTTGGATAGCAAAATTAATTGATGGCCCAAAGAATCAGAATCGGTCCAGAATGGTCGAACCAGCCACCCTTAAATTTGAAGGACATTGAAAAGTGTTGATTTGTGAAAACATATGAACCCGTATCTAGCTGTAAGTACAAATGTCAAATAAAAGACTGTATCAGCCAACTCACACATTCTTTCTTCCCGTAAGTTCATATAAAATATTATTCCCCAAGAGGATCAAATTGTATCTGAAACGTCATATAATTTGCTCCACTGTTCAAACCACCAAACATCCGCTGCATAGCTTAGTTTGTTTTTCGAGAACCAGGTCGTGATCGAACGCGGGAATATATTGGAGGGAAGAGAGGTCCAATTGACCAGCTGATTTACAGCTGATCGCGAAACAACATGGTCATCAATAAAATGTGATAATAGTGTGGTGGAGATCGCGAAGACACAGACAAACTGCCTGGTTTTGCTATTATACCGTCTCTGTGACCTGTTTAACACATTCCTTGTACTCACGTAGCGATCGAGGCAGACATTTAAATAGTTTGTTAGTATCCTTTGCGTGGTTAATTGGTACTTCAGTATTAAACGGAGGCCACATTTTGTCAGCGCGCTGCGGCGGTTATGTTAGGTTGGGTTATCGTAAATATTATGTGTGTAGGACTTTCCTCGCTTCGTTATGAATCGAACGATACTTTCTATTATGATAACCCAACCTAACATAACCGCCGCAGCGCGCTGACAAAATGTGGCCTCCGTTTAATACTGAAGTACCGGTTAATTTATACAAGACTACCAAGTACCAACAACAACATACGAGCTTTAATATACTTTGTACTGTACCTTAAAATATCAATTATCAATCATTTAAGATGGGGACGCCACTATGTGCGTACTTTAACCCAAATATGAGTAAAGGATGAGTGTTGGATGAGTGGCACGATTTTGTAGTCTTGTTAGTGACTAAAACCAGCTTGTCCCTTAGACACAGCTGTTAATTAATAGCCCATACAACTAATGGCAACTAAGGGACCTACAGTGGAATCCGGACCACATTGTTCCTTGTATTTAGCAAATTTGTCTAATTATCAGGATATTACTGCGGATAGTACTCAATAGTGCGGACGTTAATCCACACCAGGGAGCATCGCATCCACAGTGCATCGCGAATATCCACAATTCGCGACCTCCTAGTAGTTAGACCATAGGATGACGCCACCGCCCCAGTCTTTTTGGATAAATCTACTAGTGCTGTGTGACCCAACAATTCTTTACGATGGTAGCTATTTAAAATTTTCCATGTCATATGGAACCGTTTATTTAATCGATACAAATGCATCGAGAAGTTAAATTAATATAAATCCACGAGAATATTAATGGTTTTAAAGAATACATAGAATCCAAAAACTCAACTTTTTTTTATTTTAAACATAATTTTTGAAGATTCTTATACAAACAAAAAGCGAACTCTCATGCATAAAGCTAGCATTTTGTTATCGACTTAAACTGGTGTATTATAAAATTATTTTCTTGATGAAATTAACAAACACATATTGTCCACTCCATACTAAAACAGTCCTAAAAACGCATAATTTAATTTATTTTCAACAATACATAAAAACATTCCATCAATTTTCACTATTGCCAAGTAAATTTCTTGAGAACGCAAGCAAATCATGGCCTTCAACATCTTGCAACTCGTTGCCAGCCTAGACAACAGTTATGAAATAACTTATGCATTTTACGAAGTCAGACTTTATGACCAGACTAGAGAATAGTTTGTAGGTTATCTCTGTGATCTAAAGATAGTTTGTATCATGTCTCTCACATAAATCTTGAGCGGTAGGTTGCAAAGCTGATCTAGTGCAATTAAATATTCGCAGAGCTGCGCGCCGACGTGGGGTGAGCGCATGCGTGTTGAGTTCCCGCCGGATCCTCTAGGATTCCCGCCATTTCGTGCGTCCTGCGGATCTCGACCATGATCACAAGTGCATCTTTGCAAGTTATTTTACATTCGCTTAGTTGGTTTGAGCAAACTTCATTTGCTGAGTTCATCTTAGAGGGGATTTGTTGAGATTAAAGCTCAGATTTGAGAGCTGCTGAATTTCAATACTTTAGGGCATTATAAAAATCTTTTTATGGATATATTGTGTAGCTAACAATAAATTTGGGCTGGTTAAGAAGTCTCTTGCTATTATCTCGTCACCAATTACAGTCAAGGCTAAAATACATCATATCTGGTTTGGATTGCAATTGTATGACACCATGGATCGTATTTTAAGACGAATATGAGAGAAGGTTGTTAAATAGATGAGATTACAGCTTTGTTACTGACTAAGACTAACCGGTTCCTTAGTAAGGACCTTATATGAATAGCCCAATGGACAGTTAGGTCCACCTTTGAATTATAACAACGCTTTTTACTTTTCTCAGAATAGTCATAATATAAAAAGTGGTCCAACACCCTTTTGCAAATACTGGCCAAAGTTTTCGGTGAGCATGAGCAATCTATCTTTTGGACACGGAAAAATGTAGAAAATTAGTTCCTGAAGTGGTCAACAGATACATTTTATTCTTATGCTAGAATAAAAACAACACTGGTTAAGAAAACCTAGTTTTTATTTCACTTTAAAATATTTTAAATTTGGAATTAATCAATTCCCAGTAAAACTCCCGAACCAACAGCTCAGAAGGTACACTCTCACATTTCACACTCTATCTATAATTTTGATTAGAAGTATATTCAACCCTGTAATAAAACCAATATAAGCCCCAAAACTCATAGCATTTACAACCATTGAGGTCCTTCCCATTCTGGAGTGTAACAAACCTCCTGTTATCACCCCACTGGCGATAGCGGTCCATATGTCTTCTTTTCTTACTTGGTTCAAGGTACATTCAGTAACTGCAAACACTGCCGCCCATAATGTTAATCTTCCGCCAAACTTCGGGGCTTTGTTGAGAAAGAATGACACACCTCCTCGAAGGCGATTTTTAATTCCGCTTGGAGCGTTTTTGAACCCTTGGGCACTGTAGAAGAGTCCTCCACTGAAGAGCCCGAGGGTATACGCACACCCTGAGTGATCAAGAATATTCCATGGACACGGATCATTGTCATATAGGCCTAAATCCAATTGTTTGAACATAATTTAAATGTGTCTTTTAAATCTGATTTTTGAGATGTTTATTTTGGTTTTGGTGAAATCGTAGGCACAGCAAGTGTCATGTTTACCTAATAACAAGACAAACCACACAGACATACGTGAAATATTCAAATGAATATCTTTGTAACAGCTGTTCGTTTGCAGTCAATTCTGATTTCGAATGCAAGACAGGATAGAAGCATTGTTTCTGTTTCGTTTACCCCACTGTATAACGAAAAGACTCGTTCCCAATTTCTTACTCTTAAGCAGTCAGAAAAAAACTAGGTCAAGCCCTCCTGATGAAATTTATCAAAAGTAACCTCTAAAAATGCCACTAAACAAAGGGTAACACATCAGCACTTAAATAAAAATTTCTTTCTAACTCTTGTCACTATTTGCAAGCCCATTCATAACCATTACCACCGACAACCAAGCTTGAAATCAACAGAAAATATGATCAAAGATGATTCTGATGAGCCAAACAATGGCCAAAAAGATAACGCTCAGCAAGTTTTGACGAATGAGCCATTATTCCGAGCAGAGTGCAAGGCAGGACTATTGTTTGTGAGATATACTGCAACACCAGTACGCCTCTGCGACCACGCCGATGCGTCTTGATTCACAAAAACAGCTGATCTGCATCTGGAAGATTGAGGGTACGACTTTGTTAGAGTTCAACTCGTCCTACGGCTCAACACCTGTTGAAGTTTAATGGATGTATGTTAACATTCGAGATGCTTATAGCTATTTATCGCTCGAAGATCATTCTAATCGATGCGAATTTTGCAATGAGGTATTTTAAGTTTTGTGAAAAGCTATGTTCTGAAGAACCCAAGGCTGATATCATTGACCTTGGAATACTGAAGTAGTTGTCTATGAGTAGACATAACAATATGGATCAGCTGTTGTAAGTTTTTTACTCAAAAGAACATAGCTCTGTAAACGAATCAGGGAGTGTGCTAGTGTAAAAAATTATAGTTATTACCTTATTTTTTGTTAAGGGGTATAAAAACACTATAGCTTATAATAAACTGTTCAACGACTTTGAACTAGTTAAAAAACTGCATATTTGACAGAAATAATAACTAGTATCACAATCTGTCGGTTGACCTCTTAAACCTCGTCCTTTTTTTATTTTAAGCATTATTTTCATTTTTAGCATTTACAGGATAGACATCTAGTTCTATCTAATAA
This sequence comes from Macrosteles quadrilineatus, assembly GCF_028750875.1. NCBI lineage: Eukaryota > Metazoa > Arthropoda > Insecta > Hemiptera > Cicadellidae > Macrosteles > Macrosteles quadrilineatus. The sequence goes on from NW_026542597.1 coordinate 85,731,836, forward strand.
TCACTGTGTCTTTATTCTATCCGCATTGTGTGCCTTAACATTGTTGCTCTAAGATATGAACTTTTACTGTTTGAGAATCCGTGAAAGAATATGTAATTCAAGAGTACAGAAGAGGCACCACTGGACACGATCCGACGATGTCACTACTGGATTCTCAGCCTTCAGCTAAACTACCGACTCAATATTTCCATATATCACGTAGGATATTGGACAGTAATGTCTGTATTGTATATTACTACAGTAAACATTTTGTATTCGGTCTGCGCAAAGAAAATGAGATGTTTAAGCCGAACAAAGCATAAAAGGGTATTGAAATCATACATTTAGATTTTTAAAATTTTCTTGAAACTTTACGCACCAACTTGCGGGTATTCTTAGTTGAGGTGAATGTAAATATTTTACTTACTTGTATTTATATTTCTTATCTTTGGATTATCTTTATAAAATGGATTGCTGGATGTAAAATTTCATGCTATGTCCTTGGAATTTCTTTCAGGAATCAAGTAGAAGTTTTCAAAAACATAATTATTTCAGATAGAAAATTCCCTTCAAGAAAATATTGATTGATAGGAAATATCCCAAAAAAATACAAAAATCATGGTATAGAATATACTTAAGATTATTTTCCTCTCAGGCAAAATTTTATTCAAAGACACACGAAAACAAAGTTGTCTACAATCAATTTTATTTTTAAACATCTCTGGAAATATTTTAGACATATTTTTGCCAACGACATCTTTAACTATAATCAAGTTCTATCACAATTACTAAACGGTGCATTCCTTTCTTTTCAAAAGACGTCAAATTTCAAATTATCTTCACACTAAACCAATGAACCCACGGATTTCACAGTCCAATTAACTTTCAAACGACTCTGACTCCTAATCTTGATTCAATTTGGACAAAATGGTTTGTGTAACTGAAATCATTCCCATAATAGTACCAGAGGTGATAGTACCAGCTACCATCAAGGGCACGCCTTTCCTCGTCTGTAATATACCTCCTGTTAAAGCCCCACTCACTACTTCGGTCCACATATCACGTTTTCCCCTGACTTCATACACAGCACTTTCTGCAGCAGCAAAAACAAACCCCCAAGCTGCAAATGTTCCTCCAATTCTCGGTGCGTGAGTGATCATAGACGAGAATCCTCCACGAAAGCGATTTCCGATTCCACTTTGAGCGTTCTTGAACCCTTTTACGCTTTGAAAAAGCCCTCCACCAATTAGGCCAACTGCAAAAGCTCCTCCCGTGTCTTGTGGAATGTACCACCAACCCGAAATCCCGTCTGGTATTTCATAGTATGATTCCATGACTTGTACAAGGTAAAAATTTTAATATTCAGAAGTTTGATAATGATTCACCGGAGCTTAGCGTGCACGATAAATAAATTATGTTTGTTTTGATCGGTAAATTTTAAACTCAGCTGATTATGAGTTTACAATGAAAATCTGGAGAAATTTAGCTATGATTTTCTGTGTGAGGAAGTAAGTAAGGGATACATATTGTTAATAGACATTTCGTCTAAGTGTATCCAAATATCTTTTTGTAATTAAGTTACACTCTATTTCATGATTACAAAAATATGGCAACTAGATAAATGACCGTTCCATTGAGCATTGATTTTTTTTTACACTGGAAACTGTTTGGTTTCCACATCCTTTACTTAAATACTGTATTATGAAATGGTGACCATATTTTTGGTTTATCCATAAACACTTTTCTTTAAAGTCTTACTAAAATCGCATATGAAAGATCGAAAGAGAGGGGATTTCATGTATTTTACGTAAGAGGTGATTTACTTTTAAATACTTTTTTTATGAAATGGCGACCAACATAGTAGGTATTTTAAGCCAAGTATGAATGGAGATGAATGTAGGATGAGTGGCGCGATCTTGTAGTGTTCCTAGTGACTAAGGCCGACATTCCTTAGACACAGCTGTTAATTAATAGCCCATACAGCTAATGGCAACTAAGAAACCTACAGTTTATAGTGGAATCCGAACCACATTTTTTTGCCTTGGTATATACGAATTGGTCTAATTATCAAGATAGCACTGCGGATAGTCGTAGTACTCACTCGTTCAGACGTTAAACCACACCAGGGAGTATCGCATCCACAGTGCATGCCTATAAATATCCACAATTCGTGACCTCCTAGTAGTTGGATTACAGGATGACGCCACTCGTCCCAGTCACTATCATATCACCGTACCTCACAATCGTTTTAGGACTTTACAATCATGTGTAGTGCCGAATATAGTTTTTGTGTTGTAAAAAGGTTTTCTGAAATCACATAGTGCCAAAAAAACATTTGAAACTCTCATGACACCAAATTGGAGCCAATACTTTTAAAAGAAAAAAAAACTTATACTAGTATTTTTTAGGATAACTGTTGAAGGACATCTCTTTCGTTGCTTACGTTTTATCATATTTAAGTGGAATTCAACATTTACCATTCTGCTAGTCATTTATTTTGCTGAATTTGTTTTACTACAACAAATCTGTAACAAATCAACCTAATTTCCTTTGTATTATAAAAAAAATTTATTTTCCTAACACGCTAAGATAATCATTTCAACTTTTTTAATCCGTATCCGAAATCTTAACCTCTTGTATCATAGCAGTCACCCTTTCAACACATTCAGATTAGATCAAGATTAGATCGTTTCAACAAGATGTCAAATTGTCCTACCCAAAACTTTGATATCCCCTGAGCCACAGCAACGCAGATATTCTTGTCACATTCTACACGTTCTATCACGTTCCAGTCGTTTCGCCAACACGTAACACCAACGACCGATCCTCATCCAGCCAAGTCTGTTTTAACAGCTGATTGTTGCTTTTAGCAATTTTTATGGTGTGACTGCATTTCATGTTAATAATTCATTTGATCACTTGTGAGTAGCATTGACATCACTTTGTTCTAAAAGACAAAATTCATTATAGTCTGCATGATGTAACCTGTCTTCAGATCCGCCTACCATCCGATGGTTTAGAGCCCGCGCCAAGTGTCAGAGATTGGGTTGCATAAAACAGACTATACTTATTTGTATGTATATACAGACAAGTAAAAATTGCATAGCATACATGTAATAAACGAGATTTTTACATATGTCTTGATATATTTATTGAGATATCCAATGACGTAGACCTATTGTTACATGTATATTTAGATAATGAACAAACCACACTAATACTATAACTTTATCGATAGCAAAAGATTATCTAGGATTTAACACCCAATTCACACAAATGTTTGAAAACCCGTAAATAAAAACCGTAAACCAAAACCACAACTGGGTTCTAGCTGAGGTCGACAATAATACCAGCGGTCGTATGGCTGTGGCTTTGGGATCTCACTGCAAAAACAGATCTGATTGTATGGTTACAAGTAACGGACTGGTGTTGGTATAGATCTATACGTCACTCAATAAAAACAGAAGATGAGCCTTCTATCCACTAGAAACTGGAGCATGAGGTATATTTCATGAAGTTCATGAAACTTGCAGGAAACGTAGTACTTACCATAAGGTTTTGAAATCTGAAGAGTCCCTAGTGATTGTGGGGGTGCAAGTACCATTTTATGGGGGTTAAAGTTTATAGGGGTAGTGATTTTATGGAATGTTTTATTTATGTGATCCAAACAAGTAGGGTGTCGTTTTCTATGTTTCTTAGGATGCAGAATCGAAAAAAAAACATAATAAAATCAATACAACCGACAGTTTATTAGAAAAAGACTAATTTATTCACGAAAAACTATATATGACAAATTAATTAAGGTAAAATAATCCAGTTAATATAAATTATTACCAAATTAATCATGAGTCTGTGTCATTAATCATGAAACTGGTAGTCACGCCTCTTTAACCACCACATGTCATATTGTTCATCAGCTACTGATGCATCATCACCAATCACCATCCAAGGAATCGTCAGGGTCTCGAACTCGTTCTTCCCCAAAATCATAGTAAATAAAATAACCATTATGACACACCCTAACCATATCCTTACAATCCATATCAAAAGTTACTCCTTTTTTAAATTCCTTTCTTGACAACAGCTGTTTGGGTTGCAATTTGTTTTTCCTCCGCGAATATTGACCCCTCAAAAGCTACGCCAGCTGGACTCAGGCCAACTACATCGTTGTGAACTGTGCCAGCAAATCGATATACTTGATAATTCTACATACTGCACATTTTTCACAACGAAGACATTTGTCGTGATGGTCGTATTTGATCGTGGGTTGGCTGGGTTCATTTGGATGGCCTATTTTATGTTTCGGTTTTGTTTTCCCACCAGTTATATTTAATCAAAGGCATGTAGGCTAAGAATGTGAGATTTTAAGGACCTACGTTTCAAAAAATGTTTGAAAGTAGCTCAAGGTTGTAATTATTATCATATTATTTGAAGGGTTATTGCGGGTATTTTCCATCATGATTGGTAGTTGTAAACTAGTTTTGAGGCTCTGTGGTATTTTTGTTATCCTTCCATGATTTTGTTTCTTGCTTTGGCTACCATACTGTGGTTTCTAAAGATTTTCCTGGGTTTGTGTACTGATTTCGTTATTTTTTATAATAATTATCACATGATGTCAGTATCAGATTCGATTTACACAATGTAACGAATATTTGTTTTTTTTTTTTTTTTTGTAATCGTGATTGAAAAATACATTAATTATTCTCTCTCAAAAGTAAATTTACCTTCACAATAATTGGTTTGATTATTCCTCTATCCTTTATACTTAAATACTTTTTATTGAATTGGCGACCATACAAAGTAGGTATTTTAAGCCAAGTATGAATGGAGATGAGTGTAGGGGTGGTGCGATCTTGTAGTCTTGTTAGTGACTAAGTCCTACTTATTCCTTAGACACAGCTGTTAATTAATAGCCCATACAGCTAATGGCAACTAAGGGACCTACAGTTTATAGTGGAATCCGAACCACATTTTTGCCTTGGCATTAACGAATTGGTCTAATTATCAGCATAGTACTGCTCCTAGCTGAGTCTTATGGATATGCTTCCAGTTCACATAGAGTTGGGGCACTTAAACTTCATCCTGAAGATGGCGATGGCACTCAGTATGCAACCGAAATCTTTGAGTGTTAACATCCTATAGAAGACATGAATCTATTATCCAGCAAGAGTTATATTATAGCACCTACAAGAACAGTGACTCTTGGCGAATGGCATAAAGAAGTTAGTCTTAATTTGAAAATTTACTTCATTTTCTCCCTCACCCAGCTTCTTGCACTATCTGAGTTAGCGGATTGTGGTTCATGTTCAGTAAGTAATATGTGGGTGGTAGTGGGAAGAGGTAGAGTGGAGCCGATCCCAATAATCTTCATTTGGAGTCCACGGACTGGTACAGGTTTCTGACTCAAAAGTACATCGAGGAGTTGATCGGCATCCTTAAAAATCCAAGTCGACTTAGGGTTAGAACCTTGATAACGGGACTATCATGGGAATCATCGAGGGTTTTGTCATCGGGGCTATTATTATCGAAGTTCCACTGTATTCTCCTTGAGAGGGTTGGTTTTTGAGGTTACGAATTTGACCTTATTGTGGGATAGACTTGCTAAAAGTGATCAGTGGAAATTATTTGGCTTTCACATTTTGTAGTTTTGTTTGATTTTGTTACTTCAAATATATTATTGATGCAAATCTGTGTGTTTTTCGTGTAACGCGTGGTTTATTCATTAAAAATACACGCGAACTTAGTTGTACCATAGATTATTTAATTCTTTTTGTCTATGGTTGTACCACTAACAATAATTCCCTAACTTTTCATCTAATTGTAAATCTGACGCATGGTTCGATCTGTTTCCATTCGATTTGCGGTTTAGTACGTCGATGACAACAAAATGTCGTACATTGCCAATACAATAATACAATACCAGGGTTTGCGTAACAGTTGGCAAATTAATGTATTCATTTGGTTATAATAGTTTTAAGGCTGATAAAAACCATGAATAGATATTAAACAGCAAAACCGGTCACAGCAAACTTTTAGACTTAAACACGACCTTCCCCAACAAAGAATTTCCACAGAATCCAACAATTAACTCGTTATTCTTCTACGGGAGCTGGGAATACCGGTGCCTTTTTGTTTAAGACTGCTTGCTGCAGAACATGATCCCAATTACTGGAGTGTCCTGAACTGGACACTGACTCAGAAACGAGTCCAGTAGGTGCAGCCTATGGTTGTTTTATTGTAGAAAAAACATTGTCAGGACTATTGCAGCATTCTTTCGAGATCTTGTGCACAAACAAAACAAATCGTGTGTTCTTCATTTTACGGAATTCAATGATGATTAGGTATACAGTATCTTCTCAAGAATATGATTCTAATTGCATCTCTTCATTGATTTTGGTTAGTGTAACTTTTCGTTTTCTTGTAAAATCTTAAGACTTTGCATTAATGAATGTTTCATCTTGCTGACGCTTGAGTACTCTAATGTACATTTAATGTATTTTTCCTATTTAGTGTACATTTTTTCGATTTATGATTTATTCCTCGGTAATGATGCAAAAGAAAATAGTTTTATTGATCTTTAAAATAATTTGAAATTCAGTTTAATAATAAGAAATAGAAATAAACCAGCTGACATCTACATGGAAAGAACCAATCCTTAAATTACCTACAGCTGATCCAAAGAATGATAAATTTTAAAGGAAGTGTGTTTAATCTATAATTTATCCAAAGATTTTAGAATAAACCAATTTATCCTGTAAACTCAAAACCTAATTTAGGTTAATAGTGTTTAACTTTTTAGTCCATGGTAAGTAGGTTTCGATCCAGTTTTCAGGATCTGCATCCTCACCCTTCAATGTAAACCTTAGATTGTTTGGCTTAACACAATATCGATACCAGTGAAAATCTACGATACCGAAGAAGTGCAAGGAAATAAAGTATCGCAAATCCAACTCCAAATTCTTCATAGAAAGATCATACTTTCACTAGAATCTCAAGGTCAGAATCTTCACACCTTGGAGATCTGGCGACCTTCTTTAACCTCCAGCAGACGGCGTGGAGGTGTTGCGGCTACCGGTTCTATGGCAGCCAGAGGCGCACCATTATACTTAACCAATGGTTATCTTCCACACGGTTTACGATGCTGCAATTACGGCTTATGAACTGAATGGCTTGTACACCATACTGTATCAATACGATATGCGGCTTTGACAAAGCAGCATATGATACATCAGTGGTGACAGAATTTTACAAGAAAATCGGAGTCAGGTGTAAGAATTTGCTATTATTTACTACCGTTACCTGTGGGAAAAAATTTCATTTATGAGACAAACCATAGCCTTCTTCACTACAAGGCCATGGCAAGACAAAAGTGGCAACGCCGCAGTCCAGGCTTACTAAGACAGCTGTAGCACTAATTCATACGTCTGTGCAATTTTTATGTTTACATCATTGTTGTTTCCGTCGTTACCATGGAAATAGGCCGGGAGTGCAGGGTTGCCACATTGTCAGCTATAGTCTTGAATTAGATCAAAACAAAATGTTCTATAAGCGACCACAATTTTGAATGAAAATCTATTATATTATTAAAGTGATACAATCAAATTTTATGTAAACGGTTAAGGTCGTTTACCAAATAAAAATATAGGCATATGGCACATCAAAACGAAGCTTAGAATGTGTAGATTTGCCAAAAAGTATTGATATGGACGAATTTCCTAAGGGCTCTGCCCCACAGGCTGATTTCCAAAGGGCTACTTCTGGCTTGCTTATAATGTTTAAATGATTTAATTTAATTTTGTTAATGAAACAGCTGGTCAGTACAATGAACTGGTGTTTGTTTATTTACTCGAAAAATATGTTTGTGACACTTTATGTAGATTGAGGAGGGTTATGTTTGGTTTTAAAGTGAGGTTGTATACGTTTTGTAAAGTATAGCTCAAAGTTTCATTTTTTAATTATATAGTAAGCTACATGTGAAGAGGCTTGACTAAAATTGAAGAGTTAGTAAAACATGCCATTCATGAAGCATCAATATGAAGCAATTGATGCTATTGCTACACTAAGGTATGTTGTCATATTCTTAGGGATCTATTAATAAAAGTAGGGGTTTGAAAGTTAGTAGGTTTACGCTTTTAAATCAGTTTATATTTTCAAATTAAATCTTATAGTTGCTGTATTTTAAATCGCACATCAGCACCACTTTAATAGCTCTCTAGGTCACATTTTTTTTCCTGTTGCAAAGCACGGGTATAGCAGCTTGTATGTTATTAGTCGTATACTGATAGATTTTGTCATTGGGTTTGGACATTCAATAGGAATCTTAATCCTATACCTGTTTAAGTTTGGTAAGGCTTGGGTACGTGTGTGAAAACGAAGAATGGACCAGTCTTTTGTGGGCAGTTTTTTAATGCGAAAATTAAGCGTGACCTATTAATATAGAGGGTGCGTAAACGGTATAAATATCCGTTGCTGGTCCATAAGGATGGCATTTATTCATTATAATTTTTCTAAATTTTCAATTATCAGAACAATAACATTTATTTTTATAAAGAAAGTGTGTCATCTAGTCATCAGCCAGGTGTTTCTTTCCATGCTAATTTTAGCAGATTGAAATGTACACCTTGTTTGTGGCGTGCTAATTCATATGCAGGCGAAAACCACGACACCACAGATTGTTCTTGTCTCAGATGCATATTTTCATGTTATGAACGCATTTGACCCTATTTCTTCAATTTACCTACGCTTGATCATTATTAATTGTATGTCTACATTTTATTTACTGTATTTTTAACGGGGATTCATATTTTTATTCAGGATGTGTATAATTGTGTATACTTTTTAGATTTACTATCTAGCTACATAGGTACGGGACTCCTACATGTGCGCTCCATGCTATCTACAACTATTGTTGTTTATCTAAGCAGTCTATTCCAACCAGATGATAACTCAACTGCTAATAAGTAAGACAAATCTAATTTCATATAATGTATCCATCCGCTGAAAAGTAGTGCACAAAATAATCCCATTTACATATTCCAGCAAGCTACGAAATTTACTTAAACTTCGTTACTAAAAGCTTTTACATTTCTAACCAGACTTGTATCAATCGAGGAAATTGTTTCGCCCAAATCTGGCCTTGAACCCTGTGACATTCCTGACTAGTGTCTCACGCACTCACGCTGAACAGCTGATCGTTGTTTCCGCCTGCGTACAACATCGATAATGGAGCTGCGTAATAAATTAGTCCCCGAAACACGACATACAACAAGTGTGCGTAAAAGGGTGGAATCACTTTTGTACTTTGTTGTGGCTAATCCTATACTTATCCTTTTTACAGTACAAGAGATTTGTGGTCTTGTTCTTTGGTTGTAATTGTTGTAATACCACAGAAATAGAATTAGCTTATAATTTATAAGTGGATAGTTTGATTTTATTTAAACAGTACGATATATGAAAGCAACAAATATTAAAAGACAAAAGGCCCTCTAATTAAACTGACGTAGCTTAGTGATAGTGGTTTAAATACCTTATTTAAACCGTATGCAATTTAAACCGTACCTTATTTAAACCGGACGTAACTTAACTTAAATTTGTCTTCATCTGATCTGAGGATATTAAATCTTAAACAGATGTTTAGTCATAGATTTGTGTTGTGTTGTTCACCGTTTGTTTCTTGTTATTTTACTAAATTTTAAACTTTTTGTCCGAATATAATAATACATTTGAAAACTATCGCTTAAAAAGTAGCCTATAAATTAAGAGGAACACTATATCAGCTCATTGAAACTTAGATCAGCAGGACAAAAAGGATTATGATTTTACAATAGTGTGATAAGTTTACTTCAACGATTCAAAATTATCAATTTAGATTTTCAAGAGCTATAAAGCTCAATGGAAACTAACCATGACCCCCAATCAATCCGAGTTTACAGCTGATCCTTACATTAAGTAATCTATTCTGTTTGGAGGCAAACACCAATCATAAAAGCTTTTGAAGATACAGAGTTGTTGCTGCGAAAACAAAAGATAACCGACTACTAAAAGCACAGTTTTCAGTAAACCCTGCTATTAAGTGTAGGCCTACTATTTCAGGTCAAAGCTCTTACGATTTAACTATCGGCTCTACTTTCGTTTGTAACATTTCCCCTGCAAATTCAATGGTTTTCGAATACTGATGTTCCAAATTTACTCATCTACTTGTCGATATTCAATTCTTTGTGATAAATGATTCTTCATTACCAACCAAAGATGCATTTGCGATTTTTTTAGCTCAAAATTTACTCAGGTGCCAACTGTATTCCAACGTTATGGTAATTGTATCTAAACTAGAATATTATTTACAACAAAACAGCTGATCGTATTGCAATTACATTTTTCAATCCTACATGAGGCCAATCCCTCATTTGAAAAATGTTTAATTTTCCTCTTAAACAAGCTTAATCCAAGTAAATTTCCTCCTTTTTAAAAGATTGTAACTTAAAAATTGTTGATATTCAAAATAATAAACAAGAGGAAGCACTTACTACAGGCTATTTCACTACAAATACTTTATTTACAAGATGAACTTCTAAACTCTTCGGTGCATCTTAGAACTCAGGAATTACCGAAATTGAAAAGCCATGTCGGCGTCGCATTGTTCAAATCGCCCGCAAAGGTGTCAAAGATATCTCGGAACAGCATCCGAGTAGGTGGCCGTATAAATCTCATAGCGGGTTTTCGCAGAATCGACATGGGAATTTAGCGGGAAGGATTCCAAATCAGCTGATATTCTATTCCGATCAACAGATGTTCAGCATCTGGTATTTTCTAGGCGATATATTATCTACAGCGTCGAGGACGCCATTATTTTGCTAAGTCCCTGGAGTGTATGAAGTGTTAGGTTATAAATCTAGGTTCATTGACCTCTAGTTAATGAGATATAAGGAGAAAATGCGGTTTTCGGTGGTTGTCATGGAGATAAATATGTTGTTTTTGGCCCCTGTTGGCTAGTTTAAACGAGATATTTATGCAGATTTTCGCGAGTGACTCAGTTTTGCTCATTATTTATGCGGACGTAATTTTTAAGATCTCTTGAATTTATAGTGGACAAACTGGTTTAAGCTAGCTGAGAAATATTGTGGGTGAAATTATAAATTTTGTAGTTTTCTTCATGTGTTGCGTTATGGAGTTACATTAAATTTTTAAATACCTACGTATGTGTTCATATTAATCAATTTACTAAATTTAATTTCCAGAAACTGTTATAATTTGTTTTTATATAAATATAGTTAATATGTAGGTTTTTAATCGAGGCGACCTCACCTTTCATTTGTCTCCTTGTCCACTTAAAGTAGGGTTTGCAGTAAATCTGAAACCCAATTGAAATAAGCTTATATAGTAACTTGATCTACATACATGTGCATCTATTATTATGTACAATTTATTCTGTTTCTTTAACAGGTGCAAAACAAAATCTACATGTTTGTGAGATTTGTTAACAAGAACAAATAGGTCTCTATGACATTATTTTCTTTACTAAAAATTTAAATTAAGTGGCTTAATGTTTCAATTAATATTATCTCCATGACACAATGTCTATTTGTTTTTAAATACTTTTATCTACTTAAGAATTATTTTTTTAAAGTAATTAATTAATTTGTGTAGGCCTACATAGTTTGTTGTAGCTATGTTTCATTCTGGTGACAATAAACTGTTTTAATTTGATTTTTCTGAAATTCTAAGATTTTTATATCCAAACACTTTATATTTATTTAACAAGAAGAGTCCAAACCTATTATTTGCAAAATCTGTCTTAGACCCACAACTTTGGCAACAAAGACTGCATATTTTAACCACAGAACTCTGCAAATCCATCAATTTCACGAGCAAAATACTAAAACAACTCCAGCAAAACATGATCGATTTTCAATTCATCCAAAGATGAAAGATAGCTTTCCTTTGGATCATGCGAACGACCTTGTTTCAAGGTTAGAATTAACCATCTAATATAGGGTTGTCATACGTTAGTAAACAGAAGGGTCCAATTATGACCATCAAACAAGTCCCAAAGTCATTGATATATCACAATCATCAACCCATTAAATCATCAATAGTATGTTTTTCGGCACTACTTTTTTGCAATCGTCCCAGCTGCAATATAAGCTTAGCCGACTATCATATGTGCTTTTGACTTGGATGATGCTCCAATGTTTATGATTTTAAAATATCGCGGAATTTTCACAAAGAGGTCGCTAAATAAATTTATGGGCCCGGATCATTTTATGGTGCAATAAATTTCGATTGCCCGTGGGTTGATACCTTGGGTTTACACTCTTGGTGGATCCGTAAATCTTGTGCTGCGCTCTTTGGGAATTTTTTTCGATTTTTTTATTGTAAACCTCTGTATTCAGTTTTCCATTTAGCATCAAAAATGTTCTCTATATTCACTCTTTCAAATATAAAATTAATGATATGATTGGTGATATTTTTAGCCATACGCTTTGTTATTGAAATTCAACACTTTAGGAAGATTTTTATCGTTTTCTCCATTCATTAGATGATGTGATAGTATTAATTGTACAGTATTGATGTGTATTTTTCCAAAGGCCTTAACTATACGAACCGCTCAATGGACGCCTGTTATATAATATTATTGTGGTCGGCTGATCAATTGGTTCAAGAGATGGACAATTTTCTGAAGATCTGGAATAAATATCCACAAATCACCAATCAGTGTTAGTTATGATAAAGCTGTCAAATATAAAGCTGTAAACCTATCATTAGGTTCAGCTGTACGTCTGAACCTTATGTTTATAACAAAAATATCATGTCTTAAGCAAAGGCTCCACTAGAAAAACAGGCCATGCTGCAGCCGGTAACGCAACACTACGTCACAGTGGTGGATAGTTGAGTTTACCGTTAAAATCTGACAAACAGCCAGTTTATTAACCTAAAACATATGGGATATTACAGTGAATCTATCAATGAATCTATCTACTAGTGTGACGTCATGGATCCTGTAGCATGGCCTTGTTTTAAGGCTGAAATAAATTGCTGTGTTGGAAGTAAGGAACTCGCTTAACAATAAATCAGGTGATTGTTATGATTTTTTGTCTTAAATTGTGTTCCAAAACACAAATACAATCATAATATAATCACAGCTCATTGAAGCCTTATCATTAATGCAATCTATATATTAATAGGCAAGCATGTTTCTTTAAAACCTTTTTTCTCAGCTCGTGTGCATCGTAGGGAAAATCTACGCATACCGTTAGAAAGCTATTTTCCTGTAGGAGTGCAGAATCCCTTTATAAATTTAAATAGGCTCAAAGATAAGCACAAAAAATGAGTTTAAAGATTTGAAAAAATTAACATGGATCTTATGCGTTGCCATGCTGGTGACGAAATAACAACGAAATATAAACAGGAAATCAAAACAAATAGAAGAAACTCCAATCACATGTTTTATTTACAGTGTGGGGTGAAAATAGAGAAGTGAGTACATTACATATTTTTGGTCGAATTTCGACAACTGGACGACCTCTAGTATTGGTTTAATTGTAAAAACGAAGTAGGATTAAGAAATTACAGCTCACAATTTTCTGAGTTCTTAGCATAAAAAAAGAATTTTTCCTTTAATCTGACATTTATGGTTTTCACACGGATTTGTTTCGTCAGGATCACATTGACATGGCAAAACCCAAATATCTATGAAATATGTACCGATATTTAAGGACAGGACTTTGGAGTTGTAAACAAACTATGTAATTAAAATTATAAACAATAATCAATGTAGGGGCCTATACAGAATACTTAAAATTCACCAGATCATAAGATTATAGGTTCGTATGATTTTTATCGATATCTTTTATATTTATATATGTTTGATATATCGGCTACAATTTTATTGAAATGCCTGACCAACAAAATGTTTTTGGTGTTACAAACTGAGGCCCGTTATGAAAGGGAAGCCAAACGTCAAGTATTAATCGTCTTAAAATTCGCTGACGTTAAGAACCGTTGATATAAACTGTCAGACTAAGGTAAAATCCAAATTGAAAGAATGAAAAAAGGTTTATCCGACTTAAAGGTTCATAAAAAATGAAGGGTTCAGTCAAAATTCAGAAAATGAAATACTCACAGCCTTCTGTGGATTATGAACGTTTTTGGAGCTTTCAAATTGGTTTTTATAACAATACTTCCATTATATTCTAGTTATTTATTCTAACAAACAATCAAAAAACCTAAATAGAAAATCATTTAATGTTTTCCAATCGTTTCACCTAATACATGCCAATACTAACTTATTGCTTTATTGATGTAACACCTTTTAAACATTAACACTGAAATTAATTCATACTGAACACAACAACATTTTATAGGCAAAACTTTTTATAATGTTTTCAATGATGTTTACTGACTAAAAATGGTAACATACTCTTGACAAGGCAAGGATCACATGATTGTACTAAATCATAAAAATATGGAAGTTTTATTTTATTATCCTTAATACAATAATCTTAATTGATTCTTCCACGAACTTATTAATTGTGACAAACGAAAATAACCAATCAGCCAACAAATTATGTACTTATTCATTCGAATCCGAGCGTTATATCTTATTTTATAACTTTTTACTGTACTACTGAATAAAGTATAGTTACTACTTCAGTTATCATAATCGATATATAAACCACATTAAGGGCAACTCTCCTAAAGAAATTGTAACTTAAAACTACTATACGTCTATATACAGGGTGTTGAAAATGTCTGGAACCAACATTATATCTCGTGAGTGGTTAAAGGAAAACAACTGATATTTAGTGTACGGATATACTATGGTTTTACCTATCTTTTAGTGCCTTATGAAAATTTTTACCACTTATAGGGAACGTCCTGTGGAGGATGCAGTAAAAAGTTTTAATGGAAGCCTATGGTAAATGATACATCATTTTAAAGGCCATTTTTTTCTGAGTAAGGAGCCACAAGTTTCATCTCAAAAGGACCACCCTAGAAAAAATGGCGACTGTTTGAAATTTAAAAAACCACTTATAGGGAACGGAATTTTTAAATTTCAAACAGTCGCCATTTTCGCTAGGGTGGTCCTTTTGAGATGAAACTTGTGGCTCCTTACTCAGAAAAAAATTTCCTTTAAAATTATGTATCATTTACCATAGGCTTTAATGAAAACTTTTTACTGCATCCTCCACAGAACGTTCCCTATAAGTGGTTATTTAAATTTCAAACAGTCGTCATTTTTGCTAGGGTGGTCCTTTTGAGATGAAACTTGTGGCTCCTTACTCAGAAAAAAATTGCCTTTAAAATGATGTATCATTTACCATAGGCTTCCATTTAAACTTATTACTCTATCCTCCACAGGACGTTCACTATAAGTGGTAAAAATTTTCATAAGGCACCAAAAGATAGGTAAAACCATAGTATATCCGTACACAAAATATCATTTGTTTTCCTTTAACCACTCACGAGATATAATGTTGGTTCCAGACATTTTCAACACCCTGTATACTCAAAGGCACTATTATTGTAAAAGAGATTCGTGATAGAAGAATCCTAGATGTAAATACCCCTTATTTGTGTATGCACGCAGCGAGTTTAGGAAAAAAGATACTCTTTAGTTGTCACTAATGTTCAGTTACTTAACAAAATTCAAAATGTTATATTAATTTTAGTGGAGGGAGTATTTTAGTAGGGTGGTAAGTTCTTATTGCCCTAAATTGTCTATCCTTCCTCTTATTTTCTTCAAATTATGAAGACCTACAGCTTTAGCCCTTTACCGGACTACGGAATTATAACATACCTAAAAACTATTAGTGTTTGACGAGGTTTGAACCTGTGGCTCTTGGACTAAAGGCAAGCTTTCTAACCACTGGACAATCCATTAATCTAGTATCCATTGAAATCCTCATAAACACCTTTTAACGTTTTTAAAGTTAAAACAAATTATTAATTACTAATAATTAACCATGTTCAAACATTCTGACCAAAACAATCGCCTAAATCACTCCCGCATAACATCATCTAATCAAAACCTCATCACTAAATTGATGATCCAAATTCGTTGACAGGTTAAGTGTAAGAAAGGGCTATGTGGCCCTAACGTTGCCTGTATGAATAAATAATATTTCATTTAATTTAATTTCACAAGCCATACGTTTACTCACTACTTTATCCCACAAGCCCTAATATCAGCCCAACAATGTCCAATGCTCCATATTCGCCACAGCTGGGCACGGGGGTGGGGTGAATGTTATATAGAGGACGCCGCGCTTGGCCGTGACATTGGCGGTAAAGATGGCGCGGTCGTTGGTCGTTACTCCCGTGGTCGTTATTGTCGTTAGCCTCGTGGTCGTTAACGTCTGTGGCTACCAGCCCTACCAGTACCAGGGGCTGCAGCACCACCAGATTGGCAGGGCCAATGGTAATTACAAAAGTTTTGAATTTTAGTTTATTGAAATTTGTATTTTTTTTATTGATTGAAGGGTGTTTATTCGGATATGGTTACATGTTGGTCTTCCACTGTTTCTATTTACACTATTTTTACATGAAAATGTTTAAAAGCTAATAAAATTGTCATCTATTTTAAAATGTAAGTTGTTAAAAAGTATGATCGAGATTAAGGGGTGGTTCGTTAATTTAAAAATATAATTTGCAATAATTACAATTAAAATTAATAGTGAACAGATAAGTACTATTTTTAACTAAGTAAAAAAAATTTATTACTAGTTTAGAATAGGGGGGGCACATTTATAAGAGAAATAGAATTGTAATTCAACGAATAAATAGTAGACTAATATACAAAAAAGTTTTATATATTTTACTCGACATTTACTAATATTTTTAATAACTAATTCATCAGTAATAATGATAACACATTTAGGACCAAAATGCCAATTTGAATCTGTTATTTTATAAGTGGTTGATTACGAACAAAGTTTTGAAAAAGTATACTTTTTAGACTTGACGTAATATATTTTACAAGATGAATAAATTGTATTCGTACTTTACTAGTTTCTTTCGGGTTCTGTCGGTGGGAATAAGAAGAAGAATGTTGATGCTTCATAGAGAGAAATACAGAATACTGATGTAGTTTTGGCGCGTGCTTGTATTTACAAATGGGGGTGTGGCGTTGGCTTATCTCTGTGTTACAAAGTACAAACATTTTAAAATAATAAAGGATCAACAAATTGTTCGCTATAAATACCTTCTATCAACTTAACTGTGTGCAATACATTCGTACACTTTTTAATCCTTAACTATTTTGTTTTAGTTGGGCAACAAAATATTATTTTACAAATTAGTAAATTAAGTAAACATTATAACGATGGAATTGAATCACACACAAGATTTCTCATTTCCTTGTACTTCCCTAAGGATTAAGAGGGAAAACGTTATTTACAACATTACATTTACATTTGTTTTACGTTTGAGTTTAGTACCGGGATTGTATTTTATATTTAGTTTACCTTACCTTAGGTTAGCTCCTAAATTTATCGATTTAATGACTCATAAATGATCGAAACAATAACATACCCCGAATTGTGGATATTTATAGACTTGCACTGTGGATGGGATACTCCTTGGTGTGGATTAACGTCCGCACTAGTGAGTACTTCGACTATCCGCAGTACTATCCTGATAATTTATACCAATTCGTTAATACCAAGTCAAACGTGGTCCGGATTCCACTAAAAACTGTAGGTCTCTTAGTTGCCATTACCTGTGACTATTAATTAACAGCTGTGTCTAAGGAATATGACAACCTTAGTCACTAACAAGACTACAAGATCGCACCACTCATCCTACATCTCCATTCATACCCGGCTTAAAATACCTATTTGGTATGGTCGCCATTTCAATGAAAAGTATTTAAAGCATTATGTACCGATAAAAAATATGTAATAAAAATAACGCCCTAAAGTCAAACCTACAATAATGTAGCGAGGTTGGAAAAAGTCCAGGGGAGCATGCTAAAATTGGTGCACACAAAATACAATTTTACAGAAAAATACTAACGGTTTTACGTAATAGAGTTATATAATCTTTAGACCGCCCTTGATCGAGTTAAGGATACCCTACAAGGATAGTAGTTAAATAGTAGTTAATTGCAAGGTCCATCTCTGGTAATTTATTATCAAAAATCGACATCGACAGAGAATCTTTGTCAACATGTCATCATATCCTTGTTGAAATCGCTGGATTAAGATTGAATTGGATAGGTAATCCCCTTCGAGTATTTCAAATTGTGAATCGATTTCTTGTAATGTTGGTCAAGACAAATAAAAACAACACATTTTGTTATGCAACGAAAATTTAGTAAACATACAGGATATGTAGTATTTAAATGTATCTTATACATTGAAACTTGATGATACAAACATAGAAACACGATTTTACCTTTAAAACATTCTTAGGAGTTTTTACAAGAGATAATTTAACCCCGATGTATATATCTCTTCTAAACACAATTTAATAATAAATATTATGCTGTTGATAGTTTAACAGGTTTTCTATCGTATATTGTTTGATGCTTATTAATTTTAACCATTCTGTCCAGAAAGCAACCGTTTTTAGTTCTCTAAGTCGTCCGCAAATTCGTCGTTTTCGGGTAACTTCAAATAGGAAACAAAAATAATAGGGTAACTTTTTCTGTTCATTAACCTCAAAAATTTTTTCAGTGCATTAAGAAAACACGGCTAATCACACGGCATAAGTTATGCTTGTAAACAACAGACATGTAAACATTGCTTTCTACTTTGTATAACCTCAAATGCGGCCCATTTTTTACGATTAGAAGGTCCACAGTATGGTGAAAATAGAGGGAAAGTGTTTTTTTTCTTTACTAACATTTTCGGTTGCGAATCAAAAAGAGCCACTTTCACTCCTAGTGATGAAAACTACTATATTAAACCATCTTAATTCATCTTGGTTAGTAATCTCCAACTAGTCAATTTTTAATGACATAGCATTACATTTATTTAATAATTTTCTTTTTTCCACTTTTTATCTATGGCACTCTATTTTATTTTTACATCCTACACTAGCCCTATACTTTTCATATACTCTACAAACTAAAAATGTTACATAATTAATTTCCTCAATAGAATTGTCTTGCTTATATAACCTCTAAAAATTGTATCTCCAGGCAATTTGACATACGAGTATATTCACTCTATCAATAGAAATATTACACTCAAAAAACTAGAAACGAAACGAATCTGGTCGATCTATAGAGGCTAGCGGCCATCTTAAATAATATCAAAAAAATGCTGAAGTGTTTCAAACACCAAAGTGATTATAATGTAAATATTTAGGACATATGAGATTATAAATGTTCTTTGTAGTTTTGGATTTTTTCCAAGGGAGTACATGGAAGCCAACGGCCATCTTGGATTTTCCTGGCACAAGCGCAATGTCGATTTCGTCAATTATTTCAAACAGCCACTGAAGTGTTATTTACCACCTCAAACATATTTTTAAAATACCAAATTGGTTGTAATTAAAATATCTAAGGCACTGTGTGATTATAAATGTTCTTGGTAGTTTAATTGTTTTATGAGTTAGAAAGACTAAGCTCCAAAGACAAAGTCCTAGAATTTCCTAGAATAGGATATTCTACATTGTAGAACTCCTCACAAATTTCATCTCCTGAAATAATAATTTCACCATGTTTAAGAGGCTCTAGGCAGCAAATAATTTCACCATGTTTAAGAGGCTCTAGGCAGCAAATATTTTTATAGCTCCACCAATCCCACCAACACAAACTCCAACGGTCCCAAGTCCTAGTTCCCTTTCCGCAATGTTGTGTGGGCGTAAATCGAAGATGTTGCAACCAGGGGCATTGCCCTGTCTAAAGATTCCACAGGACAAAATCAAGTCCAAGGATACAGGATTCTAGGAGTAATCTACAATTTTTTGCAAGGATTTAACTGTTTTAACTCTTAATTGCATTAAGGTGGTTGTATAAGTATGTTTAGGCAGTTTGTTTGTTATTGTTTTAAAGATTAAAATGTGTAACAGTTCCTAAATATTTTTTTATTGGTTGACCAATAGTTAGTTGTAATGTTTGGCGAGGATAACGACTGTGATGAAAAAAGAGTTTAAGTACATTTACTTCACCAATAGTGTCTTAGTTGTAAACAATATTAAAGCGTTTAACTGTTTTGAGTAGGATATTTAAAAACATAAAATATGATTCAATAGCTTAAGTTTTATAACTTTTGGCATAAAGGTTCATATTAGTTATATTTTAACTATCTTCGAGATACTTTTGTGAAGTTTTGAATTTATTTATCAGTTACTTCCGAAGTGCATCAATTTATTGATTTTCCAAAAAGTGAGGAGATGAACAGAGTTCCAAAAAATCGTCAGAACTCTTAGATATCAAAATTGAATAGTCTGTTTTTTTCTACGTAAAAGAATAATTTTAATTTGTCGTTAGTAAAAACTAAAAATAAAATTAAGAGAGTTGCGATTAAAACCAGCAATAAAAATAAGTCATCAGCTTTACTCCAATGTTATTGGGGATTTGACTTGAGGTAGTAATGGAGCTCTGAGCTTTTGTCCTCAAACACTGAGTTAAAATCTCGTCAATCAGCTGTTAATTTATATAATTATGAATCTGTTCACAGTGTTTTTGCTAACTTACTTTAATCAGTTTACCCACATGACATGAAAATAATCTGGTCAACGATCAAGGAGAACATTCTTCACCGTAGTACTCCCTAAAAAAACCCTACAATTATCTAATTTCACCATCAAGTAACGACCTTCCCTACAGGTTAATGACCTGCTCAATACAGTTTGCAAACACAAAGAACACATTAATCCCTTAGAATGCCAACCAATAAAATCATATAGAACTACATTCAGAATCTTGTCATCGTTTTAAAAACTTGTAGGCATTTTCTAAAGATTCCTTGGTGGCCATTTCCAGTCTAAATTGTATAATTATTAGCGACTGTGGCATCTTGGCTCCATTAGCTATCTGGTCAGTAATGTAGTATCAGGCGAGTAATGGACTCGTCGGCGTCGGGCTTCTGGGGCAATTACTTAAGATGTGGATGGGCTTGCAGTTTGCTAATATCAGGATTAACATAAATTTAAATTTCACTAAGATGTTTAGTTACAGATATTTGGCATGGTTAATTTAAAAGAATCTCCTTTGGTGGGTATGCAAACTCAATTACTTTGAATCTTCAAGGAGAACCTAGGTCTTAGCCCAGTCCCCCCAAAAGTTCCCTATCAAATAATGGGCTTTAAATGTTGTGCAGTTGTAAATTTTACGTTTAGCTCAGAAACTTGAAGAACTTCAAAAACTTACGAAGCACTAGCCTACGTAACTATGTGAAATATCCTGTTATTATTTTTTACTTTCCTGCATTATTTAGATACTATTTGTATGAACATAGTAATAATTTAAGTATGATAATTGCAATATTGTTATTGTAGTAACTCCACTTTGTTTTCTACTGGTTCCGTCAAGAAAAAACAAGAGGACAATTCATTGAACTACTTATGCAATTAGCCTACGAGATATAAAATACCAAATACCGGAAACTACCATACAATCAAAAATATGTGTTAAAGTCCACCCAAAACCACAATCATACAATCAGACAATAATAATATCAAACGGGTTATTATAAAACCATGCTCATATAGCGAAATGATCATCCAATTAAATGAAGACACCCCAAAACCGCAATCATCTGTTCTAACAGTAATCCCATCAAACTAATTTATACAAAAACACACTCATCCACTAAACCCCAACCAATAACCAACAGAATCCATCAAAACCAATGAAATTAATAATGTCTAAAAACGGTGATCCAATCAAACTCATCAGCCACGTTCATCCAATCAAACGAATTCATCCAAAAATTGCCAAATTATGATATTAACAGCTCAACAAGCTGTGAAGGACTTCTGTTCGTGACCTCATAGTGGAATCCGCAGATACGCCAGTCTCTTCAGCCAATGGTCAGCCAGAGCACGTTTTCTGTCTGTCAAACCAGCTGACATGCTCTGTGGGCCGAATACTCAAACAGCTGATCAAATTGCTTCTGCTTGGCGCCTTATCTACCGGTCTGCCTACACTGACGTTGATTTAGGTCTTGGTCAGACTAGGTTGTTGCACTTTGAGATGGGATTTTCTTTGAGGTTATATTTCCTTGGAGTGGTTCCTTTTGTTGATTTGCTGTTTTGATTACTGATTATTGCGCTGATAATGATACTTTTAATCATAATCTTTGGCATTCTTGCTCGAGACCAGGACGCAAATTGGCGTATTTTATAACATATTATCAGAGAATTATTGTAGAATGGTCTGAGATGAACTGGTGTGAGTAGCTTTGTTTCTGGCTGATATTGACGGTTTCTTTAGCCAGGACAATATTTCAGTGTTCAAGAACAGACCATCAAGAACTTAGCTTTCTCTTGAAAATATTGTTCGTTGTACTAACTTTCGTTAAAGTCAAGTAAGATGAGGAGTTGTAACTAAACCATGTAAAAAAACACCATTTGCATGAAATGTGATAACAAATAATTTAATCTTTGTGAAGATTTCATTTTTTGGCTAGGCATTTTCCATTGTATATTTTCTAAAGTATAAAACAATTTAGACTAGCAGCATAACCTTTCTTTGCTGAAGCTAAAGGTTTAACAGTAACACTATTAAATAACATAGTGGGGGGTTTTGACTGTTCATGTAAATTTAATCAACTAAACCTATTCTTGAATGAAAACACTTTAAAAACGTTTTAAAGATTTCCTATCAGTTATGAGTTGAACAAGCTATATTGTATATTGTGCCAGCAAATGTTGCTCATATATTAGCATCACGAGTTACTTTTCACCAACTAATTTTCGTCTTAAGTGATGAGTAACCAATTTTAAAATAACTTCTGGCACTTTATTTAACCCCGATAAGAGCATTGGAAGTCCTCAGCAATAGCAGGAAGATCCAGAAGAAGTCTAGTGAAGACGTCGATGTTACGGGATTATGACGTCACACGTACGTGAGGACACGTGATTGGAGAAAAACAACCAATCAAATATGACTTGGCTTGCGGGACCTGGCTTTTTGTTTGGAATCGTGTGAAGGACTTCGCGAACCGTTGTACTCTGTGGGCAAGGAGATTTTGAGGATCCTCATAATATTGAATTGGATTTTAATTTAAGATTTTGAGATAAATGTATAGCCTGCAAGAAAGAATAAGTGATACTTATGGAAATTTCCTCACGCTGATTAAGTTGAGAGATTTACATCTCCAACTTCCACTTTGCACTGAGTCTGTTTATCCTCACGGATAATCATAGTAATTATGTGAGATCTGCAGAATGCAGGAAATACAGGAATATGCAGGATTACAGGAATATGCAGGAATACAGGAATATGCAGGAATACATGAATATGCAGCACACTCTGAAGGGAAATTAATTTTACTAGTATAACTTAAATTGGGTATTATATAAATTTTCGTTTGACCGACTTCTATATCATTATTCTACTCTTATGGTGCCAATTAACAGTTTTCAGAAAAGGGGAGGACACTATAATTATATGTGATCATATGATGATACACTGATTCCTTATCACGAAAACCTTGCCCCCAAGGAGCTCTTATTGATTAGCGTTCCTTTTAGTTAACCTGTATTTGATTACCATAAACTCAATACCACTCTAAGGAATCCATATAGCAGTTAGAAATATACAAATGAAATAAAAATTGTCATATGTTTTGGTTAGGTTAGGAGGTAAAATTTCAATACAACAAACTCTACACCCTTCGGCAGCCCTTAATAATGTTCCATAACAAAATTTTAGGTATCAAAAGCATTTTAATTTAGGTATCTTTTCATTCATGTTAACACTTAGTATTTCCCTTAAATTAATATAAAATTTAGCATTTTGTTTGAAAGCTTAAGCCACGTAACGTTATTTGAGATATTAACGGCATTAAAAAAGTTAATTTACAACAACAAATTTATAGATTAACAACTTAAACAGGATTACAAGTTTTTGTACTCAGATGAGGTTGCAAACATTTTGTTTTTCTGGGACGACACAAGTTCTACTTTCGGTCGTTGACTTTTTGAAATGTTGCCAGTCTGGTTGGACAGTTGGTTCCAATCACATTCAATATTCAGGTAGGTCCTGTCAGTCCATAAATATGTGACTTCTTCTGATTTATAATGATCCATTATACGTTGAATTAGCTATAGCTTTATTTGGGAAACATTTATTGTTTCTAGGGTCTCGTTCAATTTGTATGCACACACATTATCTATACTATTTTTTTAGTTTTTTTTACCCACAGGTCACTCTAATTCAGGAATGTTCCATCCAATGATTTTTTATCTGCAGACCACATAAAAAACATTTTAAAAACATCTTTTGTAAACTTAAGGAAGATTTTCATGTAGAAATATATTATTCCCTGTCATTAAAAAAAGGAACAAAACAAACTGACTAAATAGTTTAAATATTATATGATTTAGTTTGTGCACCATTCTTCAAAGGTTTGTACGAATGAAAAGTACTTAAGTGTTAACATCTATAACCTTTTCATTTTCATTCGTTTCCTTAATAATAATTTTTCAAAATTGTGGTGCTCAACTTAGATTAAATAAATGAACAAAAAACAAATAAATAAACAAATAGTAGTCTATAGTTTTTTTATATTATTATTACTGAGTTGACTTAAAATCTAAAATCGTCTTTCTTCAGCTTTCAAAAGATGTCAGTAGATTTCAATTAACTTGATTTGTACTTGTGACCCATGTAAGAAAAATAACATAACATTCAAAATTAATCTTTATCACACCATTGACTTTCAGCAACTACACGTACCTACCCAAATGGACCTTCTATACATAATTTTAACTCAAAGATGACATATTTGAAATTGTATCACGATGTTACAGCTATATTATCTCTTTTCGTTTAAGTTTGACTTAAATACAAAATTAGCGTGTGTGTGATATTAATCGGTCAAGAAATACAGCACACTGTAGGAAAATTAATTCTACTAGTATTTCTCTAAACTGTATATAGCAAAATGAAGGTCTGCGGTGATTCAGACAACACTTTATAAAAAATAGGACTGGTTATGGCCAGTCAAGATAGTATTGGTCATAATGTGTGGGTAGCGCCAGCCAATATGTTATAGAACGACATGATGCAGATATTTTATGATGCAAATCTGCCGAGGTGCAAGGAACTTTAACGAGTGGTTTGAGAGAAGTCGTTGACGTCAAGATATAAATTACCGATCTGGAGTATCCAACGGAAGATTGTGCTGGTAGTTAACCAAACGTTTTAAGATCTAACAAGAATATATGTATTTTAACCCCTAACATTAAATGGGGAAGTACAATGAATGGTAGACCACAAAACTCAGGGAAAAATCAATTGCAGTACCTTGCCTATTATTTCTAGCTTAACAATAACTTATTTAATGAAGTTTTGTAGGTGTTCTTGTATTTCGGCCTCTAATATGTTTGACTTTGTGCTAAATCAATGTGGGTATACATTTACCTATTTTTACCTAACTAACATTGTGTGTCAGTTAATTGGTGGCTGACAAAAACATTGAAAAGTATCGACATTTTCTCTAAGATCCTACTCCATTAGACAAAATTGTCCAAATCTGAAGTAGGTTATAGTTATTTTTGCTCTAAAATGTCTAGCAACGGATACAATAAGATGTAGGTGTTAACTTTCATATTTATTTTAGCAACTAGATTCCCGTCGTTAATAAATTGAAGAAATGTGTCAAAATTTTATTTTATATAATTAAGATACAAATTATGTCTCATACCAAATAACTGTGAAATTGTGTGTATTAATTGCAGGTATATATAATACAGTTTCCCCCTTAACATTCCTTTCAAACAATAATACAAATTACTAAGTATCTGCCATGAAATATCATTGACCAATTTCCGTGTTGAATAAGGAAAACAGGTGGTCTGTATGATTCTACCGTGCTAGGTATTAAAACATAAAAATATTAAGGAATACTGAGATTTGATGTAATTTAATACAAAACAGATATTTTCCCAGAGTAAATTCATCAAGCATTAATCAATCATTAATCAGTTGTATTCGACTACTTATGCAACTTCTGAACAGTATGTGGAGAAAAGACTAGACTATCACACTGCCAATAAGACACATCATTACCACCCCCACAGAGAAGCCTTGAGAACACAATGTAAGCATCTGCTACCATTGTGATGCCATTGTCCTACCATTGTCCTTCCATTGTGCTACCATTGTGCCCATCAATTGTTATCCATCAAAATTTAATCACTTTTACGCTTTACTTTCATTGCTTTGACCGCCATTGAACTCTGTTTATGTTCTGTAGTATGAAGTGAAAGAATTATTTGCTAAACAATTGAAAGATGATACATTCGAAATTGTAGAGGATGGTCTTGTAATCTTGTCTGATTCAAGAAAAAATTAAATATTTATCAGGGTAGAATACGATATATCTATTTAAGCAAATTTGAACATTACTGTGTACAAATCCTCGAGTTGCTAGTTAATTTTTTAATTTACTTTATGAGTAAACTACAAAATTTTGGTCCATGCATTTGAAGTCGGAAGAACATATACGTTTAACAGTTTTAGTGCTTTCCATAGTCTATTGGTTAAATTTCCCTAAATAGTTTGGGATAGTAAAAGAAAGTTTAAAAATACTACAACATATTATAGACGGTAGATCAACCCTACATCTAAAAGTCAACTCTACAACAGAACAAGCTTAACATAGGTTCAAGACGCACTAGCAAACCTAGAAAAAAGCTCCTCGAAAAAAACTTCCAGCCAGACTTGCAAAAACTAGTACAGCGTCTTCTGACTAGGTTCGCGAAGAAGAAGCAGTACGATTGTAGATGCTAGACTTAACATATCTGACATGACAGTCTAGAGGATGAACCCTAGGAGGCCGCCAGAAGAGATTAGACCAGTTTTGCCTTGAGTACGCCGCCTACAGCAGAGTGACACTAATGGAAATCTTCTCGAGCGGATTAAGTTGAGATTTGTCAGAACAATCATGGAAATCATTGCAGATCTGCAGAATTGAACGTGTAAATACCCTTAAGACCTTGTAATGGAACAAAAGTAATTATGATTGATGGTATAACTTAATACTTAGATATGTTTGCAGTCGTTTGTGGCGTTCAAATGATCTGTGTTTGAAGAAGTTTGAAGTTCTACGAGGTCATGTGACCAATTGTTGAAGCTACAAACAACCAAACTAATTAAGTGCCAAAAATTCTGAATACCAGGAGTATGATTGTAAAATTGCAATTCTGTTATTACCTCGTTTTTCAAATTGTCTTCGCAAATCCTTTATCAAGGCATCGTCCTCAAAAGATTGGAGACATTTTGGCAAGCTAACCTACAAATAACTGTACTGGAAATCTTGAAAATT
Organism: Macrosteles quadrilineatus; assembly: GCF_028750875.1. NCBI lineage: Eukaryota > Metazoa > Arthropoda > Insecta > Hemiptera > Cicadellidae > Macrosteles > Macrosteles quadrilineatus. Next base: position 85,759,261 of record NW_026542597.1, read on the forward strand.
CACTAGCAAATTTAGATGAAATTAAAACCACCTACTGAATATTTAAATCCTTATTGTCGGCTGTAGCAAGAATAAATAGAATCAAAGGAGATTAAACATAATTCTTCAAAATCTCTGGTCCCATTCAAATTACATCCACTCCATTCCAAGTCAGATTTGAGCAACTTTAAGAAGCTTGTCTATTCAGACAGGTGTTTTGTTATGCAAAAATATTAATGGTCAACTTCCCATTCGTTTTATTTTAGTTTGAGTTTCCTCGAATTGTCTTTATAGTTTAGAGAAATGGTGCCGTAATACGCCATTTCCCAATAAAAAACCCAAACTAATGATGTTTCTTTAACTAAAACTACAAAACAACAAATATATCAAAGAAAATATTTCGGAAAAATAAATACCAAGAACATTTGGTTTGCACTTTATATATCTTCGAGAGGTCAACCAGTGAAAATCCTCTCAACTAAAAGTGCTAAGATCACTTGGGGCCCGTTATCTTAACTTATCTTTTCAACTGCTAGAACTTATCCACAATTAGGGCAGATTAGTCAATTAGTCAACTTTTCAAGAGTCAAAGAAAGACTGACCATCCGTCAACATTCCAAATTATAGTTCTCTTTGCGTTCACAGTTTGTGTACTTTCTTCACCAATCACTCCATGAAGAATTTTTACTATACGATTTACTAATTCAGCAGTTGCATATCTAAAAAATATCTAACTTTTAGCAACTAGTACATTTATGGTAATATCATAAAATCTCAGTACAGTTAAAACAAGCTGAAAAACTGATTCAACCGTATGAAGCCTAACCCAAATCATCCTCATGCATTCACAGTCAGTAAATTTCACCCAAGTGATCAGCCCAAAAAGACTCGGCTCAATTTGCCGATCCAGCATTCAAGCTGCAACACTTCAGCAACACTATCCATTGGCGATCACATCACTTGTACCGCTCATTAGTGGAACATTGACCCAAGCTGTAGCGATATCTTTCATGATCATTTACCATGCAACTTGTAGCACATTCCGCCAGCCACGATACATTCGCATTAGTATTCCTTGGCGGGGTCTGCGAATTAATTAAATGTGTTCTGTCAACTCGGACTTGGAATTTCCTTCGATTATCGGTCAAAAGGGTCAACATATGATTGATTCAAACTATTTTTCGAGTTGATTATAAATAATTGAGCGCTCATTTTTCAACTCATTGGACAAATTGAACAAAATAATTATTGTGTCATGTACAGTACATTTAAGGCAAGTTGTAATGGCTAAATATACGTTGATAGAAAGAATGATATTTATTCGCCTTGTCAGAGACCTTAAGAGTGGGGTCTGTGGATTTATTTGTATTTGTATATTCTTTTCCACACTTTAATGGTAAAATTAGTGGCCTTTTTAGACACAAGATTAAATTTAACCACTCTTCAAGGAGACTGAGGTCTATGGTGATCAACTCCAAGAAGTAAACCTACTCCCTTACACCACACCATTTTATAGATTAGCAGAGGGGATGTTGAATCCTTGAAAAATGTTGAGTGCATTTTTATGTTTATTTATTTATTCTTTTTATTTATCACAACATAGTAACATTCTCACTAATTTTCAAAGGTTCAGAACAATACAAGAGCCAAACCAATACAACAAGCGGTCGCCTACTTGTTACTCGTCAAACTGACTCACCAACCGGACAATAAACAAGAACAACAATAAACAATAAACAAGAAATACGATCAACAATCCGCCGCTAAGATTGTTTACACCGCAATCACTGACTTGTCCCAGAGCTCGTATCTTATGATCACCGCGGGGTATGGTGCAACCAGATGCATCTGTAGATACAGGGATAATATACGGATTAAGCGATCAAGGTTTTGATTCATCATTGGACACGAGTCTAGAAGTTGATGGGCTCAAGTGTATTGGATTTGTACATCAAGCTATATTTATTGCTGTTTTCGTCATGCAGCCTGCAGCGAAAACTAGTTTTGTGAATACATGTGTTGGATGGGTAAAGTAGTGTTTTTTAATCCTGAAAACGAATGAGTTAGAGTTATTGATTATTCGTTGAGTTCAATGTAGGATTTAGTTCCGATTAAAAGTAGACCATGTTGTGTACCTGTTGTCCCCCACTAATCAAATTGTTTTAAATATACAGCACATTATTATCAAACCTGAATTTCCTTTAACTCGAGTTTGGCAGTATCAATAACAGATGTAGAAAAAAATAAATTTAAACCTCTTAAGATTTCATCTGCTGTCATTCACCTTTCATTTAAATCAGTTCAATGAACATCATCTTTCAAGGAGTGGTCGAAATCTTAGTCATTAGCAAATTTCCTAACTACATCAAAATGATGGGAAGCGAACGCCGTTTTGCATATTTGATCGGTGTTATTTAGACAGGCTGTCGTCAGGTTGCTTGCCTGAGCAAGTTCTTTTTGGACGAAAACAGCTGATGGTTGATGAGTCAATGTCCGTAAATTGAAATTTTTGCATTTAATTTAGTCCTTACATACTAGTGTAGAATATTAGTCCAGTTTTTCCTCTAGTTGGTAGCGTTTGGAATGAACTAAGATAGATTCGAAGGGCCTTTATATAATTATTGAAATCCCTTTTAGGCTAATATAAATACCAAGAAACACATTAAACAACGAACAACAACTCTACAATTTGCAGGGACTACCTAAAAAACTGTTGTAAGCTTAGGATGATAAATCTTATGACATACTTTTCATTTTTAAGTCTAAAACAGCTTCCAAATGCCAATTGAAAGTTGACAAGAGTTCATGATTGCTTGAGTTTCTTTCATGTTTTCTTTTACTATACTAAATTTTGGAGGAATTTCCGTTTCTATTCTATTTGAAACCCTAAGAGAGTGTGACATAAGAATTTAGCCCAATAAAGGAGACATTGTCTCGATGCGGAAAAGCTTCTCTTTACCTGAGAAAACCCATATTTTTTAAAATGATCTTCAGAGGCTCTCTTTCCGGGAGGATGTCTCTCAGCACAGTACCCGCCATGGAGGTCTCCAGCTTCACTTTCCAAGAGCGAGGCTTGAGTTTGGAAGGAGAAGCTTCACGTACTTCGGCCACAAGCTGTACAACGACCTCCCTTCTGGCCTCAAAAAATATGCCTTGCCATCTTTTAGAGCCAAAATTAAGGAATAGTACTGTTATGATTAGTTGTTATTTAGATTTTCTTGTTTCTGTTTTGTTATTGTTTCCATTTATTTGTTTGTTAGTTATTGTTAGTTATAAGTTATTGTTACTCATAATATATGACGAGAGTTGTTCTGAAAAGCAGTTGAGCCAAGAAACGCTTGATCAATAAAGGCATTTTTATTTTATTTAAATTGTTGGACCTGCAAGTTAACATTGGTGAAGGAATACAAGACACGGCTATTTCATATACAAAATCCATTGGTGATTAGAAGGGTTTGAACGATTCTCTCTCATGCAGAAGTTTCCTACTATATAAGACCTGCTGTGCTTACACTAAAGGCACTGTGATCCTATTAAGAAGGTAATTTACTAAGCAAGCAGTAGATTACACAACTTGAAAGGTGAATGAACTGCCAATGCCAATGATTGTCCAGTAAGTATCAAAGACAGCAATATGACATGCTCCTGTATTACAGGCGCTCCCACACTATAAGCTTACGTGATATTGCCTTTCCTTTGTTTAGCTAAAGCTAATACGGTTTTGTTTGTTTTGGATGCCCGTTTGCGGAACAATACTTCATGATGCGGCTGATTCATGGGTCTATAGTTTAGGTTGTTTTTCGTACTGGCTTCTTACATTGGCTGGCTCCGAAGCGGTTCAGAGCCTCAGTAACTTAGTCAAGTGATGCCAAATGCATTACACTTACAATGGAATTTACGTTTGTTTATACCTATGATATGATTGGACACTTTAGAGGCACTATCTCGCAAGAAATAGCTGTACAAAATTTTCTGTTAATGTCTACACTAGTGGAATTCTTCTGGAAGAATAATAACCCTCTTCAAGGGAAATCGGTCCATAACCCTAAAACTTTTGTGGATGAATCGAAGATCAACCCGTTGCTTTCACACTTTCCGTTACTTTAACCACTAAGCTAACAAAGTAAAACGTTGCACTTTAAAGCACTCATAATCTGAAATTGATTTCTTGGGGTAGAGAATTACAAAGTTCAATGATAAGAAAGTTGTATTGTTTTCTAAACACGACGATTTATTTTAGTTGCCATCTCAGAAGTAACATAAGAAAATAATATTGAGTGTGTGGTTACGGGGTCAAACTGAAAAAGTATTTTGTTAATCATACCTATATCAGCCAGTTAAATTTATCAACGTTTTTGTATGTGAACGGTCCTTACCCTGGTCTTGTTACTCTCTGTCGTCCTGTTTCTATAACAGGCTTTTATTGATAGCCAAATGGCAAATGGCTATTTGTAAGCTTTGTTGGATGTTTGCTCTGCGATCCATGTAGACTAACAAATGCAAGGTAAAAGAGGTCCCAAGCCCCTTCCAAAATAAATAAATACACCTTCAAGTGTAGAAGGAAATGGTTTCTTGAGATGTGACGCTTTGTATCTTTTCCAGACCAAGCTGCACTGAACTACCAGAAGCAGATTCTCCAATGGCAACAGGCGGTGGCACAGAGAGCTCCTCAGGCTCCCAGTCTGTACTCCAGCCCTCTGCTCAACAGAGGATACTATGGAGACTATAGACAAGACGCCGCCCCCGCTGCCCCAGTTGGCCCTGACGCTCCCATCCCAGGCACATCGGCGCTGCCTCCACAACCGACCATACAGGCGCCACTGCCCCCAGGTCCGCCTGATACTCCTCCACCTCCGCCACAACCTTTACCTGAGGTAGGTGATAGAGTGATGAAATACCACGAATACTTCTCAAGACCCTCAACAAGAACATATAGTCTGTATGATATAAACTACCCTCCTTCTACCTAAAGCCTTAAGCCATTGGACAATCCCCTGGTAAGTCAAAGGGTCAGGAGACATGTTCCTTTAAAAGAATATTTTAACCCATATAGATTTACAGTGCCTGTCAACAGTTCTAATCATAATAGCCAAGTTGTTCAACGTTTCGATAGGATGGCCTATTCAAACACCTTACTCCAGAAAAACTTTCCAATCTCCTTGGGTAGCTTCAAGATTTATTTTGAATGGATCCTGTTAACCTTTTAAGATTTTAAGTTATTGAGACAGGTAAAAGTTAAATCACGAATTTCGTAATCTGGTAGGAAAATAAGAAATAAACCAATTTCGTCACGGCTGTGGTTCATTCCGATATAGATATACAGTCTTCCAAAAATCAAGAAGACCTTCAGTCCTCCCTTTGCAAGCTTTGAAACACAAATTGCCAACAATTTTTATCCTTCTAGAAGCTAACTCTTGGATGTTCTAGGTGGACAACCAGTTGGGAGGCGAGACGACGACTTCCCAACCCGCGGAAGGTCTGAAAGCCCTCTGCAAGGCACCAAGGGGACAATTCCCCGGGACCTCTTGTGGAAAGTTTGTCAACTGCTGGGATGATGTAGTGGTGGAGCAAGAATGTCCTCTGGGTCTTTACTTCAACGAGGCCACAAACTTTTGCGATTACGCCTTCAACGTCGCCTGCACAGAGCCTACCCAACGTGAGTATGACGTGGCGTTGTGAATCCTCTCTAGTGGTTAGAGTGTTAGATTTGTCTTAGAGGTCACGGGTTCAAATATAGTCAAAGTCTATTGTTTTTCACTATGCATTGAGTTGCTGACCTGAATGATCGAGGGCTAGGCAAGTAAAAAGTTAACGTCGACACATTACAGACTTATGAGTTTGTGAATGAGGCAATTAATAAATCAAACTGCTAAAATCAAAAGACAATTAACTTAATTCCGTAAGCTATGATTTCTTTTTGTGAACAGTTGGCAAATTTATAATGGCTTATTCCTGAAGTTTACTAAACTTGCATCATATTGAGGGCGGTTTTAATATGATTTGTATATAAAGTAGAGTCATCAAGATTTATAGATAATTGCAGGACGTTTAATAGCTAGTAGATTAAGTCTTGCGCGGGCGCTGGACGCTGAAGTATTTTAATAACCAACGTAATCGACACTGATAATTACTTTTCTCCAAGTAACTCCAGTCAAACTTTTTGGGTAAACAGAATTCCCAGGTTTCTAAAAATTGGCTATGTTTTTGTATACCAAATCACAAAATTATCTGACTTGGACAAATGATGTGAACTCCTAAAATCTGAATAAGTTTCTCTTAGTTGACACAAATCTATTCTGTTTTCTTCAAATGACTGCCCACAGCTTAAGGCCGAGTTTTTTAATTATCACAACCATGAAATCCTTTGGGGATTGGCAATTAGAACATTTACCTCTTGGACAGAACTGTCGCACTCCAAAAACTATACCAGCAATGATTTAATTTAATTTAAAAATACTATCTTGATGTACCAAGTTTATCTTTGCTTTCAGAAAAAAACTAACAAGGGGATGTAAACATTCCGCTTAAAACACTTTTCTATATGATTGATGTATCCACTATTTTTACTGTGATTTCCTTCATTTTTCTGCACACAACACACATTAGTATAACCAGCATAATAGTACAACTTGATTTGTGTACTTCTTTTCAGCTGAAATTATGAGATTGATTCTCAATATTTATTAGTTTACGGTCTAAGAGCTGATTCCACAAAGCATACTGTCAAACCTGGAAGTTTAATTACCAAAGATTCCACCCCTCACTGATCATACATTCCCAGAGCCCGGAGTTGGAGGTGGCGTTGGTGGTGCTGGCGGCTCTGGAGGCTCGGGTGGTCAGTACCCTGGGAGTTCAGAGTTTCCAGGACAGACTCCGGACAGTCAGGACCTTGGATCTCCTGGAGCTCGCTGTCCCACGGAGTTCGGCACCTACAGGAGCAACAAGAACTGTGGAATCTTCTACATGTGTGTCGGGTACACGCCCTTCGAGTTCACTTGTCCTGCCGGGCTCAACTTCCACAAGGTAACTTATGGTTAGAATTAAAGAATAACAGATTGCAGGTGGCATGATTTAAGTTTGGGATTTGTTAAAATTCAAAGTTATCAAACGTGTTGGGACAAAATACCATGCCTACTTCTCTAAATATAATTAACTCAACTTAATAACTTTAGAGTATCGAGTCTATCTAGCCTCAAGTGTAATGTTTACAATTTTACACTTCCGTGGGAAATGTCAGCATTTAAAAGCCCTATGATGGTCCTAAAAACCTTATTTTTTACAATAAACTTTTTTTCACTACACGACTAAGAGGACTCTCAATAATTACCTCAATAGTTGCTCAATTACCTTACCACAAAAATATATTCTGAAAAACCTTCCCTATATAGTAATACTTATTTTTTCATCCCTAAAAGCAGGATAGTATACCAAACAACAATACCTCAGATTTTTACACCATGTGATAAAATACTACTCCAAGCTAAGTAAAGATTCTTTTATAATATTTTAAAAGTAACCGGGAAAATAAAGTTGTTTTTTCAAAAGCTCTCCAAGCCTATAAAATGCTTGTGGATTTAATGGTATAACACCCCTAACCACCCTCTCGTAACCAAAGTAACAGACGTTAACCCTTAAGCTATAAACATACCCCGTATCTAAATAGCACAATGAAGTGACAGACCAAACTATAAACTTAAAAGTCTAATTAATGTATCCAAAGTTGATAATATTAACGATTGTCTAGGACCTTCAAGTATGCGACTACCCCTACAGAGTCCAATGTGACGGCGTACCCTCCAACCAGCCACCCCCTCCTCCAGAGACCTCTACACTGCCTGAGGGAGAGACGACGTACCCCACGCTACCTCCTGGACCCCCGGCACCTCCCTCGGAACCCGCCCTCCTGCCTGAGCCCACCCAGGGCCCCGAGGCTGCTCCAGCAGTAGCCCCTGCGGTGGCTGGTCCCGAGGCGTACTACAACCTCAAGAAAATACCTGCGAGTAAGTAAAAGTTTCTGTTATGCAGAAGTATTGTTGATTATCCATACCCATGTAAGATGGAGTTTATTGTAGTATTGTAGGTCACGTAAGTAGAAAAATAAAGGTACAAGCCTTGGTGGGTGCCTTTAAAACTTCTAAAGACTAATTACACGAGTTGCGTACAGTACTTTGCCTACAAAAGTTTTTAATTATTAACAATCACTACTCATAACGTCTAGGAGAGGTTATGTATTCGTTTATAACCTCTCATTGCCACTGATTTTGATGTGACGACTCATTGTCCCAACCACTCACTCATTGAATCAATTTGGCGTTAACAGATGATAAGTTCATGTTCAAAATTTACAATTTTATTTCTTTTCTATCAATCCTTGAACGCATTGGTCCAAACTTGTTCTGTAAAGTAACAAAACAATGCTGTGAAGTAAGTAAACAATACTGAAACTTTTGAATTCTAAGAACTGAATTGAAAAGGCTAGTTTAAAAAACGGTCGTAGGTGAAGATCATAACCTTGCTAACTAAAAATAGGTACATTTTTAAGCTGTCCATCTTCCTAACTTTTATTTAAGAGCCTGTATTTCTGTCAAAATAGAAAATATCAAAACTTTTAAACACACAACATTTAAAGCTTTAATTTCTAAGAGCTTTTGCCGAATGGTAAATATATTATATGGACTAGGTGTAGGCTGAATTTATTCAAAGAATTGAGTTTCTCCTAGTGTGCTATCAATGAAGTAATTTAATATTTAGTTTCTCATGCTAGTATATGTGATATAAAATAGTACAGTTTAAAAAAGTCACCTTTTCACTTTGGCACTTTGGTACACCAACTTACAAAGAATATACAATAACCTACCGATGCACACACACTGTATTGCTGGTTTGAAAAGAGGTAGACTTCCGTATCTGTTGTCAAAAACAACCGAATGAAAACATTGATTATTCGATATATCGATTGTTTCATTCGATAAATTGAATAATCGATATATTGATCGATATTTTCATTCGATTGTTTTTGACAACAGATACGGCAGTCTACCCAGATTTAGATTTTTACTTACTCAAATTGTTTTCCCAGGTTTACTGGACCCGGCAGCGACGTGTCGTGACAACACCTACTACCGCCTCAACCCGTCATGCTCGAGTGTGGCTGTCTGTAGAAACGGTGTCACCCAGGTGCTCAACTGTGGTCCTGGCACATCTTACGACGTCTACCAACAAACTTGTGTGGCTACTTTCAGGGCCAGATGGTAAAAACAAACTATTATGCACCTAAACTAATTAAATTAAATAGTGTTTACTTTACGTCCAACACTCATTCGAATAAAAAATATCGATATATAGACTTTTCGATATATCGATTATTTCATTTGGTTAGTTAGGTTAGGTTTTAGCCTAACCATCCGAACTTGAAATATCGGATGAAATAATCGATATATCGATCGATATATTTATTCGAATGAGTGTAGGACGTAAAGTAAAGTGCAGCCAAATAGTGCACATAATGTTTACTGTGTAGTATAGTTTTATTATAAACATAAATAAAAACAACAAAGTATCAACTGATCAGCTGGATTTTTAAAAGCTTATTTAAATAGAGACAGTCTATGGAAATATGTATCAACTCTCCACGCCTAAATTTCACATTTTAGAAGTTGATCGACATGCCCCTTCTACACAGTTTGGTCTTCCATCTCTGGTATAGGAGGGTACCTACTCTCCCAATGCACCAAAGCACCATTTCCGTTTAGGGAACACAAACATTTTAGTTTCAGAGAATATCCCATATAGGGAATAAGCTACGGTAGGTCTCATGGTAAAACCTGGACTGGGAAACGATTAACTTATTCGTTTTGATGTCCCCAGAGGCAAAAAAACGTAATTCGTTCAAATTCAAATATGTGTGTGTCCGTAAGCACGATAACCTGAGCAAGGACCATCTGATTTTGATAAAATTTAGTGCAAACGTGTAAACCTATGTATATTCTAACGAGTTCACGAACCAGAATGATATGGGAACAGGTATTTTTATGTTTTATGGGGTAAAAATGGGGTCTTCCCTTGTTTGACACTCAAAAAATAAAACTACGTAATTTCTTTAAAAATCATTTTGTGGAGCTTAAAAACAAATAATTTTATATATTTAGGTGTTTTTGTACGATTATCGGGTACGGAGAAAATTAAAAAAAATATTTTAAATTTAAAATTATTAAGTTATTGTTATGAAGAATAAGTTAACTCTTATAGTTTGCTTGTTTATTGATATATTTTGATAAAACATGGCAAATTTATTTATCTTATACTAAACTATTAATATTTTATTAAAAACTAATTTATACTCTCCCTGTATCAGCAACCTACTCATTACTCATTAAACCTAATGATATTAAAATAGATTTGTGTGAAAATAAAATCCCCCATATGGAAATTCTCTTAGTCTGCAGGTTTGCTGTGGCGGGGGTATTTAAATAATCTGCTGTTTTCACTAATATCACTTCGATAAGATAGGTAAGGTGTATATAAACTCTAACACAACGTTAACAGTTAGAAGAAAGATGGCCCCAATTTTTATGAAGTTTTTTTGAACGATCACAACTTCTCCATTGCTTCAACACTCAAAACACATGTTCTTGCTTTGTAGCAGCCATTTAATAAACATGACTGTCACAGTTAATCAATAAGCCAAGACAAAGCATTAACAAATAAATGAAAACGGTATCAGCAATCTGACACATACTTTCTCCAATTAGCTTGTTAACAACCCTTATCGTAAGCAAGCGGTGGGAGTAACTAAGGTTACTTAACGGGCATAATCTCAACAGTTACAATAAATTTAGGACAGTATTTTTAATAGTATTAGGTGTTACACAATTTTGTATACAGTAACATGGCCATAACATACATTTTTTCAAAATCAGTCGAGCCGTTTTTTTTCTATTTTAAATTTCCCGCTATTTTATTGGTTTTTATGGCAAAATCACATAAGTTCAATAACTTTTTAACCCTTGATTTTTACAGAAATGGGGGTTAAGCCGTTTTGTTAAAAAAAAAAAAAAAAAAAAAAAAAAAAAAAAAAAAAAAAAACAGCTACAGGTATTACATACTAAATGTTAATCTAAATCATTCAGGCCGTTTTTTATCAAATGCAATTTTACCGTTATTAGGTGGGTTTTCTATGAGGAAATGACCATTGAAAATAAAGACTTCAAAAATTAAAAGAAAACGCATGAATGACACAGTTGATTAGAACCCACATACCAAATTCCATCAAAATTGGATAAAAATAACACTAATTTAGGTTCAGGGAATCCCAAAACTGGTATATCCATTCATAACTTCAAACTCGAAAGTTTTGAAAATACAATCTTTTTCCTATATACTAAGTATAAGGGAAGAAATTAAAACCTGTGAAGATGATATTTCCATTGTTGGCATTAACAGCTGTGTTAATGAAAGCAAACTGCAAATAAAAACACGTGTTTAGTTTTGCAACATTATTTTTTCAAAGTCAACTTTTCATACCTTTTATCGCTATAAGAAAGGAGAAACAGCTGTTCAGATTTATCTTGTTCTGTCTGAAACATTGTTCGATGAATTGAAAATAGAAAAATATTTTGGTTTTTGAAGATCAGCAATTAATAGCGTGATGCGCTTTACCTATTTTAAAAGTAAATAAGGTTATGTTTTTATAACAAACTTGCATTACCCATAAGGAAGATAGGGTTAGTGATCAAGGGATAACATTTTGTGGCAAATTTGGCCTATTTTGGAGCAAATTTAAAATATGGAATCAATATTACAAAATAATTTATGCCTCTAAACATTCATTTTAGTAAAGAATCTAATAGAACATATATTACGTACTATTAGTATACCTTATAACCTCTTGTCCATGCTAGAACCTTTCTAGTGATAATATTGGATATTTTTAATCATTCGCTAATTGTGTTTCAGTTGATTTTCCTGATAATTCCATCGTGCCATGACTTGAAGAACTTGCCTCTTCTACTGCCTGTGATCGACTAGAATCTTTTGTCTTAGCTCAGTTTATTTATTAAAAATACAAATTTTGTACTGGATTATTAGAGGCAAACGCCGCTAATAGCCTAGTACGAATAGCGGGAAAGAACACTTTTGTGGTAATTAAATCTTTTACTGGTTTCTTTTTTAATTCTTGTAGTAAAATAAAGTTTGTACTTTTGTATGAAGTTATTTATTTATATACCCATTTAGATTAAGCATCTAATTTTTTAATAATTTCCTACTGTTTAAGGCCTTGAAAGTTTAAATACAATAAATCTTGAGGATCTATTTTTAAAATCGTTGACGCAGGGATAAATCTTTTTGTTCGATGAGACTGACTAATTTCAGCTGGTAGCTTAAGTCTAGACCATTTATTAAAAGTCCTAGGACAGTTTTTTTTTACAATGTCAGTTTGTTGTGAATTAATGGTTAACGAGAAACTTACACTAACAATGCCGTTACCTATTTTAAGGAAACGTATTATTTTTTGTAATGTTCGATTATTAAATATTTAATTTTTTTAACAGAAATTAACTAAATACGTAACTGAAACGATCGCAAGGGTTTATTTATCTAGACATTGTTATTACAAATCTTATGACACAAAATTTAAGAAAACTAGTTCAAAAATAAAAGAGACAACTCAATTATAAGATACTGAGTAACAACATAGGTTATATTTTGGGCTAGTCAAGAGTATCAAATCGTATATACAGTTATTGTGTTACATCACTGATTTAGCTAATCAGCTGTTTTGATTGTTAGTTTAACAATGAGCACAAATTGTTCTAAACCATATGTTTAAATGCAATGATTGTTGTTCATTCATAATGCAATATATAACACAATATTTATCATCGTCAATTTATTGTGGATTTTACGGCTACTACGATCTGACAAATACTATTTTTAGAACAGTTTAGACATGCACATTGCCTAGTTTTATATTTGAAGGAAAATACTATGTGGAAGCCATAAGGAATATACTAATGCCGATTGTTAAAGCTCTTTCTAAACAAAAGTGAGAGTTGGACTCTTTACTAATTTAGCTTATCAAACCATAAGTTTAAATGTAAATAACATTTAACTATTTAAGAAAAAAAAACTTTACAACTAAGCATTGTTCGATAAAATTTCAAGTACGATGTCCCATACAATTGTTTAGTGATAGGATCTCATACCATCTCCAAAGTTTTTCAGATTTAGCCAAAACCTTTCCATTTACGAGATGTAAGCCAGGATATATATGAAAATAAAACTCTGCCATTGGCTAAAGTGTTAGAAAGCTTGATAATTGCGCCTTCTATCTACTGGATACTGTTGTATTGAAGTTGTACTTCACTGAATGCCGACTTTGCTTTGAAGGCGAATCAATATATTTGTAAGGCTTACTTATATTATTCGTAATTATCTATTTTTGGTCGTTAGTTTTGTTAAATCTATGCATTGTTTAGTCTCCAGAGTTTTTGTTTATCTTTTGTTTTAAAATTGCAGCCATTTATGAGTATATTTAAAGAACATAAAGCTACACAGGTAAACAAAACAATCTCAGCAATGTTTTATTTAGAAAAGGTAATTACAATTCTAACGTTACTAAATAGAAAAAATTGTTCATGAAAGAGAAACCCCGAATTTTTAGATACTATGTATCAAACAATATGCGGTAATTAGGTATCATCACAGCTAGTTAGCTAAAACAATCAGCTGTTTAAATTGTTGGGTACCAATGAGCTCTAATATTGGGTACAGTACCTTTAAAATAATATATTATTAATTTAAATATCAAATGTGAACTCATTACAAAAAAGTCGTTGATAATTTTTTTTACAAAGTGTTGGTTATGAAGGGTAAAGAGCTCGAAGCCCTTGTATAGCTTTTGACTGCGATTTAAATGCAAATATTTAAGGTTTAATGAAGAGATACAGGTTTAATGTATCTCTTGTTTACTTATCACCGCATTTTAAAATTCAAAATTGTGTTTTGCTTTGCATCTAATTCTAAATTGGTTATTTGTATAATGTATTAAGTCGTATTGATTTTTATCTATTTCAAACCAATATAATGAATGGCTTTCTCAAATTTCTTATTTTTATTATCAAATGGCAATGAGTGCTATGCCCTGTAAGGTAATTTAGTTTAATAGGAATACCTATAATAATAATAAAAAAATACCCCTCGCCACAAAAAACCTGCAGACTATTAGATTAAGCGAATTTCCATTTGCCTGATTAATTTGGCACTAAAATGTCTCCTTAAAATATCACATTTATTCCCTTTCTAAATACAATTAGTTTATCGAGTACATAGGTTTGCTGCAACAGGGAGGGTAAGAAGCTAATAAATTTTAAAAATTTAGTTTTAATTATCATTGGATTGTTATTTATAACCTGCTTTAAAGGTTGCTATATCTCCTGACGTAGTCGTATATCAATCTAATCATGTATATTATGCATTTATAAGCCAATCGTCGACCCTCTAACTTACATAGAGGTACGACTCTCGGCTTCTCAAACAATATTAAAAGAAATGTATTTACAACCAAGATAAAGTATGGACAAGCAAAGATACTTATATGTGTGAGCTACACAAAGATCACTGCGAGTGTCAAAAAGTAAAACGGCTTATTTATAGTACTACTGCAGTTTTATACAAGAATTTTGTTAATTGGGGTTAAATAAATATATGTTAAATTATGTTTGGCTAAGATTAAATTTGTACTCAATACAACTTCAACTAATGATAATATTACGATACATTACAAGCTACGTTTAGGTGACATCTAGCGGTAACGAAACGAACTGTTAAGAACGACGATGTCAGTGCTGTCTAGCGGCGAATAGACGAACTGTTACTAACGTCGGTCTTATTGTGAATAGGTTTTATATGTAAATGTTATCAGTTTACTAATGTTAAACATCGATCTAGCTATGGAAACGTGGTTTTATGAGATTACTATTTGGCTTTCCGATTGAAAATTCTTAATCTTATTTAGAATAATAAAACTATCGTAGTTTCTTATTTAAAGATACATTTTGATATTTTTTTATTTCATACTAATCTATTGTCATTTCTATGAAATCGCCCACTGTAGAAGCAAATCTATATGCTCATTTAAAGAATGAATTCATAATTATAGTGGCATGTTTTTGTTATTGTATTTAGCTCTATGGTTTTAATGTTATTTAAGTTAACAACGTTTAAATAGCCGCAATTCCGTCATATATATATATTATTAATCTATATGCCAAATATGAATACACTACAAAAAGTCGCAAAACGATTTGTTTACAAAGTGTTGCCTATCAACAGACTAACATTAAGCCTACTGTAAACAATTACAAAATCTCCCCACATCAAACAATAATCACACCATTTATAATGTCCGTTTATATACCAATCATCTACCTCATACTTACTTAGATACGACTCTGGGCTTTTCAAATAGTTTTAACTTAAATGTGGTTCACTCTACGGGGGATTAAGCAAATGCTAAGTAAGGATCCTTATATGCGATAGCATCACAAAGTCAGATTGTGAGGCTTTCTCGCTATTTTCCATTGTAATATTTACGCCAACCTTAATTAAAATAGTAAATATTTCATTCCAACCAAGTCATAAAATCTTTGTAGTACACGTTTCCTTAAATTGCAACTAAAATATTAAAAGCGATTAAATATTATCCATCTGATTATAATGTAAACAAATATGTTCTCATAAGGATAACATAGGATCGTTAAAACCACTGGGGCAGAGCCCAAGGACTTGTTCAAAAATATGAGGTCAGTTTGCAAATCTACACACCTAGACTAACATTTTGGTCTATGTGGGGTTAAATCTTAAAACAAAAATGCCTTATTGTTCTTATAGTTTCATGTAGCGTATAATATAATTAGATATACCGATATAAAAATAAAAACAAAACATGTTAAACAAAATAACATCACCAAAGGTGAAAATAATAATTTTAAAATCAACTAATAGTATTAAATAACTGTAAACGATTAAAAATTGTCTCAAACTCCTATCATCATCATACCATTAACAATGTTCATTTATAAGCCAATCATCGACCTCATACTTAAGCCCCGTGTACACGAGGCTAGTACTAGCAGCTAGTTGATTAGCGCTAGTAAATTCGCTTCGTGTAAACGGTCTACTAGCGTAAAAATTTACTAGCGCGCTAGCATTTTACTCGCTGCTAGTCGTTTTGAACATGTTTGATATTACTAGCGCTAATACGTGGTGGGGGTGGGCACGTGACCACTAGCGCTAGCGAACTAGCGCGGTACTAGCGGGGCATTTGCACTTCTGCTAGTGCTAATCGCCACTCACCCACCATACGCCAGTGATCACAGTATCATTTTTCTTAATCAGTAGAGTGATTAGTTCCAACAGTTCTTCAAACTTAATAGCATCCATTCTCAAAAACTTAAAGTACTCTGGTCTCCCAATGCCAGTTCTCTTAAAAGAGTATTGGACGCACCAAGAAGTTCTCGCCTCCTAATCCACTTTCGAACCCACACAGATTAAGCTCATGTTCACACAACTCTTGTACACCAATTCTTAAAATTTGTCTCAAAACATTCCTATTTAAGGGAACAGAAGACATTTTGTGCTAAACTGAAATGACTATTGCGACCAATGAACACTTCACTTCTACATGACTAGCGCTAATAATAAGCGCTAATAACTAGCCACGTGTAGATGGGAATTTTCGCGCTAGTGTGCCTAGCTAGTGCTAGCAGCGAATACTAGCTGCTAGTAAACTAGCTACGTGTACATGGGGCTTTACTAGGAGGTACGATTCTCGGCTTTTCAAATAATTTTTAAACGTTTTAAAAAAGAAATATAGATTTTTGGTTTAATAAGGATCCTTATATGCGCGAGCTACACAAAGATCACTGCGAGTATCAATAAGTGAAACGGCTTATTTATGGTACTACTGCAGTTTTAGACCAGAGTGTTGTGAATTGGTGTTAAATAAATAACTGTTTGATTTGTTTGGCTGGTGTCAAAATATTTTTTTATACTTATTACAAGGTATATTACTGATAATATTACGGTACATTCAAAGCTACGTTTAGTTGACATCTAGCGGTAACGAGACGAACTGTTGAGAACGTCGATTTAAGTGTTCCTAGCGGTGAATAGACGAACTGTTACGAATGTCGGTCTATAGTAAAGGGGTTTTATTGTTATTAGTTAAAATAAAGATATATTTGATTTCTTTGAAGACATATTTTGATCAACTTTTTAGATTTGATTATTTCTTACTAAGCTATTGTCATTTTCAAGATACCCTCCACTGTGTATATTACACTTCGATTTAAACTGCAAACCTACATCTCATTTACATAAATGTCTAATGTCATTTACAATTCGTCACATTGAATTCGACATTTACAATGTCGGATTTAAAATGATTATCGTATAGGCCATATTGGAATGAAAACATATTTGGTCACACAACATTTGTTTACAAGATGATTTTTCACATTAAAACTACAAGAAACTTTGCCTCTATTTGTGTAAACTAGCTGATCTGAATTGTACACGGTTTAAACTGACTACTGAATTCCCGTACGTAGGACGGGCTAACGCCTCGTAATTTATAAAATACAAAGTAACCCAAAAGTGACCGTTGCCTTAAACAGTTGACTGTCAAAATAGCCAATGCTTAAACTAAAGCGATTATTTGATCACCTGCAAAACGTAATCCCTCGACACTTCTCTAATGTCCGCAGAGTTTATGATTACTTAATAAAGTATCGGCAAATGTCAATTAGTTTACAAATAATGAACACTGACCAAAACAAAATATATTATTTGATTATACTAATTATAGTACATAAAGCTGCTAATTGCTGCATTTACTTACTTTGCAGCACAATTTTTACTTTGTCAAACACCAGTGTTCCAAATTAAACAACACAAAACAGTGTGATTTTATTATGCACGTAACCCGTGTACACTTGGAAATTGATTGGAACAGTTAAAGGTACTACGACTACGATCAGCTGGTACAGTGGTTCCCATTTCGTCCAATGTTTGGATTTATCCTAACCTAATATGTCGTTGTACAGTGACAGTAATTATTTATAAGATTTATAGTAACTGTAGCAATATATAATGTGTAACACGAATGCAAACAATTCACCCACTTGACATTCCAACACAAAAAACTAATTAACATTTAACTATGCGAAAGGTTTGGTTATTTTTTTATATTTTACGTCCTTGATCATGGAATAAAATAAGATTCAATAACCGTTGCTGTATGAGCCAAGGCTTTCTCCTTAAGTTTTTAAGTGTAGTCTTAAGATCAATTTTAACATTAATAAAACTATAAGGGTTACATGTTTTAAAACATTTTGACATTTTGTTAGTTACAAATTTTCAAGTAACATTTAAAAACTGAAAAAAACTAAACTAGTTTTGCGGATGTAACTGGGACTGGACTGTGACGGATCTATAACTAGTAAACTGATGTGAGTTTCAACCGGAGCCTCATTTGCTCAGGAATCTCTTCTAAAAAAATATGTGAAATATGATCTGTTGGAAACTGCCAAACAGAAGCTAGACAGTCAAAACAATCTCAGACAAAAAGTGCTCTAAACAACCTTTGAAATCTATTATGCCATGATCATTATAATTATTCAACATTTATAATAATGAATATGTGTACGTTGATTTAAAATACAGCAACGAAATATGTTATAAAAACATCATCAAAAGTTTCAATAATAATTTTGAAAATTAACTATTTAGTCACACCTGCAATAAGGGCCTACTTTCAAAATTTTCCATCATCAATCATATCATGTGTGTACTTTGTCTTATAAGCCAATCGTCGACCCCATACTCACAATAGGGTGCGACTCTCGGCTTCTCAAATAGTTATTGGAATTCTAATAGGTCTACAGAAATGACATGACAAATTGATGAGTAAGTAAGTGTCCTTATATGCGAGAGCTATCCAAAAAGATTCGCGGACCGAGGAGCGCACAATGCCTGCTCTAATGGGTGGTCATAAATAAAATTCGTAGGGGTAGGACCGAGGAGCGCAGAGGAACCATGCGCTCCTAGGTCCTACCCTTGCAAGGAACTAATCCCCTGCTTATACGGGTTAAAAGAGACAATGGCTGGGAGTAAATCCCATTAGTCACGCCTCACTGAATACACCACTTAAAAATGAAAATGTAAGGAGTAATTTTGAAACTATAAATATTTTTAACAGAGACAATGGAAGATACTGTATTATGTATTCCAAGTAGTTAAAACAATGTGTTTTTGTCCTACGTTTATCAGCCCATTTTCAATGCAGACAAACTGCATATTTTTCTAAGTGCAGTTTAATACAAATTAACTATTTATCACTAAATAGTACGGAACTAAATTTGAATTATTTTATTATGATTAAAATCATATTAGATTAAGTGAGACAGTTAAACTTTTTCCCTGCGTTTCAGAATTATCACATGCTGTACGTATTTTGTTTTGAAGGTATAGTTTGCAAATTTTAAAATAGCCTTTATGGTATGACGACTATTGCTTATGGCATGCATGATTCTACGTGATGTGTTTTGATCATCGACCCGTGATTCACCCTTCGTCTCCGTCCTGTGGAAACACCTGACATTTTCTCTCGTGGTTGAGTTAGGATATTGAATGACTCAATACTACCGGACGTTCGTACTATTTAGAAGCAACGCATACCATTCTTGAAACTAATTCTTAAGAACAACATATTATGTTGTGCATTTCCGGCTTAGGTGGGTGAGCCTATTTCTGAAAGTGATATTTGCCAAATGACAATGTGCCTGGACTAAATTTACTTTAAAAGGTAGTGTTGTTTACATAGGCTTTGTTTAAATTTTAAAATACTTTTTGTATAAGAATTACTTAGGGTTTTCTGAAAGTATATGGTTGTCGTAGTACATTGTTAGAAATATCTGAAAGTAAAAGTAAATCGATTGTTTTGTTTCGATTACTTTTTTTAACTGTTGTACTGCCGACAAAAAAGTGTATATAATGAAAACCTTTACTACTCAAGATCCTATAATTAATTATTCCTAACTGATTAGACAAGCACAAATTTGTTTAGACAGAATATACTTGGCTATTTCCAAAGTAATGGTTTAAGTATCGTTTAATTAGATTTACAGCCTCCGGATTACCAATAAATATAAACATAAATACTATATTTTAATGATAAATTAAAATAACAATAACCGACACATGCTCAGGACGGAGTTTTAAAACGAGAAGGCTATAATAGAAATTTAAACTGGTCTTTATTCAAGTTTTACATGGTGACAATATAAATGCCAAATATAGATGGTAATTCGAAAACTAAAAGAAAGTAATACAAATTGAGTTTAAATTAGGAAGACGATTAGAATTGCAATAACTTTAAAATAATATGGAATTTGGTGTATGCTACCATATAAAGTGTTGGCTATGCAACTGTTAAAAATTGTTCCTTTGTAAAATTTTGTTTTTGTGATATTATTTTATCATTGTTGGCATAAAAAAGTAAAGCTTACCTCATAAGAAATGTGAAATGAATTGAGTATGGCCCGTATTGTGTGTTTGTAAATAAAATATATGGGATTCAAAATTGTACAAAATTGTCCACATAAAAAACACCATTATGACACAAATACAATAAACATACTTACTTACTTGATACTTGTCTTCTTTATCTTTGACCGTGGTTACGGATTGATAGCGTCAAATTTTTAATACTATATAATAAAATATAATAGTCAAATTCTGACTCCGATCCTTGCTGTCGAATCTGAGAAACTACAAAGTATATCAACTTAATACTGTATTGATACATATAATTTTGATTACTTTTCTATTGATACGCTTCGGCCAGTAAATTATTGCTCGCGCGCTGAGTATGTATGTATAAAAATGTGACGCGCACGGCACACTATTTATTAATAAATGAAAAAATAAAATACTTTCAATGGATAGGCGCGTTCTATATATCATAAAGAAGAGTCTGTTGAATTAACCTGTGAAACTAAGATGTAAAATTCAGGTTTGTTTTTATCAATGGTGGGTACAAGCTGAAAGCAATTGATTGTATTCGTGGATTTATATTAACTAAGGATTTTACAAACCATTCCTGCATAAAAAAAATAGTATATTTCATAGCGAGGGGGCCCATTGCAAATTTGCACATTTTGATAGGGTTCAACACATTTTCGAAGCTAAAACTAACGGTGCAACACCCCTTTCTTTTCAAAGATTATTTTTGTTTAAAGCAGTTGTTAAAAGTGAATAAACTTATTAGTTATTATTCACTTTTAATAAACGTACATTTCCATTAATTGATTTTAGATACACACCATGAATAAAAAAGTCACATACCTTATCCAAGTCGTAATTATCAAAAAGTAGCCTATAACATACATTTTTATTAACTGTTTTATAAATCTAATCTAAATGTGGTTCAACATTCAACTGAAGGATCAGCTTTTCTATTGCAATTTAAATTCGAAAGTGAAAGTGTACGGCTTGGTAGTTTGTTGATACAACATTAGTTTGGTATTAAGTTGCACTAGAAAAATATGCCTGAATCAATGGTGTAGTCAGTGAGGCGCGACTAATGGGATTTAATCGCAGGGTTGACCCAAGCATTGTCTTGTTCAACCCTCGTAAGTAGGGGATTAGTTTCTTGCCCGGGTCGGACCGAGGAGCGCAAGCACCTCTGCGCTCCTTGGTCCTACCCCCGGCGAATTCTTCGGCCAAGGGGTTGACAGTGTCCGAGTGCCCCAAGGAGCCAGCAGCCCAGGCGAAGTGCTGCAACTGTGGTGAGGCCCACACTGCCAACTACAGGGGCTGCACTTGCTACAAGAATCTGCAACGGGCTTCGTACGCGGCTGCGGCGAAATCGTCCACGGCACCGTCGGGCCGTCAACCGCGCCGGGTCGACCCACCGGCTCCGAGACCTGACCCAGTGGACGAAGAGGCACCTGGGGCTCCCGAGGTCGATGACGAGGGCTTCCGGACTCAGCGCAGAAGACGTCGTCGAGCTCCTCGGAACCCGGACAACCGCGGCAGAGCTTCCGGCCCGAGACCCCGAACACCCACCCCTCCTGTGGAGCAGTCCGCCGCCCCGGCCGAGACCCCGAACCCTCGAGTGAGGCGAACTCCCCGCCCTCGCCTGGAAGTCCCACCTCGCCAGCCCAGCGGCCCTGCCCGGCAGCCCAGCAGCCCAGCCCCGCAGCCCAGCAGCCCAGCCCCGCAGCCCAGCAGCCCTGCCCCGCAGCCCAGCCGCCCTGCCCAGCCTATCGAGCCGGCCTCAACCCCGGCCCAGTCTTCTAAGAGCCCGTCGCAGCAGTCTGAGCTGGCTCAACTCATCTCCACGCTGAGGAGCATGTTGGTCGTCGTCGAGCGACTTGTTGACCAGTTGACCCAACATCATGCGTAGACTTCGCATCCTCACGTGGAACGCCGACGGGCTTGCCGACAGACGCTACGAGCTGACACAACTCCTCACTGACATGGACGTTGACGTTGCCCTCATCCAGGAGACGCATCTGCGCGGTGGGGACAGGTTCAACGTCCGAAACTACTACACTCACCGGACAGACAGGCCTCTGCAACAACGTCCCAGTGGTGGCTCGGCGATACTGGTTCATCGTCGGGTCACCCACAGGCCGATCGTCAGGAACCTCCCGCCTGGCATCGAAGTGACGACCATCGCCCTCCAGCATGACGGTGCAGAGCTGGAAGTCTCCTCTGCCTACAACCCCCCAGCGAGACGCCTCGACCCCGGACTCCTGGACATGCTGCTGCCCCCCGGCACCCCGGCGCTTCTGGCAGGCGACCTCAACGCGAAGCACCTAGACTGGGGTTGCAGGAGAGGCAACTTCACTGGAGCCGCTCTCAGGCGCTACCTCACTGCCCACCCTCACATCAACGTGGTTGCCCCGGCCGACCCCACACACTACCCCCGTGCTGGACACCCGCCTGACATCCTGGACATCGGTCTGGCTGGCTCGTTCGATGGCCCAGTCGAAGTCTTCGTCGTCTCCGACCTCTCCTCCGACCACGTCCCGGTGATCATCGATCTGCCACAGGGAGGAGTCCCCGACCGCCCTCCAGTCCGCAGGAAGAGGGTGAACTGGGCGAAGTTCGCCAACCTCCTGGCCAACGCCCCTCGACCGCCTCCCCCGCCACCTGAGACGGCAGAGGAGCTCGACCAGCAAGTCCTGGACCTGTCAACGCTGCTGCAGGACACTGTGGTTGCCGCCAGCTCTGACGTTGACCCGAGAGCCCCCCCACCACTTCCCCAGGGGCTGCGGGAGGAGATCACCCTGCGACGTCGCCTGAGGAGGGCGTACCAACAGTCCCGCTGCCCTCGAGCGAAGGCGGACTTCAACCGGCAGGCCAGGAGGTGCTCCCGACTGCTGGCTGAGCATCGGTCCCAGGAGTGGGAGGACTTCGTCGAGGGCCAGGCTGACACCAACGACGGGATCTGGAAGATCGCCAAGGCTCTGCGCGGCACGAAGACCCACAACAGGCCGCTGCATGGGGGACGCGGGCTCGTCTACTCGCCCGAAGACCGTGCAGAGACCTTCGCAGACTCGCTGGAAGACCAGTTTTCCCCACACCCGGACGTCTACGACGAAGACTTCTGCGAGGTTGTGGACGACTTCGTAGAGACCTACGAGCCGGACTCCGACGAAGAGGACATCCCCCACGTGACCGTCAGCGAGGTGAAGGGCCACATCGCTCGACTCCGTCCGAAGAAGGCCCCTGGACCGGACTCCCTCGGGACTCCAGCACTGAAGAACCTGCCGGCTTGGGTGATTGTTGTCATCACCTGCCTCTTCAACTCCTGCGTGAGGCTGGCCCACTTCCCCGACACCTGGAAGCTGGCGAATGTCATACTCATCCCCAAGCCCGGCAAGGACCACATCTTCCCCGAGAACCACAGGCCGATCTCCCTCCTGCCTGTGCTCTCCAAGATGCTGGAGCGGATCATCCTGGCGAGATTCCCCGAGGAGTTCTTCTCTTCGATCAGGACTGAGCAGTACGGCTTCAGGCGGGGCCACTCCACCACCCTCCAGCTGCGGCGGGTCCTCAACACCATCGCTGGAGCGATGGAACGGAAGCACCACTCGACCTCAGTCCTGATCGACGTGAGCAAAGCCTTCGACCGGGTCTGGCACGAGGGACTTCTCTACAAGCTGGCGTCCTCCCCTCTACCCGGCTCGATCTACAGGCTCGTCAAGAGCTACCTGACCGCTCGCCGCTTCAGGGTCTCCGTTGGACGGGCGACCTCCACACCACGGCCAGTCTCTTCGGGTGTGCCACAGGGGTCGGTTCTCGGGCCGATACTCTACCTGTGGTACACCAATGACATACCCCTGGCGCCGAGAGTGCAGCTCTCGCTCTATGCAGATGATGCGCTCTTCACTGCCACCTCCGCCAACCTGAGGATGTCCAGGGTGTATGTCCAGCGACAGCTGGACCTGTTGCTGCCGTGGCTGACGAAGTGGCGAGTCAAAGTCAACGCTGACAAGAGTGAGGCCATCTCCTTCACGAGGTCGAGGAGGCAGGACGATGGTCAACACCTCCGCCTAGACGGGGCCGACATCCCATGGAAGCGCCGGGTGAAGTACCTCGGCGTCCTGCTGGATCAGCGACTCACCCTGACTCCCCACGTCGAGAGGGTCTGCGACCTCGCCAGGAAAGGTCTTGGCGCCATCCGCCCGCTGCTCAAGTCACGGAAGTTGTCGACGGCTGCAAGAGTCAGACTCTACACGGCCCTGCTTCGGCCTGTCCTCACGTACGCAGCCCCTGCATGGTACCACCTCACCTGCAGAACCGCTAGACGGAGGCTGCTCGTCGTCCAGAGCAAGGCTCTTCGACAGGCGACAGATTCACCCTGGTACGTGAGGAACTCCGTCATCAGGGACTCCACGGCAGTGACAACTCTCCGAGACTTCGTAGACGGCCTTCGAGCGAGACTTGAAGAGACGGCGGATGACTCTCCGTGGGAACACATCAGGGACCTGGTCGCTGAGGATGTTCCCCAGCTTCGCCCCCGGATCGACGACTAACTCCCAGAACGACGTTGACGTCTACAGGTAGCTGAGCTACCAGGGCTTGGACCCACAGCAGACCGGAAGTATATGCTCCCAGCGAGCAGGCACTTCCCCCAGACGTGGCGCTAGTCGCCACAATCATATGAACTTGGACTTGGTTGACAGTTTTACGACTTGCGCTCCTCTGTCCGTTTCCCATCCAAAAATCACTGCGAGTGTCAAAAAGTAAAACGACTTATTTATGCTACTACTGCAGTATTATACCAGAATGTAGTAAATGGGGGTTAAATAAATAACTTTTAACATTTGTTTGGCTAAGTTGAAATTTATTTTTGGTTCTCAATACAATTTATATTACCGATTAAATTGCGGTACATTAAAAGCTAGGTTTCAGTGCTATCTAGCGGTAACGAGACGAACTGTTGAGAACGACGATACAAGAGTTGTCTAGCGGGAAATAGACGAACTGTTGAGAACGACGTGTAATTATGTCTTCAAGACTAGACGAATCCACTTTGTTTACAAAGCCAAAAGAACTAACTTCTACACTATTATTTGATTTTCACCGGTTACAGTTTAGTTTTATTTTTCCCACCTTCACTTTACAGGACACTAGTTCTAACCTGAAATTCTTTTAAATATTATTTTGTGCTCTTTCCCTAGACCATTTTGCTCCCAAGGTATACAGCTTAGTAATACACATTTTTTTATTACCACTACAATTTTTTTTATTTAAAGGAAGCTATTACTCATCCACAATAAAAAATTGGATCGTAAGGTAAGCCATGGATTTAAAAATTTTCTACAACGATCCGGAGGTCATATCTCCAAATAATGTTAAATCATATTTACATTCGTGCGGATGACATAATATGTTATAGTTTATGATTCATACCATTTCTCTTCTAATATTAGTGCAGTATTTAATATGTTTGAATCACCCACTCCCCCATGTGGAATTGGAAATCAGTCTGTTGATATCAAAATATGCATTTTTGACAGTTTTGCTGATTTGATTGTTCACATTTGGATGATTGAGTATGATCTTTGTTGCTATGGAGACCAGTCGTATTTACTTTTAAACGCTTACCTCAGACCTTTAAAAGCCCACGGGACATAGCCCTTGGTCAATATCGAAGCAGGAATAGTCCTATGTAAGTATCCTCGGATCTTTAGCTTTATTTGTGTGCAATTTGATCCCAGTCCTTACAGTAGTTTTTGCGTTTAGTGCGTACAAAAACGTACAAAATAAAAAAATGTGTATAATAGTAAGAAAATTCATAGCCCAAAGTACCCCTAAATCAATAATTTTTTTTAAGTTTATATAATATAATATTTCTAGGGTACTTTGTTCTATTAGTTTACTTATTAACTTTTAAAGTAGCCCTCATTGGTGTAAGTACTAACAATATAATTATATAATACTAGCCACTATGTGTGCTTTGCTACGGGGTCAGTATACAAGAGAGACAATGTTGGTTCTTTGAAAATGCCAAATGGTTTCACTCCCACCATTTAATTTAGAAACGAAATTGGACTGTATTTCTTAACATGATAATAGTACTTTTTTTAACTCAGACTGTGAACACTCATTTAGGCTACCTAGGATACAAAATCAATGATAGATTTTAAGGTACTTTATAATCAAACTAGCTGTACCCGCGGGCTTTGCCCCGTTTAACTTCATACGTGAGCTCATTCGCATGGCTCAATCACGTCCTGGTTGAAGTTCGTTCGCTACGCTCACTCACCTTTAGGTTGGAGCTCGTTCGCTGCGCTCACACGTCCTGTTTGAAGTTCGTTCGCTACGCTCACTCACCTTTACGGTTGGAGATCGTTCGCTGCGCTCACTTGCCTTCAGGTTAGCTCGTTCGCTACGCTCACTCACCTTTTGGTTTCAAATTAGCTGTTGTCAAATATTTAAAAAAATAGTGCTGCACTCTGTTGGTAATCCTTGTAACTTTAATGCTATTGAACATCATAGAACAGAACCAACTTGTTTAATTGAAACAGCTGTTATGATTCATTAATTCCATTTAAATATGAGTACTCATTAAGTTAACATGGGAAACTCCCGAGCCACTGGGGGCGGAGCCCGAGAGTCCGATCAGAATAAAAACCACTTAGTTTTCCTATTTAATGCCTAAAGAATCATTGTACCAAATTTCATCCTCCTAGGTAAGCGGGAAGTGGGAGAATTAGTGATGAGTGAGTGAGTGAGTGAGTCAGTCAGTCAGTCAGTCAGTCAGTCAGTGAGGGCTTTGCCTTTTATATATATAGATAACATGTTGAATGGTTTGTACTGTAAACGGAAAACCAACTCTAATAGTTACAAACCTGTCAATATAGTAATCTTCTAACATATTTTTAGTGAAATTGTAATCAGACAAATGGAAATTGGCTTAGTCTGCAGGTTTGCTGAGGAAGGGGTATTTTATTACAGTTTACAAAAAGTATTTATTTTAATAATTCTCATAATACTTAGGATAAGCCTAGATTAATCATCGATGTTTAATACGGCGAATATTATAAGTTCATAATGATGTTATTTGGTCCAGGATCATTTATTGAAAATTAAAATGGTATAAGATTACCTGTTTCTGTCTATGATCCTAATTTGTAGTATGAGCTACCGGTTTCGAGGTTATAACCTCATCATCAGGCTCTTGTCACTCTTGCGAGGTCGTCGAGTTTTACAAACACACAAAACACTGACATTTAAATAAATAAAAACATTGACGGATACGATACGATACGAATACTATTTACATAAAAATCTGGAACTAGTTCCCACACGACGCGGCACGGGCAAACGTTTTGTCATGACTCAAAATATTATAAGATCTTAATGTTATTTCCTACATCCACGAATAATTTCATCATTACATCGATGGTTGCCCTATCGATTCTCCTTAACCCTACTCTACCTAATTTCAATTAATAAATAAACCGTGAAATATATAGGGGAGTTTATA
Source organism: Macrosteles quadrilineatus (assembly GCF_028750875.1). Lineage (NCBI taxonomy): Eukaryota > Metazoa > Arthropoda > Insecta > Hemiptera > Cicadellidae > Macrosteles > Macrosteles quadrilineatus. Next base: position 85,787,312 of record NW_026542597.1, read on the forward strand.
AGCCAATCGTTACCCTCGGACAAAGGTACAACTCTCGGCTTTTCAAATAATGTTGAATTATAAGAATGATGCTACCGCTCGGTCGGGTTCCGTCTTCCTGGATGATGCCGTGAAGTGAGGGGTATATGTAAGGGCTACTCAAAGATCACTGCGAGTGTCAAAAAGTAAAACGGCTGATTTACGGTACTACTACAGTTTCATACCAGAATAGAGTGAATTGGTGTTAAATATATAACTTTGGTATTTGTTTAGATAGGGTTACATTAGTTTGTTGTGCTTAATACAATTTATATTACTGATAATATTACGGTACATTCAAAGCTATGTTTAGGTGACATCTAGCGGTAACAAAACGAACTGTTGAGAACGTCGATATCATTGCTATCTAGCGTAGCGGTGAATAGAAGAACTGTTACGAACGTCGGTCTATAGTAAATGTTGTTTTATTGGTAAATGTAATTAATTTACGAATGTTGAACACCGATCTAGCTTTGGGAACGTGGTTTCATGGGATTACTATTTGTCTTTCCGACTGAAAATTCTTAATCTTATTTAGAATAATAAAACTATTGTATTTTCTTATTTAAAGATATATTTTGATAGTTTTTTTTTATATTTCTTACTAACCTATTGTCATTTCTATGAAATCTCCCACTGTAGCAGCAAATCTAAATGCTCATATAAATAAATGTTTTATGTAATTTACATAGGAAAGAATCTACTAATTTTAGTGACATGTGGTGGTAATTAGACGAACAGTTGCAAGCAACGATGTAAGTTATATCTAGTGGTAAGAAGACGAACTGACAAAAACTTCCAACATTTAAACATTAACAGTTCAGCATGCATGTAGTCTTTTTTACCAAACAATTTCTTTATTTAATAAATTTCTGAAATTTTGGATTAATATAAAGTATTTTTATTAATAGCCAAAAGACTGGTTTTAAGAGAAGTATAATTTTTGTATCTTTTGTTTCGAAATTGCAGCCATTTATGAGTATACTTAAGGAACATAAAACTACATAGGTAAACAAAACAATATCAGCAATGTTTTATTTAGGAAAGGTAATTACAATTCTAACTTTACTAAATGGAAAAAAATGTTCATGAAAAATCCCATTTTTAGATACTATATATCAAACAATATGCGGTAATTAGGTAACATCACTGCTTATATAGGCCAGGCTTAATCTAGGATTAGGAACAAAGTCTCCATTGTTATTCATGCCATGTACCTTGTCCTTTTATAAGCCAATCGTCAACCCCAAACTTACAAAAAGGGGCGACTCTCGGCTTGTCAAATAATGTAAATATTAAATCATTTTAGCTGAATGAGGCGTGGGTATGTTAGGATGTTTATATGCGTGAGCTACACAAAGATCTCTGCGAGTGTCAAAAAGTAAAACGACTTATTTATGGTACTACTGCATTATTATACCAGAATGTAGTAAATAGGAGTTAAATAAATAACTTTTTTATATTTGTTTGGCTGATATCAAATTTGTTTTTTGTACTTAATAAAATTTATATTACCTATTAAATTACAGTCCATTAAAAGCTTTGTTTCAGTGCTATCTAGCGGTAACCAGACGAACTGTTAAGAACGACGATGTAAGAGTTATCTAGCGGGAAATAGACGAACTGTTAAGAACGTCATGTAATTATGTCTTCAAGACTAGACGAATCCACTTTGTTTACAAAGCCAAGAGAACTAATTTCTTCAAAATTATTTGATTTTTTGCAGGTTACAGATTAATTTTGTTATGTTTCACCTTCACATTCCAGGACACTAGTTCTATCCCGATTTTTTTAAATATTACTTTGTGCTCTTTCACTAGACCAACTTGCTCCCAAGGTATACAGCTTAGTAATACACATTTTTTTATTACCACTACAATTTTTTTTTATTTAAAGGAAGCTATTACTCATCCACAATAAAAAATTGGATCGTAAGGTAAGCCATGGATTTAAAAATTTTCTACAACGATCCGGAGGTCATATCTCCAAACAATGTTAAATCATATTTACATTCGTGCGGATGACATAATTTGTTATAGTTTATGATTCATACCATTTCTCTTCTAATATTCGTGCAGTATTTGATATTTTTGAATTGCACAATCTCCTGTGTGGTATTGAAAATCGCCCTGTTGTGGATATTAATAAAGAGATGCATTTTTGACAGTTTTGCTGTTTTTCTTGTTCACATGTAGATAATTGAGTATGCTCTTTGATCCTATGAAGACCAATGATATTTACTTTTCAAAATGTTTTTTTTCTTTTTTTGGCAAAAAATTGAACCCTTCCAAACCATTTTGTAGAGCTTAAAAATAAATAATTTAGTATATTGAAGCGTTATAATGCGCCTAATAGTTACCTACGGAGAAAATTCCAAAAAATTTTAAATTTATAATTTCTATGTTATTCTTCTGGAGAATAAGCTATAATATAATAAGTTATAATAAAATATATATAAGTTGTAGTTTGCTTGTTTATATACATATTTTGATCCAATTTGGAAGATGCATTTATTTCTTAATAAACTATTAACGTAAAAAAACACTTCTATTCCTGTTGCAGCAAATCTAAGTACTCGTTAAACTAATTATATTTAAATAGGGAATAAATGTGATATTTTTAAGCATACATGTTAGTGTAAATCCAATCTGGCAAATGGAAATTTGCTTATTCTGCAGGTTTGCCGCGGCGGGGGTATTTGTATATTTCTTCGAATTAGAATCAGAAGAATCAGATTGGTTTCTAATTTAAATAAATAAAAAATTATTATTATATAATTAATTTAAGATCGTTTTAGCCGCAAATAGTTATGATTAACTAACTCAGTTTCTAATGCATTGATAATTTCATATTTATTGAACATTTTTGGGGGGAAATAATTTAGATACTCCAATGAACTGTACTTAAAGTCCAGTATTTCACCGTCCATATCTTATCAGTAAAATGCAATGTACGAGTATACCAATATTTGCACGTGAGCGGCTTATCACTACTTTAGAGGCGATCAAACAGCTGACTCGCAAGAGTCTCTGATCAACAACTGTCTGGCTAGAGTAGATTTTGATCCCAACAATCATATCTTGGCTATTGACGTAGAAGGGACAGGAAATGAAAAAGTATCGGTGGCCGCAATGGCTGACACATTGAAAAGTCTTCTTGACAAATTGAAAACCAAATATAAGAATATTTACATCTAGTACTACTCTGCACCTAACATGGAAACCAAAGTTTTGTGGAATAAAGACAGCAATGATTTCAGCTCTTACAACCTACACTAGCGCCGCCGAACCGACTATTCTCAGCATATGGAAGAAGAAAGGATACAAGCTGTAACAAGAGTATTGTCCGTTATTAAGCCAATCGCCGACCTCATACTTACAAAAGAGGTACGACTCTCGGCTTGTCAAATAATTGAAATGTTTTGTTTAAGTAAACCAATAAAGAATGACAGGTAAGGATCCTTATATCCGCGAGCTACACAAAGTTCACTGCGAGTGTTAAAAAGTAAAACTACTTATTTATGGTACTACTGCAGTTTTATACAAGAATGTTGTTAATTGGTGTTAAATAAATAACTCTTTTATTCGTTTGGTTAGGATCAAAATTTTTTATTTTACTTAATACAATTTATATAAGTTATATTATTACGGTACATTACAAGCGACGTTTAGGTGACATCTAGCGGTAACGAGACGAACTGTTGAGAACGACGATGTAAGTGCATCTAGCGGTGAATAGACGAACTGTTACGAACGTCGGTCTATTGCGAATAGTTTTTATATGTAAATGTTATCAGTTTACTAATGTTAAACACCGATCTAGCTATGGGAACGTGGTTTTATGGGATTACTATTTGGCTTTTCGATTGAAAATTCTTAATCTTATTTAGAATAATAAAACTGCCGTAGTTTCTTATTTAAAGATATATTTTCATAATTTTAGCGAATTTCCCTATAGGGAAGTAGCTATTACCGTAGGTCTCATGGTAAGACTTAGGCCCGGGACCGATTTACTTTTTCATTTTAATGTCCCCAGAGGCCAAAAACACCATTCGTTCAAATTTTTATATATGTATATATATATATATATAGGTATATATATATAGATTTATATATATATATGTGTCCGTGAACACGATAACTTGAGTAATTTTTATCCGATTTTGATGAAATTTGGTTTGAAGGTGTAAGGCGGGATAAACTTGAATGAGTTCGCGATCCAGCATGATCGGACCATGGGAACAGGGTTTTATGGGGGGTTTTATGGGGTAAAAATTGGTTTTTCCCACTTCTTACCTTCAAAACACAAAATTTCCCAATTTTTCTCTAAACCTTCTTAAAGAGCTTAAAAGAACTAACAATTCAGTATATCAAAGTGTTTTTGTACGGTTATTGGTTACGGAGAAAACTAAAAAAATGGTAAATTTAAAATTCCCATGTTATTCTTATGGAGAATATTGTAAAATGTTGTAGTTTGCTTGTTTATGGATATATTTTGATCAAACTTGGCAAATTTATTTATTTTATAGTAAGCTATCAATATTTTACTAAAAACACACTACTTTATTAGTTTCCTTGTAGCAGCAAACCTAGGTACTCGTTAAACCTAATGTTATTTAAATAGATCAATTGAAAATCAATTCGGCCAAATGGAAAGTCGCTTAGACGGCAGGTTTGCTGCGGCGGGGGTATTTTTATTTCATACTAATCTACTGTTATTTCTAAGAAATTTCCCACTGTAGCAGCAAATCTAAATGCTCATATAAATAAATGTTTTATGTAATTTACATAGGAAAGAATTAATAAATCTAGCGACATGTTATTGTAATTGTATTTAGCTCTGCAGTTTTAATGTTATTTAAGTTTACAAAGTTTAAATGGCTGCAATTCCGACATATATATTATTAATCGATATGCCAAATATGAATACACTACAAAAAGTCGCAAAACGATTTGTTTACAAAGTGTTGCCTATCAACAGACTAACATTAAGCCTACTGTAAACAATTACAAAATCTCCCCACATCAAACAATAATCACACCATTTATAATGTCCGTTTATATACCAATCATCGACCTCATACTTACTTAGATACGACTCTGGGCTTTTCAAATAGTTTTAACTTAAATGTGGTTCACTCTACGGGGGGATTAAGCAAATGCTAAGTAAGGATCCTTATATGCGATAGCTTCACAAAGTAAGATTGTCCAGGCTTTCTTGCTATTTTCCATTGTAATATTTACGCCAACCTAAATTAAAATAGTTAATATTTCATTCCAAACAAGTCATTAAATGTTTGTAGCACACGTTTCCTTAAATTGCAACTAAAATATTAACAGTGATTAAATTATCCAACTCATTATAATGTAAACAAATATGTTCTCATATGGATAACATAGGATCTTTTAAAAGTCACTGAGCTCAAGGAGTTGTACAAAAATGTTTTAAGGTCAGTTTGCAAATTCACACACATAGACGAATATTTTGCTATATGTGGGGTTAAATCTTAAAACAAAAATGCCTTATTGTTCACATAGTTTCATGTAGCGTATTAATAATATAGATAGATATACCGATATAAAAATAAAAACAAAACATGTTGAAAAATAACATTACCAAAGGTAAAAATAATAAATTTGAAAATCAACTATAATTATAAATTAACTGAAAACTATTAAAAAATCTCTCAAACTCCCATCATAAATCACTAATCAATCATATCATACCATTAACAATGTTCGTTTATAAGCCAATCATCGACCTCATACTTACTAGGAGGTACGACTCTCGGCTTTTCAAATAATCTACACATTCATAAACATTTTGGATTGTCATAATGGGTTAGTAAGGATCCTTATATGCGCGAGCTACACAAAGATCACTGCGAGTATCAAAAAGTAAAAAGGCTTAATAAAGGTACTACTGCAGTTTTAGACCAGGATGTTGTGAATTGGTGTTCAATAAATAACTGTTTTATTTGTTTGGCTAGTGTCAAAATTGTTTTTTGTACTTAATACATGGTATATTACTGATAATATTACGGTACATTCAAATCTATGTTTGGGTGACATCTAGCGGTAACGAGACGAACTGTTGGGAAAGACGATTTAAATGTTCCTAGCGGTGAATAGACGAACTGTTACGAATGACGGTCTATAGTAAAGGGGTTTTCTTGTTATTAGTTAAAATAAAGATATATTTGATTTCTTTGAAGATATATTTTGATCAACTTTTTAGATTTGAATATTTGTTACTAAGCTATTGTCATTTTCAAGATACCCTCCACTGTGATTGTAGCACTGTGTATATTGCACTTCGATTTTAACTTCAAACCTACATCTCATTTACATAAATGTCTAATGTCATTTACAATTCGTCACATTCAATTCGACATTTACAATGTCGGATTTAAAATGCATATCGTATAGGCCTATGATGGAATGAAAACATATTTGGTCACACAACATTTGTTTACAATATGATTTTTCACATTAAAACTGCAAGAAACTTTGCCTTTATTTGTGTAAACTAGCTGATCTGAATTGAACACGGTTTTAACTGACTACTGAATTCCCGTACGTAGGACGGGCTAATGCCTCGTAATTTATAAAATACAAAGTAACCCAAAAGTTACCGTTGCCTTAAATCTTCAACTATCAAAATAGTTAATGCTTAAACTAAAGCGATTATTAATTTGATCACCTGTAAAACGTAATCCCTCGACACCCCTCTAATGTCCGCAGAGTTTATGATTATTTATAAAGTATCGGTAAATGTCAATTAGTTTACAAATAATGAACAGTGACCAAAACAAAATATATTATTTGATTATACTAATTATAGTACAGAAAGCTGCTAATTGCTGCATTTACTTACTTTGCAGCACAATTTTTACTTTGTCAAACACCAGTGTTCCAAATTAAACAACACAAAACAGCGTGATTTTATTATGCACGTAACCCGTTTACACTTGGAAATTGATTGGCAACAGTTAAAGATACTAAGATTACGATCAGCTGGTACAGTGGTTCCCATTTCGTCCAATGTTTGGATTTAACCTAACCTAAATGAGGTGTTATAAAGTGTTTTAAATTAATTATTTATATGTTTAATTGTAATTGTAGCAATATACAGGGTGTTAAAAAGGTGGGGACATATTTTATTAATAATAATTAATAGGCCTATTTTGATTCTAAAAATAGCAACGAAATATGTTATAAACATCAACAAATGATTGAATAATAATTTTGAAAATGATCTATTAACTGAGAGTAGGCTTACCAATTAGGGATTTCAGCTTGAAATTTTCAAAACATCTTAATCATCTTCAATGATATCATTTACATCCTCCTGTTACCTGTTTATAAGCCAATCGTCGACCCCATACTTACAAAGGGAGTCGACTCTCGGCTTCTCAAATAATATTAATATTAGCAGCAAAGCCTAAAAGAGTGAATAAATGGACAAGTAAGGGTCGTTATATGCGCGAGCTACACAAAGATCACTGCGAGTGTCAACAAGTAAAACGGCTTATTAATGACACTACTGCAGTTTCATACCAGAATAGAGTGAATTGGTGTTAAATATATAACTTTGGTATTTGTTTAGCTAGGGTCACATAAGTTTGTTGTACTTAATACAATTTATATAAGTAATATTATTACGGGACATTCAAAGCTATGTTTAGGCGAAGTCTAGCGGTAATTAGACGAACTGTTGAGAACGACGATGTCAGTGCTGTCTAGCGGTGAATAGGCGAACTGTTACGAGCGTCGGTCTATAGTAAAGGCGTTTTATTGGTAAATGTTAGGCCTATTAATTACCGAATGTTGAACACAGATCTAGCTATGGGAACGTGGTTTTATGCGATTACTATTTGGCTTTCCGATTTAAAATTCTTAATCTTATTTAAAATAAAAATTTTAAAGTTTCTTATTTAAAGATATATTTTGCTAATTTTATTTTATTTCATACTAATCTATTGTTATTTCTATGAAATCGCCCACTGTAGCAGCAAATCTAAATGCTCATTTAAAGAAATGTTTTATGTAATTTACATAGGAAAGAATATAATAATTCTAGTGACATGTGGCGGTAATTAGACGAACAGTTGCAAGCAACGATGTAAGTGATATCTAGCGGTGAGAAGACGAACTGACAAAAACTTCCAACATTTAAACATTAACAGTTCAGCATGCATGTAGTCTTTTTTACCAAACAATTTCTTTATTTAATAACTTTCTGAAATTTTGGATTAATATAAAGTATTTTTTATTAATAGCCAAAAGACTGGTTTTAAGAGAAGTATAATTTTTTATCTTTTGTTTCGAAATTGCAGCCATTTATGAGTATATTTAATGAACATAAAGCTACATAGGTAAACAAAACAATCTCAGCAGTGTTTTATTTAGGAAAGGTAATTACAATTCTAACGTTACTAAATAGAAAAAAATTGTTCATGAAAAAGAAAACCCCCATTTTTAGATACTATATATCAAACAATATGCGGTAATTAGGTAACATCACTGCTAGCTAGCTAAAACAATCAGCTGTTATAATTGTTAGATACCAATGAGCTCTATTGGGTACAGTATTTTTAAAATAAGTTTTCTCCTTTATTTATGAACCACCTTTCTTAAATTTAATATAGTTAGCTTGCAATAAAATTTCCTTAATAGAAACATTACGACAATAATAGGCTAACTGTATTTTGCTCTCTAGTTTTAATGTTATTTAAGTTTAAAAAGTTTAAATAGCCCCAATTTCGACTTATACTGTAGCCTATGTATTATTAATCTAAATATCAAATGTCGACTCATTACAAAAAAGTCGTTGATTTATTTTATTACAAATTGTTGGTTATGTCGGTAGAGAGCACGAAGCCCTTGTATAGCTTTTGACTGCGATTTAAATGGAAATATTTAAGGTTTGATTTGTATCTCTTGTTTATTTGTGAACGCATTTTAGAATTAAAAATTATGTTTTGCTTTGCATCTAATTCTTAAGTGTTTATTTGTATTATGCATTAAGTCGTCTTGATTCTTATCCATTTAAAACCAGTAGCCTTCTCAAATTTCTCTTTTCTACTAACAAATGGCAATGAGTGTTAAACTCTGTAAGGTAATTTAGTTTAATACGAATATAATAATAAAACCAATAATACCCCCCGCCACAGCAAACCTGCAGACTATTAGATTAAGCGAATTTCCATTTGCCTGATTAAATTGGCACTAAAATGTCTTTAAAAATATTACATTTATTCCCTTTTTAAATACAATTAGTTTATCGAATACATAGGTTTGCTGCAACAGGGAGGGTAAGAAGTTAATAAATTTTGAAAATCAAATTTTAATTATCATTGCATTGCTATTTTGTAACATGCTATAAAGGTTGCTATATCTCCTGTCGTATATGTATATCATATCTTGTATATTCAATATTATGCGTTTATAAGCCAATCGTCGACCCTCTTACTTACATAGAGGTACGACTCTCGGCTTCTCAAATAACGTTATATGAAATTATTTCCAAAGACGAAGAATGGACAAGTAAAGATACTTATATGCGTGAGCTACACAAAGATCGCTGCGAGTGTCAAAAAGTAAAACGGCTTATTTATGGTACAACTGCAGTTTTATACAAGAATTTTGTTAATTTGTGTTAAATAAATAACTGTTTTATTTGTTTGGTTAAGATAAAATTTGTTTATTGTACTTAATACAGCTTCAATTAATGATAATATTACTATACATTACAATCTACGTTTAGGTGGCATCTAGCGGTAACGAGACGAACTGTTGAGACGTCGATGTCAGTGGTGTCTAGCGGTGAATAGACGAACTTTGTACGAATGTCGGTCTATGGTAAAGGGGCTTTATTGGTAAATGTTATTAATTATCAACCCTACATTTTTATTATTTAAAGGAAGTTGTTTCTCATCCACAATTAACTAATTGGATCGTAAGGTAAGCTAGAAAATTTAATAGTTGAATGGCAATTTTCTTATTCGGAACGTTTTCTGCTGTGGGGTATAATTAAGCTATTACTTTTCTCTTATTACCACAGAAAACATAGTACTAGTATGTTTTCTGTGCTTATTACGTATAAAGCTTGGCCATTTTATAAAAAATCTTAGTATTTGTTAAAATTTAAAACAGTATATAACATTGTACAATAGTATAGTGCAGTACGTGTTTTGGCAAAAATATGTATTACATTAATATATAGTATATATAATGATGTAATACATGTAATTTACTATGTACAATTTTATATACTGTTTAAAATTCATACTAATATAAAGATTTTAATAAAATGGCAAAACTTTATAAAATATTAATTTATTAGCAAAACTGTCAATAGATCATTTAACGATTTCAGACAGCTGATCCAAACAAATTAAATACAATATTTGTCACGGCGATAGGTTTTGTTCTTTTTCTATATAGCGTCATTGTTTATGGAAAGAAATAAGATTCAATAACCGTGCTGTATATATATGTTGGAGTTTTCGATAATTTTTTAAAGTGTAGTCTTGTGATATATTTTCACAGTAAGAAAGCTTTGAGGTTTACATATTTTGACATATTGTTAGTTACAAATTTGCAACTGACAGTTAACAACTAAAAATCTTAACCAAGTTTTGATTACAATGTTTACTAATCCAAGATAACTAATTCTACACTATTATTTGATTTTTTACGAGTGTACAGTTTGATAACAGTAGTTGTTTTATTACTACCATATTTTTTTTTTTCACAGGCCCTTAATAAAGTGACGGAAGACTCACTGAAGCTGAAACCAACTGATGGACAGTTGAGGAATTGCGAATGCAACTGAGACTAAACTGTGACAGATCTATAAACTGGTGCGAGAATCGACCGGAGCCTAATTTGCTCAGGAATCTCTTCTGACAAGAAATATGATTTGTTAGAAACCAACCCACCTGAAATTACACAGAAAAACATATCTCCTAAACAGACAAAACTACTTTTAAACAACCTTGAAAATCTATAAGACAATGATCTTCTATTATATCAACGTTTATGATTATGAATAAGCCTTTGTTGATTTTTAAAATTACACACAAAAAAAAAGATCGACAAATAGTTGAAAAATAACACGGACTACTAAAATACTAATAACATACTAAAATAATAGGCATAATAACTAAATTATAGTTGGAGTTGGATTGGATTGCTATTTATAATAGTCTACTTTAAAGGATTGCAGAATATCGCATCATCAATTATATCATGAGCATTGTGGGTTAATAAGCCAATCGCCGGCCTCTAACTTACAGAGAGGCACGACTTTCGGCTTTTCAAATAATTTTACAGCTTAATTTTTAGATCATTTTATTAATAATTATTTAAAGTAAGGATCGTTATATGCGCGAGCTCCACAAAGATCAGTGCGAGTGTCAACTGTAAAAAGGCTTTTTATAGTACTACTGCAGTTTTATACCGGAATGTTGAGGATGGGCGTTACATGAATATCTGTTAAATTATGTTTGGCTAAGGTCAAATTTGTTTTTTTGTACCTAATAAAATGTATATCACTGATAATATTATGATACATTCCAAGCTACGTCTAGGTGACATCTACCGGTAATTAGACGAACTGTTGAGAACGACGATGTCAGTGCTGTCTAGCGGTGAATAGACGAACTGTTACGAACGTCGGTCTATGGTAAAGGGGTTTTATTGGTAAATGTTATTAATTTACGAATGTTGAACACCGATCTAGCTATGGGAACGTGGTTTTATAAGATTACTATTTGGCTTTCCGATTGAAAATTATTAATTTTATTTAGAATAATAAAACTATTGCAGTTTCTTATTTAAAGATATATTTTGATATTTTTTTTATTTCATAATAATCTATTGTCATTTCTATGAAATCGCCCACTGTAGAAGCAAATCTAAATGCTCATTTAAAGAATGAATTCATAATTCTAGGGGCATGTTATTGTAATTGTATTTAGCTCTATGGTTATAATGTTATTTAAGTTTTCAACGTTTAAATAGCCGTAATTTCAACACATATATATATATATATTATTAATCTATATGCCAAAAGTGAACACTCTACAAAAAGTCGCAAAACGATTTGTTTACAAAGTGTTGCCTATTAACAGAATAACATTAAGCCTACTTTAAACGATTACAAAATCTCCCTTCATGAAACATAAATCATGCCATTTATAATGTCCGTTTATAAACCAATCATCGACCTCGTACTTACTTAGACGACGACTCTGGGCTTTTCAAATAGTTTTAACTTAAATGTAGTTCACTCTACGGGGGATTGCAAATGCTAAGTAAGGATCCTTATATGCGATAGCTACACAAAGTATGATTGTCAGGCTTTCTCGCTATTTTCCATTGTAATATTTACGCCAACCTAAATTCAAATACAGTAGTAAATATTTCATTTCAACCAAGTCATTAAATGTTTGTAGCACACGTTTCCACAGCGATTAAATTATCCATCTGATTATAATGTAAACAAATATGTTCTCATAAGGATAACATAGGATCTTTTAAAAGTCACTGAGCCCAAGGACTTGTTCAAAAATGTAAGGTCAGTTTGCAAATCTTCACACTTAGACGAACATTTTGGTATATGTGGGGTTAACTCTTAAAACAAAAATGCCTTATTGTTCACATAGTTTCATGTAGCGTATTAATAATATAGATAGATATACCGATATAAAAATAAAAACAAAACATGTTAAAAAATAACATTACCAAAAGTAAAAATAATAAATTTGAATATCAAATATAATTATAAATTAACTGAAAACCATTAAAAAATCTCTCAAACTCTCATCAAAATCACTAATCAATCATATCATACCATTAACAATGTCCGTTTATAAGCCAATCATCGACCTCATACTTACTAGGAGGTACGACTCTCAGCTTTTCAAATAATCTTTACACACAATGAAAATTTGGGAATTGTCATAATGGGTTAGTAAGGATCCTTATATCTGCGAGCTACACAAAGATCACTGCGAGTATCAATAAGTAAAACAGCTTATCAATGACACTACTGCAGTTTCATACCAGAATAGAGTGAATTAGTGTTAAATAAAAACCTGTTTTATTTGTTTGGCTGAGGTCATATTTGTTTTTTGTACTTAATACAATGTATATAACTGATAATATTACGGTACATTGCAAGCTACGTTTAGGTGACATCTAGCGGTAACTAGACGAACTGTTGAGAACGACGATGTCAGTGCTGTCTGGCGGCGAATAGGTGAACTGTTATGAATGTCGGTCTATAGTAAAGGGGTTTTATTGGTAAATGTAATTAATTTACGAATGTTGAACACCGATCTAGCTGTGGGAACTTGGTTTTATAAGATTACTGTTTGGCTTTCCAATTGAAAAATCTTATTCTTATTTAGAATAATTAAACTATTGTAGTTTCTTATTTAACGATGTATTTTGATAATTTTTTTTTATTTCATACTAATCTATTGTCATTTCTATGAAATCTCCCACTGTAGCAGCAAATCTAAATGCTCATATAAATAAATGTTTTATGTAATTTACATAGGCGTGTAGTCTTTTTTCCATACTATTTATTTATTTAATGAAATTAACGGGATTTTGGATTAATATTAAATTATTTATGATTAATAACTTAATGACTGGTTTTTGAGGAAAGTATAATTTTTATCTTTTGTTTCAATAATTGCAGAGTAAACTTAAAAACACAATTATTTCATGGATTAAACCAAAAAGATTTAGCAATTTTTATATAGAAAACGTAAATACAATTCTAACGTTACGAAATTAAAAAACAATATTTCACAAATGAGATAATGCCTATTTTTTTAGATGCTATCATTGACTATATATACCTAACAGCAATTAAATTATTCATCTCATTATAATGTAAACAAATATGGTCTCATATGGGCAACATAGGATTTTTGAAGCCACTGTGAGAAAGCCTAAGGACTTGTTCAAAGATGTAAGGTCAATTTGCACATCTTCACTCCTAGACGAATATTTTGCTATATGTGGGGTTAAATCTTAAAACAAAAATGCCTTTTTGTTCACATGGTTTCATGTAGCGTATTAATAATATAGATAAATATACCGATATAAAAATAAAAACAAAACATGTTAAAAAATAACATCACCAAGGGTAAAATAATAAATTTGAAAATCAACTATAATTATAAATTAACTGAAAACTTTTAAAAAATATCTCAAACTCCCATCATCATCATACCATTAACAATGTTCATTTATAAGCCAATCATCGACCTCATACTTATTAAGAGGAGGTATGACTCTCGGCTTTACAAATAATTTTAAAACGTTTTAAGAAAGAGCCATTTGGTTTTGGCTTAATAAGGATCCTTATATGCGCGAGCTACACAAAGATCACTGCGAGTATCAATAAGTAAAACGGCTTATTTATGGTACTACTGCAGTTTTAAACCAGAGTGTTGTGAATTGGTGTTCAATAAATAACTGTTTAATTTGTTTGGCTAGTGTCAGAATTGTTTTTTGTACTTAATACAATTTATATTACTGATAATATCATGGTACATTCAAATCTATGTTTGGGTGACATCTAGCGGTAACGAGGCGAACCGTTGAGAAGGACGATTTAAGTGTTCCTAGCGGTGAATAGACGAACTGTTACGAATGTCGGTCTATAGTAAAGGGGTTTTATTGTTATTACCTAGTTAAAATAAAGATATATTTGATTTTTTTGAAGATATATTTTGTTTTGATCAACTTTTTAGATTTGAATATTTCTTACTAAGCTATTGTCATTTTCAAGATACCCTCCACTGTGATTGTAGCACTGTGTATATTGCACTTAGATTGTAACTACAAACCTAAATCTCATTTACATTAATGTCTAATGTCATTTACAATTCGTCACATTCAATTCGACATTTACAATGTCGGATTTGAAATGCATATCGTATAGGCCTATGATGGAATAAAAACATATTTTGGCATTACAACATTTGTTTACAAGATGATTTTTCACATTAAAACTGCAAGAAACTTTGCCTTTATTTGTGTAAACTAGCTGATCTGAATTGAACAAGGTTTTAACTGACTGCTGAATTCCAGTACGTAGGACGGGCTAACGCCTCGTAATTTATAAAATACAAAGTAACCCAAAAGTTACCGTTGCCTTAAACAGTTGACTGTCAAAATAGTCAATGCTTAAACTAAAGCGATTATTAATTTGATCACCTGCAAAACGTAATCCCTCGACACTTCTCTAATGTCCGCAGAGTTCATGATTGTTTATAAAGTATCGTTAAATGTCAATTAGTTTACAAATAATGAACACTGACCAAAACAAAATAAATTATTTGATTTTTTTCCGAAAATGTGGGCTTTCTTGCACTGATTATAGCACAGAAAGCTTTTTACTAGCCAGGGCTAGTATATTCTTAAAAATTTTTAAGCTAGGGGTAGGCAGGCTAGCATTCTGGTGACGGAGGCCAAAAAAGGGTTATCAGTCATCCTGGCTATGTTTATGCATGTACGGAACAGAAAAACGTACTCTGTCAGGCGTGAGTTAGATGTAGATAAGTGCAAGCAGTACATTTACCAGTACATTTACTGGAGTAGAAGCATGTGCACTTGTAAAGTCCCCATACAGTGCTTGCTTCTATGAACAAAAATTTTAAGTTTTTTTATTGTTTTTTTAAATGTTTTTTTATTTATTACAAATCCTAGATATGGGGTAGGAAATAGCAGTTGGGAGACTTTGACTTTAACAATGTTTATAAAACAATGTATTTATTTCCAAAGAAGCCGTCAGTGCCATCAATGTTGTCGCCCATAATCATGTCACTTCCACTAGAGTTCTAAGGGTGTTTAAACAGTTCCAAGTTCCAACTGTAACGTTTCCTTTTTAATTTGAATTTTGATCAGTTTGATCTGCTGTAGCAGTACCAAACGTTGAAGTTCCGGAAGTGAGAGATCTTTGGTTTCTTCTGTTTCATTTTTGTTTATAGTTTCTTTTGTTTTCCTCATCGTACACTTGAAAGTTTGCGTCATCTTAGTATTTTCTAGGCCTAGTTTGTTCTAACCTGTTAGAATATACTAGGAATTGCCAAAATGATCCAAGTATATTCTAACTAGTCTTAGCAAATTCTTATTCACCTCGTTTTGAGAATTAGCTAAAACTAGTTAGAAAATACTAATAAGAATTTACTATTTTTATTCACTTCACTGAGTATGTCGTTGTACAGTGACAGTAATTACTTATAAGATTTATAGTAAATGCAGCAATATATAATGTGTAACACGAGTGCAAACAATTCGCCCACTTGACATTTTAACACAAAAAACTAATTAACATTTAACTATGCGAAAGGTTTGGTTATTTTTTTCTAGTTTACGTCATTGATTATGGAATAAAATAAGATTCAATAACCGTTGCTGTATGAGCCAAGGCTTTCTCCTTAAGTTTTTAAGTGTAGTATTAAGATCAATTTTAACATTAATAAAACTATAAGAGTTACATGTTTTAAAACATTTTGACATTTTGTTAGTTACAAATGTTCAAGTAACATTTAAAAACTGAAAAAACTAAACTAGTTTTGCGGATGTAACTGGGACTGGACTGTGACGGATGTATGACTAGTAAACTGATGTGAGTTTCAACCGGAGCCTCATTTGCTCAGGAATCTCTTCTAAAAAAATATGTGAAATATGATCTGTTGGAAACTGCCAAACAGAAGCTAGAGAGTCAAAACAATCTCAGACAAAAAGTGCTCTAAACAACCTTTGAAATCTATTATGCAATGATCATTATAATTATTCAACATTTATAATTATGAATATGTGTACGTTGATTTAAAAAAAAAACAGCAACGAAATATGTTATAAAAACATCATCAAAGGTTTCAATAATAACTTTGAAAATTAACTATTAAGTGACACCTGCAATAAGGGCCTACTTTCTAAATTTTCCATCATCAATCATATCATGTGTGTACTTTGTCCGATTATAAGCCAATCGTCGACCCCATACTCACAATAGGGTGAGACTCTCGGCTGCCCAAATAGTTATTGGAATTTCCAATAGGCCTACAGTTGTAAATGACAAGACAAATTGATGAGTAAGTAAGTGTCCTTATATGCGTGAGCTATCCAAAGATCACTGCGAGTGTCAAAAAGTAAAACGGCTTATTTAAGGCACTACTGCAGTTGTATACAAGAATGTTGTTAATAGGTGTTAAATAAATAACTGTTTTATTTGTTTGGTTAAGATCAAATTTGTTTATTGTACTTAATATAATTTATATTACCGATTAAATTACGGTACATTAAAAGCTAGGTTTCAGTGCTATCTAGTGGTGATTAGACGAACTGTTGAGAACGACGATGCTATCTAGCGGTGACTGGATGAACTGTTCGAAACAGTGTAACGATAACAGTAAGTGCTAACGATTTGTGGATATTTATAGGCATGCACTGTGGATGGGATACTCCCTGGTGTGGATTAACTTCCGCACTAGTGAGTACTCCGACCATCCTGATAATTACACCAGTTTATAATACCCACTTTGTATGGTCGCCGTTTCATTTAAAAGTATTAAAGTAAGTTTTGAAGTATCTAGTGGTAAATAGACAAACTGTTGAGAACGGCATGTAGTACGTCTTCAATACTATACGAATCTACTTTGTTTACAAAGCCAAAAGAACTAACTTCTACACTATTATTTGATTTTCACCGGTTACAGTTTAGTTTTATTTTTCCCACCTTCACATTACAGGACACTAGTTCTAACCTGAAATTCTTTTAAATATTACTTTGTGCTCTTTCCCTAGACCAACTTGCTCCCAAGGTATACAGCTTAGTAATACACATTTTTTTATTACCACTACATTTTTTTTTATTTAAAGGAAGCTATTACTCATCCACAATAAAAAATTGGATCGTAAGGTAAGCCATAGATTTAAAAATTTTCTATAACGATCCGGAGGTCATATCTCCAAATAATGTTAAATCATATTTACATTCGTGAGAATGACATAATTTGTTATAGTTTATGATTCATACCGTTTCTCTTCTAATATTCGTGCAGTATTTAATATTTTTGAATTGCACAATCTCCTGTGTGGTATTGAAAATCGCCCTGTTGTGGATATTAATAAAGAGATGCATTTTTGACAGTTTTGCTGTTTTTCTTGTTCACATGTAGATAATTGAGTATGCTCTTTCATCCTATGAAGACCAATGATATTTACTTTTCAAATTGTTTTTTTTCTTTTTTTGGCAAAAACTTCAATCCTTCCAAACCATTTTGTAGAGCTTAAAAATAAATAATTTAGTATATTGAAGCGTTATAATGCGCCTAATAGTTACCTACGGAGAAAATTCCAAAAAAATTTAAATTTATAATTTCTATGTTATTCTTCTGGAGAATAAGTTATAATATAATAAGTTATAATAAAATATATATAAGTTGTAGTTTGCTTGTTTATATACATATTTTGATCCAATTTGGAAGATGCATTTATTTCTTAATAAACTATTAACGTAAAAAAACACTTCTATTCCTGTTGCAGCAAATCTAAGTACTCGTTAAACTAATTATATTTAAATAGGGAATAAATGTGATATTTTTAAGCACACATGTTAGTGTAATTCCAATCTGGCAAATGGAAATTTGCTTATTCTGCAGGTTTGCCGCGGTGGGGGTATTTGTATATTTCTTTGATTTAGAATCATAAGAATCAGATTGGTTTCTAATTTAAATAATTAAAGAATTATTATTATATAGTTAATTTAAGCTCGTTTTAGCCGCAAATAGTTATGATTAACTAACTCAGTTTCTAATTCATTGCAAATTTCATATTTATTGAACATTTTTGAAGAAGAAAGGATACAAGCTGTGGCAAGAGTATTGTCCGTTAATAAGCCAATCGTCGACCTCATACTTACAAAAGAGGTACGACTCTCGGCTTGTCAAATAATTGAAATGTTATGTTTAAGTAAACCAATAAAGAATGGACAGGTAAGGATCCTTATATCCGCGAGCTACACAAAGTTCACTGCGAGTGTTAAAAAGTAAAACTACTTATTTATGGTACTACTGCAGTTTTATACAAGAATGTTGTTAATTGGTGTTAAATAAATAACTCTTTTATTCGTTTGTTTAGGATCAAAATTGTTTATTTTACTTAATACAATTTATATAAGTAATATTATTACGGTACATTACAAGCGACGTTTAGGTGACATCTAGCGGTAACGAGACGAACTGTTGAGAACGACGATGTAAGTGCATCTAGCGGTGAATAGACGAACTGTTACGAACGTCGGTCTATTGCGAATAGTTTTTATATGTAAATGTTATCAGTTTACTAATGTTAAACACCGATCTAGCTATGGGAACGTGGTTTTATGGGATTACTATTTGGCTTTTCGATTGAAAATTCTTAATCTTATTTAGAATAATAAAACTATCGTAGTTTCTTATTTAAAGATATATTTTCATAATTTTTTTATTTCATACTAATCTACTGTTATTTCTAAGAAATTTCCCACTGTAGCAGCAAATCTAAATGCTCATATAAATAAATGTTTTATGTAATTTACATAGGAAAGTATTAATAAATCTAGCGACATGTTATTGTAATTGTATTTAGCTCTGCAGTTTCGATGTTATTTAAGTTTACAAAGTTTAAATAGTCGCAATTCCGACATATATATACTATTAATCTATATGCCAAATGTCAACACACTACAAAAAGTGGTAAAAAGAGTTTTATTTAGTGTTGCCTATCAACAGACTAACATTAAGCCTACTGTAAACTATTACAAAACCTCCCCTCATAAAACATAAATCACACCATTTATAATGTCCGTTTATAAACCAATCATCGACCTCATACTTACTTATTCACGACTCTGGGCTTTTCAAATAGTTTTAACTTAAATGTGGTTCACTCTACGGGAGGATTAAGCAAATGCTAAGTAAGGATCCTTACATGCAATAGCATCACAAAGTCAGATTGTCCAGGCTTTCTCGCTATTTTCCATTGTAATATTTACGCCAACCTAAAGTCAAATAGTAAATATTTCATTTCAACCAAGTCATTAAATGTTTGTAGCACACGTTTCCATAAACTGCAACTAAAATATGAACAGCAATTAAATTACCCATCTGATTATAATGTTAACAAATATTTTCTTATAAGGATAACATAGGATCTTTAAAAGCCACTGGGGCAGGGCCCAAGGACTTGTTAAAAAATGTAAGATCAGATTGCAAATCTACACACCCAGACGAACATTTTGGTATATGTAGGGTTAAATCTTAAAACAAAAATGGCTCATTGTTCACATAGTTTAATGTAGCGTATTAATAATATAAATAGATACACCGATATACAAATAAAAACAAAAATGTTAAAAAATAACATCACCAAAGGTAAAAATAATAAATTTAAAAATCAACTATAAGTATTAATTAACTGAAAACGATTAAAAAATCTCTCAAACTCACATTATCAATCAATAATCATACCATTAACAAAGTCCGTTTATAAGCCAATCATCGACCTCGTACTTACCTACGAGATACGACTCTCGGCTTTTCAAATAATATTTGTATTATAACAACAAGTATAGAAATATAGAGTATTAAATTCATGGTTAAATAAGGATCATTATATCCGCGAGCTACACAAGGATCACTGCGAGTCTCAAATAGTAAAACGGCTTATTAAAGGTACTACTGCAGTTTTATACCAGAATGTTGTGAATTGGTGTTAAATAAATAACTGTTCTATTTGTTTTGCTCAGTTCAAATTTGTTTTTTGTACTTAATAAAATGTATGTTACTGATAATATTACGGTACATTTAAAGTTATGTTTAGGTGACATCTAGCGGTAACGAGACGAACTGTTGAGAAGGTCGATATCAGTGCTATCTAGCGTAGCGGTGAATAGAAGAACTGTTACGAACGTCGGTCTATAGTAAATGTTGTTTTATTGATAGATGTTATTAATTTACGAATGTTGAACACCGATCTATGTATGGAAACGTGGTTTTATGAGATTACTATTTGGCTTTCCGATTGAAAATTCTTAATCTTATTTAGAATAATAAAACTATTGTAGTTTCTTATTTAAAGATATATTTTGATAATTTTTTTTTAATTTCTTACTAATCTATTGTCATTTCTATGAAATCTCCCACTGTTGCAGCAAATCTAAAGGCTCATATTATAAATAAATGTTTTATGTAATTTACAAAGGAAAGAATCTAATAATTCTAATGACATGTTGTGTTAATTAGACGAACTGTTGCAAGCAACGATGTAAGTGCTACCTAGCGGTGAGAAGACGAACTATCAAAAACTTCCAAAATTAAAATTACCAGTTCAGCATGCACGTAGTATTTTTTTCCAAACAATTTCTTTATTTTATAAGTTTCTGGAATTTTGGATTAATATTAAAGTATTTTTTTATTAATAACTCAAAGACTGATTTTTAAGAAAAGTATAATTTTTTATCTTTTGTATCAAAACTGCAGCCATTTATGAGTAAACTTAAAGAACATAAAGCTTCATAGGTAAACAAAACTGAACAGCAATTTTTTATTATTTATTTAGAAAACGTAATTACAATAATTCTAACGTTATGAAATAAAAAAAAATTCATGAAAGAGAAAACCCCAATTTTTAGCTACTTTGTATCAAACAATATGCGGTAATTAGGTAACATCACTGCTAGTTAGCTAAAACAATCAGCTGTTATAATTGTTAGATACCAATGAGCTCTAATATTGGGTACAGTATCTTTAAAATGAGATTTCTCCTTTATTTATGAACCAACTTTTATAGTTTGGCTTGCAATCAAATTTCCTTAAAGGAAAAACGACAATAATAATTGTATTTAGCTCTATGGTTTTAATGTTATTTAAGTTTTCAACGTGTAAATAGCCGCAATTCCGACGTATATATATATATTATTCATCTATATGCCAAATGTGAACACACTAAAAAATGTCGTAAAAAGATTTTTTTACAAAGTGTTGCCTATCAACAGACTAACATTAAGCCTACTGTAAACGATTACAAAATCTCCCTTCATGAAACATAAATCACACCATTTATATTGTCCATAAGCCAATCATCGACCTCATACTTACTTAGATACGACTTTGGGCTTTTCAAATAGTTTTAACTTAAATGTGGTTCACACTAAGAGGGGATTAAGCATATGCTAAGTAAGGATCCTTATATGCGATAGCTACACAAAGTCAGATTGTCCAGGCTTTCTCGCTATTTTCCATTGTAATATTTACGTCAACCTAAATTAAAATAGTAAATATTTCATTCCAACCAAGTCATAAAATCTTTGTAGTACACGTTTCCTTAAATTGCAACTAAAATATTAAAAGCTATTAAATATTATCCATCTGATTATAATGTAAACAAATATGTTCTCATAAGGATAACATAGGATCTTTAAAAGCCACTGGGGCAGGGCCCAAGGACTTGTTAAAAAATGTAAGATCAGATTGCAAATCTACACACCCAGACGAACATTTTGGTATATGTAGGGTTAAATCTTAAAACAAAAATGCCTTATTGTTCACATAGTTTCATGTAGCGTATTGATAATATAGATAGATATCTAATATATAAAATTCTCGTGTCACAGTGTTTGTCTGCAAACTCCTCCGGAACGACTTCACCGATCGTTATGAAATTTGGTGTGTAAATTCTGTAGGTATGCGAATCGGACGTAAACTATTTCCCGTTTCGAAATTCTTAAAAGGGCTCCGCCCCAGTGGCTCTGGAGTTTCCCATGTTAACCTTATGAGAAATGGAATTAATGAATCTTAACAGCTGTTTCAATTAAACAAGTTGGTTCTGTTCTATGATGTTCAATAGCATTAAAGTTACAAGGATTACCAACAGGGTGCAGCACTATTATTTCTTTTACATTTATGACAACAGCTAATTTGCAACCAAAAGGTGAGTGAGCGTAGCGAACGAACTTCAACCTGGAGGCGAGTTAGCGTAGCGAACGAGCTAACCTGAAGGCAAGTGAGCGCAGCGAACGAGCTCCAACCCAAAGGTGAGTGAGCGTAGCGAACGAACTTCAACCTGGAGGCGAATTAGCGTAGCGAACGAGCTAACCTGAAGGCAAGTGAGCGCAGCGAACGAGCTCCAACCTAAAGGTGAGTGAGCGTAGAGAACGAGCTCCAACCCAAAGGTGAGTGAGCGTAGCGAACGAACTTCAACCAGGACGTGATTGAGCGATGCGAACGAGATCATCTTGAAAATTAAACGTAACGGTACTTTCTTTCCATCGGTCTGTCTTAGGGAAACCTATAACTTAGGCGATACGAAGTTCGCCGGGTCAGCTAGTACCGATATAAAAATAAAAACAAAACATGTTAAAAAAATAACATCACCAAAGGTCAAAATAATAAATTTGAAAGTCAACTATAAGTATTAAACTACTATACTATACTAAACTACTATACTATTAAATTATTGAAAACTATTAAAAAATCTCTCAAATTCCCATCATAAATCACTAATCATACCAATGTGCGTTTATAAGCCAATCATCGACCTCGTACTTACCTACGAGATACGACTCTCGGCTTTTCAAACAATTTTAATGTCCAATATATTTTAGTATATACTCTTGGTTAGATAAGGATCATTATACCCGCGAGCTACACAAAGATCACTGCGAGTATCAATTAGTAAAACGGCTTATTTATGGTACTACTACAGTTTTATGCCAGCATTTTGTGAATAGGTGTTAAATAAATAACTGTTTTATTAGTTTGACTATGGTCAAATTTATTGTTTATACTTAATACAATGTATATTACTGATAATATTACGGTACATTCAAAGCTATGTTTAGGTGACATCTAGCGGTAACGAGACGAACTGTTGAAAACGACGATTTAAGTGTTCCTAGCGGTGAATAGACGAACTGTTACGAATGTCGGTCTATAGTAAAGGGGTTTTATTGTTATTAGTTAAAATAAAGATATATTTGATTTCTTTGAAGACATATTTTGATCAACTTTTTAGATTTGAATATTTCTTACTAAGATATTGTCATTTTCAAGATATTCTCCACTGTGTATATTACACGTCGATTTTAACTGCAAACCTACATCTCATTTACATAAATGTCTAATGTCATTTACAATTCGTCACATTGAATTCGACATTTACAATGTCGGATTTAAAATGCATATCGTAACTCATAACTCATAACTCATTTATTGAACCAAAATAACAGATACAAAATTTGCATTGGTCATGTCAAATAATAGAACTAAAATTAAAATAAACAATAGACAATGTTGCTTCAATAAAACAATATCAATTACTTCTTACAACAAAAAAACTAACTAACTAATTCATCAGCGACACAATCTCGAACACTGTAGTAACCCTTGGCCAAGAGTATTTTTTTTATTTGCTTTTTAAAGCTGTTCAAGTCCGACTCCACTTATATGTATTTATAATACTATACTACGTATAGACCTATGATGGAATGAAAACATATTTGGTCACACAACATTTGTTTACTAGATGATTTTTCACATTAAAACTACAAGAAACTTTGCCTCTATTTGTGTAAACTAGCTGATCTGAATTGTACAAGGTTTAAACCACGATTACTAGAAAAAACCCGGTATGGATCATAAGCATAAACAAAATGACGTTGTTGGCCCGAATCCTATACTAATAGCATTGAACATATGTTTTAGCAGTTCCATTTAACCAATGTTAAATCATGTTTATTTTCGGGCCAAAAACGTCATTTGTTGATGTTTATGATCCATACCGGGTTTTTTCTAGTAATCGTGGTTTAAACTGACTAATGAATTCCCGTACGTAGGACGGGCTAACGCCTCGTAATTTATAACATATAAAGTAACCCAAAAGTTACCGTTGCCTTAAACAGTTGACTGTCAAAATAGTCAATGCTTAAACTAAAGCGATTATTAATTTGATCACCTGCAAAACGTAATCCCTCGACACTTCTCTAATGTCCGCAGAGTTCATGATTTTTACAAAGTATCGGTAAATGTCAATTAGTTTACAAATAATGAACACTGACCAAAACAAAATATATTATTTGATTTTTTCCCGAAAATGTGGGCTTCCTTGCACTGATTATAGTACAGAAAGCTGCTAATTGCTGCATTTACTTACTTTGCAGCACAATTTTTACTTTGTCAAACACCAGTGTTCCAACCAAACAACACAAAACAGCGTGATTTGATTATGCACGTAATCCGTGTACACTTGTAAATTGATTGGCAACAGTTAAAGATACTACGACTACGATCAGCTGGTACAGTGGTTCCCATTTCGTCCAATGTTTGGATTTATCCTAACCTAATAGGTGTTGTACTGTGTTTTAAATTAATTATTTATATGTTTTATAGTAACTGTAGCAATATACAGGGTGTTCATAAAGGTGGGGACATATTTTACCTAGTGATTTGTTGGGTCAAAATAAAAAGAAAATCAAGTATAATACTTATTCCTAAATTCGTTTCTTTAACCAGATATCCACCATTTTGTAATATTTACATAAACATAATATCTTTAAATATTTCTAACCGATCTTTATGAAACTTGGTATCTATGTTAAGGTAGAAGAAAAATGTTGCATCTTGTTAGAAAAATGTTTCATCTTGATTCAGCCTAAAATTTTACATGGCGACTATTTAAATTCTTAAAACTTAAATTACTCAAAAATGGATGATTTTATGAAAAATGTCAAGTACAGTTTCATTTAGCATTTTAATTTATCTATCAAACTATGCCAAATTCAAAAAGATCAAATAATAAATAGCTTAAATATAACGATTTTTAGTTATAAAATTAGGCAAACTTGACTAGTTTCTACCCCATTTTACATCCTAAATACCGTAATATTTCAGCTATTTCTTATTTGATCTTTTTTTATTTTGGTATCGTTTGATGGATAGTTAAAAATGCTAAATAAAAGCTTACATGACATTTGTTCGTAAAATCAGCAGTTTTTAATTGATTTAATTAGTAGTAGGCTTAATTCTATAAGGGATCTACGCCACATTAAATAAATAACTTATAACCTAAGAAAAACATACTTTACAACTAACCATTGTTCGATAATATTTTCAGTACGATGTCCCATACAATTGTTTAGTGATAGGATCTCATACCATCTCCAAAGTTTTTCAGATTTAGCCAAAACCTTTCCATTAACAAGGGTTAAGTCAGGATAGATATGAAAATGAAATTCTTCCATTGGCTAAAGTGTTAGAAAGCTTGATAATTACGCCTTCTATCTACTGGATACTGTTGTATCGAAGTTGTACTTCACTGAATGCCAACTTTGCTTTGAAGGCGAATCAATATATTTGTTTAAGGCATACTTATATTATTCATAACTATCTATTTTTGGTCGTTAGTTTTGTTAAATCTATGCATTGTTTTAGTCTCCAGAGTTTTTGTTTATCTTTTGTTTCAAAATTGCAGCCATTTATGGGTATATAAAGAACATAAAACTACATAGGTAAACAAAAAACAATCTCAGCAATGTTTTATTTAGAAAAGGTAATTACAATAATTCTAACGTTACTAAATAAAACAAATTGTTCATGAATAAGAAAACCCCCATTTTTAGATACTATATATCAAACAATATGCGGTAATAGGTAACATCACTGCTAGTTAGCTAAAACAATCAGCTGTTATAATTGTTGGGTACCAATGAGCTCTATTGGGTACAGTATTTTTAAAATAAGTTTTCTCCTTTATTTATGAACCACCTTTCTTAAATTTAATATAGTTAGCTTGCAATAAAATTTCCTTAATAGAAACATAACGACAATAATAGGCTAACTGTATTTCGCTCTCTAGTTTTAATGTTATTTAAGTTTAAAAAGTTTAAATAGCCCCAATTTCGACTTATACTGTAGCCTATGTATTATTAATCTAAATATCAAATGTCGACTCATTACAAAAAAAGTCGTTGATTTATTTTATTACAAAGTGTTGGTTATGTCGGTAGAGAGCACGAAGCCCTTGTATAGCTTTTGACTGCGATTTAAATGGAAATATTTAAGGTTTGATTTGTATCTCTTGTTTATTTGTGAACGCATTTTAGAATTAAAAATTATGTTTTGCTTTGCATCTAATTCTTAAGTGTTTATTTGTATTATGCATTAAGTCGTCTTGATTCTTATCTATTTAAAACCAGTAGCCTTCTCAATTTTCTCTTTTCTACTAACAAATGGCAATGAGTGTTAAACTCTGTAAGGTAATTTAGTTTAATACGAATATAATAATAAAACCAATAATACCCCCCGCCACAGCAAACATGCAGACTATTAGGTTAAGCGAATTTCCATTTGCCTGATTAAATTGGCACTAAAATGTCTTTAAAAATATTACAATTATTCCCTTTTTAAATACAATTAGTTTATCGAATACATAGGTTTGCTGCAACAGGGAGGGTAAGAAGTTAATAAATTTTAAAAATCAAATTTTAATTATCATTGCATTGCTATTTTGTAACATGCTATAAAGGTTGCTATACCTCCTGTCGTATATCATATCTTTTATATTAAATATTGTGCGTTTATAAGCCAATCGTCGACCCTCTTACTTACATAGAGGTACGACTCTCGGCTTCTCAAATAATGTTATATGAAATTATTTCCAAAGACGAAGAATGGACAAGTAAAGATACTTATATGCGTGAGCTACACAAAGATCACTGCGAGTGTCAAAAAGTAAAACGGCTTATTTATGGTACTACTGCAGTTTTATACAAGAATTTTGTTAATTTGGGTTAAATAAATAACTGTTTTATTTGTTTGGTTAAGATCAAATTTTTTTATTGTACTTAATACAACTTCAATTAATGATAATATTACTTTACATTCAAAGTTATGTTTAGGTGACATCTAGCGGTAACGAGACGAACTGTTGAGACGTCGATGTCAGTGGTGTCTAGCGGTGAATATACGAACTTTGTACGAATGTCGGTCTATGGTAAAGTGGCTTTATTGGTAAATGTTAATAATTATTAACCCTACAATTTTATTATTTAAAGGAAGCTACTACTCATCCACAATTAACTAATTGGATCATAAGGTAAGCAAGAAAATTTAATAGTTAAATGGAAATTTTCTTATTTGGAACGTTTGGGGTATAATAATAAAACTGCTTTGGGGTATAATAATTAAGAATTTACTTTTCTCTTATTACCACAGAAAACATACTACTAGTATGTTTTCTTTGCTTATTACGTATAAAGATTGGCCATTTTATAAAAAATCTTAGTATTTGTTAAAATTTAAAACAGTATATAACATCGTACAATAGTATAGTGCAATACGTGCTTTGACAAAAGTATGTATTACATTAATATATAATATATATTATGTAGTTATACATTTACTTTACTATGTACAATGTTATATATTGTTTAAAATTCATACTAACTAAATACTAACTCATACTAATTCATAAAAAAATATAGTGTACAAAACAAACAAACAAAAATTAAGATTTTAATAAAATGGCCAAACTTTGTAAAAATATTAATTTATTCGCAAAACTGTCAATAGATCATTTCACGATTTCACACAGCTGATCCAAACAAATTAAATACAATATTTGTCACGACTAACTATGCGATAGGTTTTGTGCTTTTTCTATATTGCGTCATTGTTTATGGAAAGAAATAAGATTCAATAACCATTGCTGTGTATATACGTTGGATTTTTCGTGAATTTTTTAAAGGGGAGTCGTATGATATATTTTAACAGTAAGAAAACTTTAAGGTTTACATATTTTGAAATATTTTGACATATTGTTAGTTACAAATTTGCAACTGACAGTTAACAACTAAAAATCTTAACCAAGTTTTGATTACAATGTTTACTAATCCAAGAGAACTAATTCTACACTATTATTTGATTTTTTACGAGTATACAGTTTGGTAATAGTAGTTGTTTTATTACTACCATATTTTTTTAGATTCACAGGCTCTTAATAAAGTGACGGAAGACTCACTGAAGCTGAAACCAACTGATGGACAGTTGAGGAATTGTGAATGCAACTGAGACTGAACTGTTGCAGATCTATAAACTGATGTGAGATTCGACCGGAGCCTATTTGCTCAGGAATCTCTTCTAACAAGAAATATAATTTGTTGGAAACCCACCAACCGGAAGTTACAGAGTTGAAACTATCTCAGACAAAAGTACTCTAAACAACCTTTGAAATTTTTTAAGGGTGTGATATCCTCTATAATAAGTATTAATCAATTATGAATAGACCTATGTGATTTAAGATAATAGCAACGAAATATGTTTGAAAATTGAATATATGGGTAAGTAGGATCCTTATATACGCGAGGTACACAAAATCACTGCGAGTGTCAACAAGTAAAACGGCTTATTTATGGCACTACTGCAGTATTATACCAGAATAGAGAGAATCGGTGTTAAATAAATAACCGTTTTATTTGTTTGGTTAGGAGCAAAATTGATTATTGTACTTAATACAATTTATACAAGTAATATTATTACTATACATTACAAGCTACGTTTAGGTGACATCTAGCGGTAACTAGACGAACTGTTGAGAACGACGATGTCAGTGCTGTCTAGCGGTGAATAGACGAACTGTTACGAAAGTCGGTCTATAGTAAAGGGGTTTTATTGATAAATAATGTTAATTATACAAATTTTTAATAATACGAATTAATTGTTAATTGTTGTTTATTAACTGTTATTAATACGAATGTTGAACACCGATCTATGTATGGAAACGTGGTTTTATGAGATTATTATTTTGCTTTCAGATTAAAAATTGTTAATCTTATTTAAAAAAAAATATTGTAGTTTCTTGTTTGAAGATATATTTTGATAGTTGTTTTATTTGTTTATTTCATACTTATCTGTTGTCATTTCTAAGAAATCTCCCACTGTAGCAGTAATAAATGCTAATTTACAGAAATGTTTTATGCAATTTACATAGGCGTGTAGTCTTTTTTCCATACTATTTATTTATTTAATGAAATGAACGGAATTTTGGATTAGTATTAAATTATTTTTGATTAATGACTGTTTTTTTAGAGAAGTATAATTTTTTATCTTTTGTTTCAAAATTGCAGATATTTATGAGGAAACTTAAAAACACAATTACTTCATAGATTAAACAAAAAAATCTCAGCATTTATTTATATAGAAAACGTATATACGATTCTAACGTTGCGAAATTTAAAAACAATATTTCACAAATGAGATAATGCCTATTTTTTAGATACTATCATTGACTATATATACCTAACAGCAATTAAATTATTCATCTCATTATAATGTAAACAAATATGTTCTCATATGGGCAACATAGGATTTTTGAAGCCACTGGGGGAAAGCCTAAGGACTTGTTCAAAAATGTAAGGTCAGTTTGTAAATCTACACACCTAGACTACCATTTTGGTATATGTGGGGTTAAATCTTAAAACAAAAATGCCTTATTACCTCATTAAGCCTACTGTAAACGATTACAAAATCTCCCCTCATCGAACATAAATCACACCATTTATAATGTCCGTTTATAAACCAATCATCGACCTCATACTTACTCAGATACGACTCTGGGCTTTTCAAATAGTTTCAACTTAAATGTGGTTCACTCCACAGGGGGATTAAGCAAATGCTAAGTAAGGATCCTTATATGCGATAGCTTCACAACGTCAGATTGTCAGGCTTTCTTGCTATTTTCCATTGTAATATTTACGCCAACCTAAATTAAAATAGTAAATATTTCATTCCAACCAAGTCATTATGTTTGTAGCACACGTTTCCTTAAGTTGCAACTAAAATATTAAAATCGATTAAATATTATCCATCTGATTATAATGTAAACAAATATGTTCTCATAAGGATAAAAAGGATCCTTTAAAAGTCACTAAGCCCAAGGACTTGTTCAAAAATGTAAGGCCAGTTTGCAAATCTACACACCTAGACGAACATTTTGGTATGCGTGGGGTTAAATCTTAAAACAAAAATGCCTTAATGTTCACATAGTTTCATGTAGCGTATTGATAATATAGATAGATATACCGATATAAAAATAAAAACAAAACATGTTAAAAAAATAACATCACCAAAGGTCAAAATAATAAATTTGAAAGTTAACTATAAGTATTAAACTACTATACTATACTAAACTACTATACTATTAAATTATTGAAAACTATTAAAAAATCTCTCAAATTCCCATCATAAATCACTAATCATACCAATGTGCGTTTATAAGCCAATCATCGACCTCGTACTTACCTACGAGATACGACTCTCGGCTTTTCAAACAATTTTAATGTCCAATATATTTTAGTATATACTGTTGGTTAGATAAGGATCATTATATGCGCGAGCTACACAAAGATCACTGCGAGTATCAATTAGTAAAACGGTATATTTATGGTACTACTACAGTTTTATGCCAGCATTTTGTGAATAGGTGTTACATAAATAACTGTTTTATTAGTATGACTATGGTCAATAATAATAATAAATTTGAAAATCAACTATAATTATAAATGAACACTTTTAAAAAATATCTCAAACTCCCATCATCATCATACCATTAACAATGATCATTTATAAGCCAATCATCGACCTCATACTTACTAAGAGGTACGACTATCGGCTTTTCAAATAATTTTAACCAAAAAGAGAAAAAAAATCCATAAATTAAAGATTTAATAAGGATCCTTAAATGCACGAGCTACACGAATATCACTGCGAGTATCAATAAGTAAAACGGCTTATTTATGGTACTACTACAGTTTTAGACCAGAGTGTTGTGAATTGGTGTTCAATAAATAACTATTTGATTTGTTTGGCTAGTTTCAAAATTGTTTTTTGTACTTAATACAATTTATATTACTGATAATATTACGGTACATTGCAAGCTACGTTTGGGTGACATCTAGCGGTAACGAGACGAACTGTTGAGAACGACGATTTAAGTGTTCCTAGCGGTGAATAGACGAACTGTTACGAATGTCGGTCTATAGTAAAGGGGTTTTATTGTTATTAGTTAAAATAAAAATATATTTGATTTCTTTGAAGATATACTTTGATCAACTTTTTTGATTTGAATATTTCTTTCTAAGCTATTGTCATTTTCATGATACCATCCACTGTGATTGTAGCACTGTGTATATTGCACTTCGATTTTAACTGCAAACCTACATCTCATTTACATAAATGTCTAATGTCATTTACAATTCGTCACATTCAATTCGACATTTACAATGTAGGATTTAAAATGCATATCGTATAGGCCTATGATGGAATGAAAACATAATCGGTCACACAACATTTGTTTACAAGATGATTTTTCACATTAAAA
Organism: Macrosteles quadrilineatus; assembly: GCF_028750875.1. Lineage (NCBI taxonomy): Eukaryota > Metazoa > Arthropoda > Insecta > Hemiptera > Cicadellidae > Macrosteles > Macrosteles quadrilineatus. The sequence continues at coordinate 85,819,777 of NW_026542597.1, forward strand.
CTGCAAGAAACTGTACTGAATTGTACACGGTTTTAACTGACTACTGAATTCCCGTACGTAGGAAGGGCTAACGCCTCGTAATTTATAAAATATAAAGTAACCCAAAAGTTACTAACAAAACTTTTGGCTTTGCCTCGTTTGATTGAGGACGTGATAGAGCCATGCGAACGAGGTTTAAAATGAACGAGCATTTGACATAAAACCACATAAGGTCAGGACGACGTCTGTCGGGCCAGCTAGTATAATAATAAAACCATTAATACCCCCCGCCGCAGCAAACCTGCAGACTATTAGACTAAGCGAATTTCCATTTGACTGATTAATTTGACACAATGTCTCCATAAAAATATCACATTTATTCCCTTTTTAAATACAATTAGTTTATCGAGTACTTTGCTGCAACAGGGAGGGTAAAAAGTTAATACATTTTGAAAAATTAAATTTTAATTATCATTGGAGTGCTATTTGTAACCTGCTTTAAAGGTTGCTATATCTCCTGTCGTATATCATATCGTTCATATTGTGCGTTTATAAGCCAATCGTCGACCCTCTTACTTACAAAGAGGTACGACTCTCGGCTTCTCAAACAATGTTAGATAACCTCTAATTAATTTCTCAAGTTAAAGTAAGGACAAGTAAAGATACTTATATGCGCGAGCAAAACAAAGATCACTGCGAGTTTCTAAGGAGTTTCTAGGTTAATTTATGGTACTACTGCGGTTTTATACAAGAATTTTGTTAATTGGTGTTAAATAAATAATTGTTTGATTTGTTTGGCTAAGGCCAAAATTGTTTTTTGTACTTAATACATGGTATATGACTGATAATATTATGGCACATTCAAAGCTATGTTAAGGTGACATCTAGCGGTAACGAGACGAACTGTTGATGACGACGATCTCAGTGCTGACTAGCGGCGAATAGACGAACTGTTACAAACGTCGGTCTATTGTGAATATGTTTTTTAGGAAAGTGTTATCAGTTTACTAATGTTTAACATCGGTCTAGCTTTTGAAACGTGCTTTATGGGGTTGGAATTGGATTTTCCAATTGAATTTTTTTATCTTATAATGATTAAAAAAATGTTGTATTTTTTAAGATATATTTTGATCGACTTTTTAGATTTGTATATTTTGTACTAAGCTAATGTAATTTTCTAAGATACCCTCCACTGTAGCTGCAAACCTAAATGCTCATTTACATATATGTTTTAATGTAATTTACATAGAAAATATTCCGATACTTTTAGGGAAAATAAAGATTATATCATTGAAAATTTTATAGTTAAATGGAAATTTGCTTATTCGGCACGTTTCCTGCTGTGGGGTGTAATTAAGATGATACTTTTGTCTCATTACGTACAAATATTGGTCATTTTATAACATTGTACAATGGTATAGTACACATGCGTTGAATTTATTCAAAGTAAAGAAATAAATGTAAACAAGCAGAACTGACAGTTAATTGATCATTTCACAATTTCATACAGCTGAACCAAACAAATTAAATAAAAATTTCATCACAACTAACTGTGCGAGAGGTTTTGTTATTTTTCAGATTGCGTCATTGATTATGGGTAAAAATAATATTTAATAACCGTTGCTGTGTGAACCTACATAGGCTTTCTCCTAATTTTTAAAGTGTATTCTCATGATATATTTTAACAGTAAGAAAACTGTAACGTTTACGTGCTTTATAATATTTTGAAATTTTGTTGGTTGCAAATTTGCAGCTGAGATTCAACAACAAAAAATCTCAACTATAATATGATAAGGCTTTAAAATACATATATGTTTTTTTTAACCAGATGAATATACAATTCTATCTAATACAAGAGAACTAATTCTACATTATTATTTCATTTTAACCAGTATACAGTTTGGTAATAGTATTTCTATTGAAACTAACACATTTTTTACATGTAAATGTAACAAAACATGTGGTAGTAAAGGGCTGTGAAGTCCATAAACAAAGTGACGAAAGACTCACTGAAGCTGAAACCAACTGACGGACAGTTGACTGAGGAATTGCGGATGTAACTGAGACTGAACGGTGACAGATCTATCTACTAAACTGATGTGAGATTCGACCGGAGCCTCATTTGCTCAGGAATCTCTTCTAACAAGAAATATGATTTGTTGGAAACTAACTACCAGAAGTTAAAGAGTTGAAACTATCTCAGACAAAAAGTGTTCTTTAAAATCTATAGGGCCATGATACTCTATTAAGATATTATTCAACGTTTATAGTTATGAATAGGCCTATGTTGATTATAAAAATAGCAACAAAATATGTTAAAAACATCGACAAAGGTTTGAATAATAATTTTGTAAATCAACTACTAAACTTATATAGGCCAGACCTAATCTAAAGGATTACAAAGTCTCCATTGTTATTCATGCCATGTACCTTGTCCGTTTATAAGCCAATCGTCAACCCCAAACTTACAAAAGGGGGCGACTCTCGGCTTGTCAAACAATGTAAATATTAAATCATTTTAGCAGAATGAGGCGTGGGTATGTTAGGATGTTTATATGCACGAGCTACACAAAGATCACTGCGAGTTTCAATAAGTAAAACGGCTTATTTATGGTACTACTGCATTATTATACCAGAATGTAGTAAATAGGAGTTAAATAAATAACTTTTTATATTTGTGTGGCTGATTTCAAATTTGTTTTTTGTACCTTATACAATTTATATTACCTATTAAAGTACAGTCCATTAAAAGCTATGTTTCAGTGTTATCTAGCGGTAACGAGACGAACTGTTGAGAACGACGATGTAAGAGTTATCTAGCGGGAAATAGACGAACTGTTGAGAACGGCATGTAGTTATGTCTTCAAGACTAGACGAATCCACTTTGTTTACAAAGCCAAGAAAACTTACTTCTTCACAATTATTATATTTTTTGCAGATTACAGATTAATTTTGTCATGTCCCACCTTCACATTCCAGGACACTAGTTCTATCCCGCTTTTTTTAAATATTACTTCGCGGTCTTTCACTAGACCAACTCGCTCCCCAAGGTATTTAAGTATAGTAATATACATTTTTTTATTACCACGACAATCTTTTAATTTAAAATAAGTTACTACTTATCCACAATAAAAAAAAATGGATCGTAAGGTAAGCATGGATTTGAACAATGTTCAATGACAATCTGGAGGCCATATCTCCAAATAATGTTAAATCATGTTTGCATTCGTGCGAATGACATCATTTGTTAATGTTTATGGTTCGTACTATTTCTGTTCTAATATTCGTGCAGTATTTATATATGTTTAAATCGCCCAATCTCCTGTGTGGTATTGAAAATCACCCTGTTGTGGATATTAAAATATGCATTTTTGACAGTTTTGCTGTTTTGCTTGTTCACATTTAGATAATTGAGTATGCTCTTTGATCCTATGAAGACCAAACATATTTACTTTTCAAAAGCTCACCTCAGACCTTAGAAAGCCCACGGGGCAGAGCCCTAGGTCAGCTTTATTCCTGTGCAACTTGAGCCCAGTCCGTTCAGTAGTCTTTGCGTTTAGCGCGTACGAACACATACAAAGCAAAACAGCAACACTGTCAAAATTGCATATTTTGATATCCACAACAGGGTGATTTCCAATTCCACACAGGGGATTGTTCGATTCAAACATATAACGCCGCGACGGGTGTCATTCAAGCCACAACTTATTTGCTATATGTGTTCGTGTGCGTGTTTGTGCTATATGTCGTTATTAGTTTTAACCCAACGACGTCCATTGGACTGAAGACTCAAAGCTGGCCCGCATGATGATTGTACAACTTCGTGCCGAAACCTAGGATGCAACAGCAGACTTACTTTGAACTGAACTGGTGACTGAAGGTATTTAAAACCATTATATAGTTATAATTCAAGAATAAAATAATAAAACTAAAACCTACTGTAAACGATTACAAAATCTTTCATCCTCAATCATATCATGACTACTGTCCGTTAATAAGCCAATCGTCGACCTCATATTTACAAAAGAGGTTCGACTCTCGGCTTGTCAAATAATTTAAATGTTTTGTTTAAGTAAACCAATAACGAAAGGACAGGTAAGACGACTTAAAAAGTAAAACGACTTATTTATGGTACTACTGCATGTTTATACAAGAATATTGTTAATTGGTGTAAAATAAATATTTCTTATATTATATATTATATTTATAATAGTCTACATTAAAGGATTGGAGAATATCGCATCATCAATTATATCATAAGCATTTTGGGTTAATAAGCCAATCGCCGACCTCTAACTTACAGAGAGGCACGACTTTCGGCTTTTCAAATAATTTTACAGCTTTACTTTGAAATAATTGTCTTAATAATTATTCGAAGTAAGGATCGTTATATGCGCGAGCAACACAAAGATCAGTGCGAGTGTCAACTGTAAAAAGGCTTTTTTATGGTACTACTGCGGTTTAATACCGGAATGTTTAGAATGGGCGTTAAATAAATATTTGTTAAATTATGTTTGGCTAAGGTCAAATTTGTTTTTTGTACCTAATAAAATGTATATTACTGATAATATTACTATACATTCCAAGCTACGTTTGGGTGACATCTAGCGGTAACAAGACGAACTGTTGAGAACGACGATGTCAGTGCTGTCTAGCGGTGAATAGACGAACTGTTACGAACGTCGGTCTATGGTAAAGGGGTTTTATTGGTAAATGTTATTAATTTACGAATGTTGAACACCGATCTAGCTATGGGAACGTGGTTTTATAAGATTACTATTTGGCTTTCCGATTGAAAATTATTAATTTTATTTATAATAATAAAACTATTGCAGTTTCTTATTTAAAGATATATTTTGATATTTTTTTATTTCATAATAATCTATTGTCATTTCTATGAAATCGCCCACTGTAGAAGCAAATCTAAATGCTCATTTAAAGAATGAATTCATAATTCTAGTGGCATGTTATTGTAATTGTATTTAGCTCTATGGTTATAATGTTATTTAAGTTTTCAACGTTTAAATAGCCGTAATTCCAACACACATATATATATATATATATATATATTATTAATCTATATGCCAAAAGTGAACACTCTACAAAAAGTCGTAAAAAGATTTGTTTACAAAGTGTTGCCTATCAACAGACTAACATTAAGCTTACTGTAAACGATTACAAAAATCTCCCTTCATGAAACATAAATCACAACATTAATAATGTCCGTTTATAAACAAATCATCGACCTCATACTTACTTAGTTACGACTCTGGGCTTTTCAATTAGTGTTTAACTTAAATGTAGTTCACTCTACGAGGGGATTAAGCAAATGCTAAGTAAGGATCCTTATATGCGATAACATCACAAAGTATGATTGTCCAGGCTTTCTCGCTATTTTCCATTGTAATATTTACGCCAACCTAAATTCAAATAGTAAATATTTCATTTCAACCACGTCATTAAATGTTTGTAATACACGTTTCCTTAAATTGCAACTAAAATATTAAAAGCGATTAAATATTATCCATCTGATTATAATGTAAACAAATATGTTCTCATAAGGATAACATAGGATCGTTAAAACCACTGGGGCAGAGCCCAAGGACTTGTTCAAAAATATGAGGTCAGTTTGCAAATCTACACACCTAGACTAACATTTTGGTATATGTGGGGATAAATCTTAAAACAAAAATGCCTTATTGTCCACATAGTTTCATGTAGCGTATTGATAATATAGATAGATATACCGATATGAAAATAAAAACGAAACATGTTGAAAAATAGCATTACCAAAGGTAAAAATAATAAATTTGAAAATCAACTATAATTATAAATTAACTGAAAACTATTAAAAAATCTCTCAAACTCCCATCATAAATCACTAATCAATCATATCATATCATTAACAATGTTCGTTTATAAGCCAATCGTCGACCTCATACTTACTAGGAGTTACGACTCTCGACTTTTCAAATAATCTTTACACACAATGAAAATTTGGGAATTGTCATAATGGATTAGTAAGGATCCTTATATCTGCGAGCTACACAAAGATCACTGCGAGTATCAATAAGTAAAACAGCTTATTTATGGTACTACTGCAGTTTTAGACCAGAGTGTTGTGAATTGGTGTTCAATAAATAACTGATTGATTTGTTTTATTAAGGTCAAAATTGTTTATTATACTTAATACAAGGTATATTACTGATAATATTACGGTACATTCAAAGCTATGTTTAGGTGACATCTAGCGGTAACGAGACGAACTGTTGAGAACGACTATGTCAGTGCTGTCTAGCGGTGAATAGACGAACTGTTACGAATGTCGGTCTATAGTAAAGGGGTTTTATTGTAATTAGTTAAAATAAAGATATATTTGATTTCTTTGAAGATATATTTTGATCAACTTTTTTAGATTTGAATATTTCTTACTAAGCTATTGTCATTTTCAAGATACCCTCCACTGTGATTGTAGCACTGTGTGTATAGCACTTCGATTGTAACTGCAAACCTACATCTCATTTACATAAATGTCTAATGTCATTTACAATTCGTCACATTCAATTCGACATTTACAATGTCGGATTTAAAATGCATATCGTATAGGCCTATGATGGAATGAAAACATATTTGGTCACACAACATTTGTTTACAAGATGATTTTTCACATTAAAACTGCAAGAAACTTTGCCTTTATTTGTGTAAACTAGCTAATCTGAATTGTACACGGTTTTAACTGACTACTGAATTCCCGTACGTAGGACGGGCTAACGCCTCGTAATTTATAAAATACAAAGTAACCCAAAAGTTACCGTTGCCTTAAACAGTTGACTGCCAAAATAGTCAATGCTTAAACTAAAGTGATTATTAATTTGATCACCTGCAAAACGTAATCCCTCGACACTTCTCTAATGTCTGCAAAGTTCATGATTATTTATAAAGTATCGGTAAATGTCAATTAGTTTACAAATAATGAACACTGACCAAAACAAAATATATTATTTGATTTTTGCCCAAAAGTGTGGGCTTCCTTGCACTGATTATAGTACAGAAAGCTGCTAATTGCTGCATTTACTTACTTTGCAGCACAATTTTTACTTTGTCAAACACCAGTGTTCCAACCAAACAACACAAAACAGAGTGATTTAATTATGCACGTAATCCGTGTACACTTGGAAATTGATTAGCAACAGTTAAAGATACTACGACTACGATCAGCTGGTACAGTGGTTCCCATTTCGTCCAATGTTTGGATTTATCCTAACCTAATAAGGTGGTGTACTGTGTTTGAAATAAATTATTTATGTGTTTTACTAGCTGTTGTACCCGTGCTTTGCAACGGGAAGAGGACACACAATAGAGAATTTTTGGTCTTTACAATTGTTGTATAAAATAGTTACACCCTTATAACTTGTTAATGCTATTTAAAACCATAGAACCAACTTGTGTATTTGAAACATTTTACGAAACTATTTTATTCCTTTTAAATATGATTACTCATAAGGTTAACATGGGAAACTCCAGAGCCACTGGGGCGGAGCCCGAAAGGACTTTTGCGATAAGAGTGCATCTATAAGTTAATTGGGAATGTGAACTATCATCACACCGAATTTCAGCCCAATCCGACCAGTATTTTTCGCGTTTACTTGTCACAAACATACATACATCCATCCATACATCCAAACTTTCTCATTTATAATATTATTAGGATAGAAACTGTAGCAATATACAGGGTGTTCAAAAAGATAGGGACATATTTTATCTAGTGATTCTTTAGGTCAAAAGAAAAAGAAAATCACGTATAATATTTTTTCTAAAATCGTTTCTTGAACCAGATATCCACCATTTTGTAATATTTACATAAACGTTATATCTTTAAATATTTCTAACCGATCTTTATGAAACTTGTTATGTATGTTAAGGTAGAAGAGACCCTTGTAAAAAAATGTTTCATCTTGATTCAACCTAAAATTTTAAAATGACGACTATTTGAATTCTTTAAACTTAAATTACTCAAAAATGGATGATTATAAAAAAAATGTCAAGTACAGTTTCATTTATCATTTTAATTTATCTATCAAACTATTCCAAATTGAAAAAGATCAAATAATAAATAGCTTAAATATAACGATTTTTAGTTAAAAAATTAGGCAAACTTGATTAGTTTCTGCCTTATTCTACCCCATTTTACATCCTAAATACCGTAATAATTCAGCTATTTCTTATTTGATTTTGGTATCGTTTGATGGATAGTTAAAAATGCTAATTAAAAGTTAACATGATATTTGTTCATAAAATCAACCATTTTCTAATTAATTTAATTAGTAGTAGGGTTAATTCTATTAGAGATCTACACTACATTAAATAAATAACTTATAACCTAAGAAAAACATACTTTACAACTAACCATTGTTCGTTAATATTTTCAGTACGATGTCCCATACGTATTCTAGTGATAGGATCTCATACCATCTCCAAAGTTTTCCAGATTCAGCCAAAACCTTTCCATTTACAAGGGCTAAGCCAGAATAGATATGAAAATGAAATTCTTCCATTGGCTAAAGTGATAGAAAGCTTGATATACGCCTTCTATCTACTGGATACTGTTGTATTGAAGTTGTACTTAACTGAATGCCGACTTTGTTTTGAAGGCGAATCAATTAATTTGTTTGGGCTTAATTATATTATTCATAATTGTCTATTATTGGTCGATAGTTTGTAAAATCGATGCATTGTTGTAATTCCCTAAGTCTTTGACGGATACTTTGAAAAACACCATTTCAAATGCTATACAACAATAGATTTTTAGTCAAGCTTATCAATTCTTATTCATCAGTAACTATTTAATTATGGTGTCTCATATCTCTTTTTAGTCATACTTAGTCAAAACCGTACTGTAATATTGTTACAATATGAAATAAATAATTACTATTACTTTAAATTAATAATTACTATGGAAATAAAAGATTCCCTAACCGTTCTGTTACTGCCTATGCTTTCTACTTGAGTTTTTAAATTGCAGTCTTGTGATATATTTTTTCTGTAACAATAGAAAAACTGCAATTGTATATGTTTTAAAATATTTTGACATTTTGTTAGTTATTAAACAGCAAAAATTAATGTACAATATGTGATAATCCAAGAGCACTAATTTTACACTATTATTTGATTTTTACCAGTATACAATTTAGTGTTATAGTTCGGCCGCTTAGAAAGCGACCTCCTCTAGCATTGGTTTAGCATTAGCACGCAGGTCGTTTTCTATGCGGCCGAACTATAGTATTTGTTTTATAACTACCACAATTTTCTTTACATATGAATGTAACAAAACTCGTGGTAGTAAAGGGCTGTGGAGTCTTAAACGAAGTGACTGAAGACTGACTCTAGCTGAAATCAACTGACGGACAGTTGACTGAGGAATTGCGGATGTAACTGAGACTGAACTGTGACGGATCTTTGACTAGACTGATGTGATGTGAGAATCTACCTTAACCTCATTTGCTCAGGATTCACTTCGAACAAGAAACATGATTGGTTGGAAACCACCAACCAGATGATAGAGTCAAAAATATCTGCTAAACGGACAAAAGTACTATAAACTTCCTTGGAAATGTGTAAGGCCAAGATCTTCTATTATAAATATCATTCAACGTTAATTATGATAGTTAATAACGATGATTAATTAAGAATTATGAATAGGCCTATTTTGATTCTAAATTAGCAACGAAATATGTTATAAAAATCAACAAAGGTTTGAATAATAATTTTGAAAATTATCTATTAACTGAGAGTAGGCTTACCAATTAGGGATTTCAACTTGAAATTTTCAACATCTTAATCATCTTTAATCATATCATGTACATTTTCCGTTTATAAGCCAATCGTCGACGCCATACTTACAAAGGGAGTCGACTCTCGTCTTCTCAAATAATAGAAATAGAAATAGACGAAATACATAGACAAGTAAGGGTTGCTAAATGCGCGAGCTACACAAAGATCACTGCGAGTGTCAACAAGTAAAACGGCTTATTTATGGCACTACTGCAGTATTATACCAGAATAGAGTGAATCGGTGTTAAATATTTAACTTTGGTATTTGTTTAAAAAGGGTCACATTAGTTAGTTGTACTTAATACAATTAATTGATATAAGTAATATTATTACGGTACATTACAAGCTACGTTTAGGTGACATCTAGCGGTAATTAGACGAACTGTTGAGAACGACGATGTCAGTGTTGTCTAGCGGTGAATAGACGAACTGTTACGAATGTCGGTCTATAGTAAAGGGGTTTTATTGGTAAATGTGATTAATTTACGAATGTTGAACACCGATCTAGCTATGGGAACGTGGATTTATGGGATTACTATTTGGCTTTCCGATTGAAAATTCTTAATCATATTTAGAATAATAAAACTATTGTAGTTTCTTATTTAAGGATATATTTTTAATTTTTTTTTTATTTCATACTTATCTATTGTCATTTCTATAAAATCTCCCACTGTAGCAGCAAATCTAAATGTTCATTTTAAAAAATGTTTTATGTAATTTACATAGAAAAGAATTAATAATTCTAGTGACATGTTATTGTAATTGTATTTAGCTCTATGGTTTTAATGTTATTTAAGTTTACAAAGTTTAAGTAGCCGCAATTCCGACATATATATTATTAATCTATATGCCAAATGTGAACACACTACAAAAAGTCGTAAAATGAATTTTTACAAAGTGTTGCCTATCAACAGACTAACATTAAGCCTACTGTAAACGATTACAAAATCTCTCCTCATCCAACATAAATCACACCATTTATAATGTCCGTTTATAAACCAATCATCGACCTCATACTTACTAAGATACGACTCTGGGCTTTTCAAATAGTTTTAACTTAAATGTGGTTCACTCTACGGGAGGATTAAGCAAATGCTAAGTAAGGATCCTTATATGCGATAGCTACACAAAGTATGATTGTCCAGGCTTTCTTGCTATTTTCCATTGTAATATTTACGCCAACCTAAATTCAAATATTAAATATTTCATTTCAACCAAGTCAGTAAATGTTTATAGCACACGTTTCCTTAAATTGCAACTAAAATATGAACAGCAATTAATTTACCCATCTGATTATAACTTAAACAAATATGTTCTCATAAGGATAACATAGGATCGTTAAAGCCACTGGGGGAAAGCCTAAGGACTTGTTCAAAAATATGAGGTCAGTTTGCAAATTCACACACCTAGACGAATATTTTGGTATATGTGGGGTTAAATCTTAAAACAAAAATGCCTTATTGTTCACATAGTTTCATGTAGCGTATTGATAATATAGATAGATATACCGTTATAAAAATAAAAACAAAACATGTTAAAAAAATAACATCACCAAAGGTCAAAATAATAAATTTGAAAGTCAACTATAAGTATTAATTAACTGAAAACTATTAACAAATCTCTCAAATTCCCATCATAAATCACTAATAATACCAATGTGCTTTTATAAGCCAATCATCGACCTCGTACTTACCTACGAGATACGACTCTCGGCTTTTCAAACAATTTAAATGTCCAATATATTTTAGTATATACTCTTGGTTAGATAAGGATCATTATATCCGCGAGCTACACAAAGATCACTGCGAGTATCAACAAGTAAAACGGCTTATTTATGGTACTACTGCAGTTTTATACCAGAATGTTGTGAATTGGTGTTCAATAAATAACTGTTTTATTTGTTTGGCTGAGGTCAAAATTGTTTTTTGTTCTTAATACAATTTATATTACTGACAATATTACGGTACATTCAAAGCTATGTTTGGGTGACATCTAGCGGTAACGAGACGAACTGTTGAGAACGTCGATTTAAGTGTTCCTAGCGGTGAATAGACGAACTGTTACGAATGTCGGTCGATAAAAGGGGTTCTATTGTTATTAGTTAAAATAAAGATATATTTGATTTTTTTGAAGATATATATTGATCAACTTTTTTAGATTTAAATATTTCTTACCAAGCTATTGTCATTTTCAAGATACCATCCACTGTGATTGTAGCACTGTGTATATTGCACTTCGATTATAACTGCAAACCGACATCTCATTTACATAAATGTCTAATATCATTTACAATTCGTCACATTGAATTCGACATTTACAATCTCGGATTTTAAATGCATATCGTATAGGCTATGATGGAATAAAAACATATTTTGGCATTACAACATTTGTTTACAAGATGATTTTTCACATTAAAACTGCAAGAAACTTTGCCTTTATTTGTGTAAACTAGCTGATCTGAATTGAACAAGGTTTTAACTGACTAGTGAATTCCCGTACGTAGGACGGGCTAACGCCTCGTAATTTATAAAATACATAGTAACCCAAAAGTTACCGTTGCCTTAAACAGTTGACTGTCAAAATAGTCAATGCTTAAACTAAAGCGATTATTTATTTGATCACCTGCAAAACGTAATCCCTCGACACTTCTCTAATGTCCACAGAGTTCATGATTGTTTATAAAGTATCGGTAAATGTCAATTAGTTTACAAATAATAAACACTGACCAAAACAAAATATATTATTTGATTTTTGCCCGAAAATGTGGGCTTCCTTGCACTGATTATAGTACAAAAAGCTGCTAATTGCTGCATTTACTTACTTTGCAGCACAATTTTTACTTTGTCAAACACCAGTGTTCCAACCAAACAACACAAAACAGGGTGATTTTATTATGCACGTAATCCGTGTCCACCTGAAAATTGATTGGCAACAGTTAAAGATACTACGACTACGATCAGCTGGTACAGTGGTTCCCATTTCGTCCAATGTTTGGATTTATCCTAACCTAATAAGGTGTTGTACAGTGTTTTAAATTAATTATTTAAATGTTTTATAGTAAATTTAGCAATATACAGGGTGTTTAAAAAGATGGGGACATATTTTACCTAGTGATTTGTTAGGTAAAAATAAAAATAAAATCAAGAACAATATGTTTTTTAAGATCGGTTCTTTAACCAGTTATCCACCATTTTGTAGTATGTTCAATATTTATTTGCAATATTTATTTAAATATTTCTAACCGATCTTTATGAAACTTGCTATGTATGTTAAGGTAGAAGGGATCATTGTTAGAAAAATGTTTGATCTCTATTCAGCCTAAAACTTTACATGGCGACTATTTAAATTCTTAAAACTTAAATTACTCAAAAATGGATGATTTTATTAAAAAAAAGGTCAAGTACAGTTTCATTTAGCATTTTAATTTATCTATCAAACTATACCAATTTCAAAAAGATCAAATAATAAATAGCTTAAATATAACGATTTTTAGTTATGAAATTAGGCAAACTTGACTAGTTTCTGCCTTATTCTACCCCATTTTAAAATACCGTAATATTTCAGCTATTTCTTATTTGATCTTTTTTGATTTTGGTATCGTTTGATAGATAGATAAAAATGCTAAATAAAAGTTTACATGACATTTGTTCATAAAATCAGCAATTTTTAATTAATTTAATTAGTAGTAGGCTTAATTCTATAAGAGATCTACGCTACATTAAATAAATAACTTATAACCTAAGAAAAACATACTTTACAACTAACCATTGTTCGATAATATTTTCAGTACGATGTCCCATACAATTTTTTAGTGATAGGATCTCATACCATCTCCAAAGTTTTTCAGATTTAGCCAAAACTTTTCTATTTACAAGGGTTAAGCCAGAATAGATATGAAAATAAAATTCTTCCATTGGCTAAAGTGTTAGAAAGCTTAATATGCGCCTTCTATCTGTTGGATACTGTTGTATTGAAGTTGTTATTCACTGAATGCCAACTTTGCTTTGAAGGCTAATCAATATATTTGTTTTGGGCTTACTTGTTAATTCTTAAATAACTATTTTTGGTCGTTAGTTTTGTTGAATCTATGCATTGTTTAGTCTCCAGAGTTTTTGTTTATCTTTTGTTTCAAAATTGCAGCCATTTATGAGTATATTTAAAGAACATAAAGCTACATAGGTAACGAAACAATTTCAGCTATGTTTTATTTAGAAAAGGTAATTACAATTCTAACGTTACTAAATAGAAAAAAATTGTTCATGAATAAGAAAACCCACATTTTTAGATACTATATATCAAACAATATGCGGTAATTAGGTAACATCACAGCTAGTTAGCTAAAACAATCAGCTGTTTTAATTGTTAGATACCAATGGGCTGTAATATTGGGTACAGTATCTTTAAAATAATATATTATTAATTTAAATATCTAATGTGAACTCATTACAAAAAAGTCGTTGATAATATTTTTTACAAAGTGTTGGTTATGAAGGGTAAAGAGCTCGAAGCCCTTGTATAGCTTTTGACTGCGATTTAAATGCAAATATTTAAGGTTTGATTTGTATCTCTTGTTTACTTATCAACGCATTTTAAAATTAAAAATTGTGTTTTTGCTTTGCATCTAATTCTAAAGTGTTTATTTGTATAATGTATTAAGTCGTCTTGATTATTATTTATTTAAAACCAGTATATCGGCCTTCTCAAATTTCTTATTTTTTATTAACAAATAACAATGACTGTTATACCCTGTACGGTAATTTAGTTTAATACGAATCTCTATATATATTTAAAATCCAATGTACGTTTTTTTGTTTGTTTGTCCTTTATGGACTCCGAAACCACTCGACAGATTGTAATGAAACTTGGGCTCCGCGCCAGGGGCTCTAGAGTTTCCCATGTTAACCTTATTGGTACTGATATTTAAAGGGAATTAAAAAATCTGAACAGCTGGTTCAACTAAACAATTTTATTCTGTGATGTTCAATAGCATTAACAAGTTATAGGTTTACCTACAGCACTATTATTTTTTTTAAATTATTGAAAAAAGCTAATTTGTAATTAAAAGGAGAATGAGCGTAGCGAACGAACTTCAACCTGGAGGCGAGTTAGCGTAGCGTACGGACTTCAACGAGGACGTGATTGAGTCATGCGAACGAGGTTTAAAATGAACGAGCATTTGACATAAAACCACATTAGGTCAGGACGACGTCTGTCGGGCCAGCTAGTATAATAATAAAACCATTAATACCCCCCGCCACAGTAAACCTGCAGACTATTAGACTAAGCGAATTTCCATTTGACTGATTAAATTGGCACAATGTCTCCTTTAAAATATCACATTTATTCCCTTTTTAAATACAATTAGTTTATCGAGTACTTAGGTTTGCTGCAACAGGGAGGGTAAGAAGCTGATAAATTTTAAAAATTTAGTTAATTATCATTGGATTGTTATTTATAACCTGCTCTAAAGGTTGCTATATCTCCTGTCGTAGTCGTATATCAATCAAATCATGTATATTATGCATTTATAAGCCAATCGTCGATCCTCTAACTTACATAGAGGTACGACTCTCGGCTTCTCAAACAATGTTAAATCAAATGTATTTATAACCAAGATAAAGTATGGACAAGTAAAGATACTTATATGCGTGAGCTACACAAAGATCACTGCGAGTGTCAAAAAGTAAAAAGGCTTATTTATGGTACTACTGCAGTTTTATATAAGAATGTTGTGAATTGGTGACAAATAAATAACTGTTTTATTTGTTTGGTTAGGATCAAATTTGATTTTTTGTACCTAATACAATGTATATTAATTATAATATTACTATACATTACAAGCTACGTTTAGGTGACATCTAGCGGTAATTAGACGAACTGTTGAGAACGACGATGTCAGTGCTGTCTAGCGGCGAATAGACGAACTGTTACGAACGTCGGTCTATGGTAAAGGGGTTTTATTGGTAAATGTAATTAATTTACGAATGTTGAACACCGATCTAGCTATGGGAACGTGGTTTTATGGGGTTAAAATTTGTAATTAGAGAATACAAAATAATTATATTTTTCTTCCTTAAAGATATATTTTGATTACCTTTTTAAGATTTGTATATTTCTTACTAAGCTATTGTCGTTTTCAAGATACCCTCCACTGTGATTGTAGCTAAAAACCTAAATGCTCATTTACATATATGTTTTAATGTAATTTACATAGATTACTATTTGGCTTTCCGACTGAAAATTATTAATCTGATTTAAAGCATTAAAATACTGTAGTTTCTTATTTAAAGATATATTTTGATAATTTTATTTTTATTCATACTAATCTATTGCCATTTTTATGAAATCTCCCACTGTAGCAACAAATCTAAATGCTCATATAAATAAATGTTAATTAGACGAACTGTTGCAAGCAAAGATGTAAGTGATATCTAGCGGTGAGAAGACGAACTGACAAAAACTTCTAAAGTTAAAATTACCAGTTCAGCATGCACAAAGTCTTTTTGACCAAACAATTTCTTTATTTAATAGGTTTCTGGAATTTTTGATTAATATTAAAGTATCTTTGATTACTAACCCAAAGACTGGGTTTAAGAGAAGTATAATTTGTTATCTTTTGTTTCAAAATTTCAGCTATTTATGAGTAATCTTAAAAACACAATTACTTCATAGATTAAACAAAAATATCTCAGCAATTTTTATATAGAAAACCTAAATGCAATTCTAACGTTACGAAATTTAAAAACAATATTTCATAAATGAGATAATGCCTATTTTTTTTAATGCTATCATTGACTATATACCTAACAGCAATTAAATTATCCATCTCATTATAATGTAAGCAAATATGTTCTCATATGGGCAACATAGGATCTTTGAAGCCACTGGGGGAGAGCCTAAGGACTTGTTCAAAAATGTAAGGTCAGTTTGTAAATCTACACACCTAGACTACCATTTTGGTATTTGTGGGGTTAAATCTTAAAACAAAAATGCCTTATTGTTCACCTAGTTTCATGTAGCGTATTAATTATATAGATACATATATCGATATAAAAATAAAAACAAAACATGTAAAAAAAATAACATCACCAAAGGTAATATTATAATTTTGAAAATCAACTTTAATTATAAATTAACTGAAAACTATTAAAAAATCTCTCAACTCCCATCATCAATCACTAATCATTCCATTAACAATGTTCGTTTATAAGCCAATCATCGTCATCATACTTAGGAGGTACGACTCTCGGCTTTTCAAATAATTTAAGCTTCAATAAATGAATAAGTAAGGATCTTTATATGCACGAGCTACTCAAAGTTCACTGCGAGTGTCGAATAGTAAAACGGCTTATTTATGACACTACTGCAGTTTCATACCAGAATAGAGTGAATTGGTGTTAAATATATAACTTTGGTATTTGATTAGCTAAGGTCGCATTAGTTTGTTGTACTTAATATAACTTATTTAATTAATATTATTACGGTACATTGAAAGCTATGTTTAAGTGAAGTCTAGCGGTAACTAGACGAACTGTTGAGAACGACGATGTCAGTGCTGTCTAGCGGTGAATAGGCTAATTGTTACGAATGTCGGTCTATGGTAAAGGGGTTTTATTGGTAAATGTTATTAATTTACGAATGTTGAACACCGATCTATCTATGGGAACGTGGTTTTATGAGATTATTATTCTGCTTTCAGAATTGACAAATTTTAATCTTATTTAAAATAAAAAAATATTGTAGTTTCTTGTTTAAAGATATGTATTGATAGCATTTTTATTTGTTAATTGTATTCTAATCTATTGTCATTTCTATGAAATCTCCCACTGTAGCAGCAAATCTAAATGTTCATTTTAAGAAAAGTTTTATGTAATTTACATAGGAAAGAGTCAAATAATTCTAGTGACATGTGACGGCAATTAGACGATCTGTTGCAAGCAAAGATGTAAGTGCTATCTAGTGATGAGAAGACGAACTGACAAAAACTTCCAACATTAAAAACATTAACAGTTCAGCATGCATGTAGTCTTTTTTGCCAAACAATTTCTTTATTTAATAAATTTCTGAAATTTTGGATTAATATAAAGTATTTTTATTAATAGCCAAAAGACTGGTTTTAAGAGAAGTATATTTTTTTATCTTTTGTTTCGAAATTGCAGCCATTTATGAGTATACTTAAAGAACATAAAACTACATAGGTAAACAAAACAATATCAGCAATGTTTTATTTAGGAAAGGTAATTACAATTCTAACTTTACTAAATGGAAAAAATGTTCATGAAAAATCCCATTTTTAGATACTATATATCAAACAATATGCGGTAATTAGGTATCATCACTGCTAGTTAGCTAAAACAATCAGCTGTTATAATTATTAGATACCAATGAGCTCTTATATTGGGTACAGTATCTTTAAAATGAGATTTCTCCTTTATTTATGAACCAACTTTTATCGTTTGGCTTGCAATAAAATTTCCTTAATAGAAAAACAAAGACAATAATAATTGTATTTAGCTCTATGGTTTTAATGATATTTAAGGTTACAAAGTTTAAATAGCTGCAATTTCGACATGTATGTATTATAAATCTATATGCCAAATATGAATTCACTACAAAAACTCGTAAAAAGATTTGTTTACAAAGTGTTGCCTATCAACAGACTAACATTAAGCCTACTGTAAACGATTACAAAATCTCCCCTCATAAAACATAAATCACTCCATTTATAATGTCCGTTTATAAACCAATCATCGACCTCATACTTCCTTAGTTACGACTCTGGGCTTTTCAAATAGTTTTAACTTAAATGTAGTTCACTCTACGGGAGGATTAAGCAAATGCTAAGTAAGGATCCTTATATGCGATAGCATCACAAAGTCAGATTGTCCAGGCTTTCTTGCTATTTTCCATTGTAATATTTACGCCAACCTAAATTCAAATAGAAAATATGTCATTCCAACTAAGTAATTAAATGTTTGTAGCACACGTTACCTTAAATTGCAACTAAAATATTAACAGTGATTAAATTATCCATCTGATTATAATGTAAACAAATATGTTCTCATAAGGATAACATAGGATCGTTAAAACCACTGGGGCAGAGCCCAAGGACTTGTTCAAAAATATGAGGTCAGTTTGCAAATCTACACACCTAGACGAACATTTTGGTATATGTGGAATTAAATCTTAAAGTTAAAATGCCTTATTGTTCACGTAGTTTCATGTAGCGTATTAATTATATAGATAGATATACCGATATAAAAATAAAAACAAAACATGTTAAAAAAATAACATCACCAAAGGTCAAAATAATAAATTTGAAAGTCAACTATAAGTATTAAACTACTATTCTATACTAAACTACTATACTATTAAATTATTGAAAACTATTAAAAAATCCCTCAAATTCCCATCATAAATCACTAATCATACCAATGTGCGTTTATAAGCCAATCATCGACCTCGTACTTACCTACGAGATACGACTCTCGGCTTTTCAAACAATTTTAATGTCCAATATATTTTAGTATATACTCTTGGTTAGATAAGGATCATTATACCCGCGAGCTACACAAAGATCACTGCGAGTATCAACAAGTAAAACGGCTTATTTATGGTACTACTGCAGTTTTATGCCAGCATTTTGTGAAGAGGTGTTAAATAAATAACTGTTTTATTAGTTTGACTATTGTCAAATTTATTGTTTATACTTAATACAATGTATATTACTGATAATATCACGGTACATTCAAAGCTACGTTTGGGTGACATCTAGCGGTAACGAGACGAACCGTTGAGAAGGACGATTTAAGTGTTCCTAGCGGTGAATAGACGAACTGTTACGAATGTCGGTCTATAGTAAAGGGGTTTTATTGTTATTAGTTAAAATAAAGATATACTAGTTAACCGCCCGTGCTCCGCCACGGGAATATTGTCAGCAATAAAGAAATAATAATTAACAAATACTGTTTATCTTTGTATTTTATTTAGGGGTTGTTTAATTTTTTACATGAAATAGAACTGATAGTTTGCCTGTATAAACTATTTTATGTTAATCAAACCGATATATTATTTTAACCAAATGAATGTTTTATATTAATTCGAGTTTCATTTGAAAAATACCGTAAATAGTATACGAACTGGGCAATGCTGATAACCTAATAAGCAGCTATTTATGCTATTTAGATAATTTGCTCAAGTATGTTCCTATATTCGTCTTTTTTTTCATTACATTTGTTGTATGGAATAAAGATAGTCACTTAGCCTACATGTAAATCACGCATCAGCAGTTGGTTGCATTTCACGAATCTTTGACCCATACTGTGAGTAAAAGCTGTGTTTACGTCGTAAATATAAAGTTGGACATACTTTGTTCAATGTTAGAGGGTATTAACGGTCCAATTTGATGGAAAAGGAGTCGTGGATTTAAAAACTATGTAGACTACCACTACCAGAAAGATGTTGATTCAAGTGAGACTTAGAACTGGCCATTTCAAATGCAGATTTGTATTATATTTTACCATTGACTATTGGATAGGTACAGAAGTTGTTGTATTAATAGTCAAAGATTTTACTCAAATAGTTTTTTGTCTCTTTTGACCCTTAATACTTTTTTTATAGTCGCTGTTGATAAGATTTTCCATAAACTCAAAATGTTGATAAAGACTTCATTTTACCTTCCCCTTGTGACAACATAAGGAACAAATATTTGTGTCCCAGTAAGTCTGTTCTGACTCAAAATTCATAGATTTGCAGTACTGACAAATCCAATTTAACGACCCCAATTCAAAAAAATTAGTATTTTTTAGAAGGGACTTCCCAGAGCACATTTAACACCATCTCTTTACCTTTTTAGTTTGATGGTTCTCGACATGTTTTTTTCGTTCTGTATGTCTCTTTACGCCCGGTTAATGATTACCTTTTCTTTTTCTTTTTGTACTTTTCACATCCTGGGGTTAATGATAAAGTTTTATAACGCTATAATGACCCGAGTCAACATTGCCATTAAACATCAAGTCAGATACTTCTTCGCCAGAACCGAAATCGTAAGTCACAGTTTCTCAAGCAACTTCCCTGTGTAGGCCTACTCGAAAATATATAGTTAGGGTATAGTTCACTGATAAATTGTAGTTCCAAATATCCCAGCTTACTCGCCATCTCGAGAAGGTAAAATTTGGACGTCGAACACTGATCTTGAGTAAGATTAATCACTTACGATAAAATGTTTGTATGTTTACCAATCATTAGCAATTATCTGTACAACTTGCAAGCGGATTTGCCTATGATTGTTCTGGTGGCTATAGAGAATAAATTATATTGATCAAAACAATAAGTTTCCGTTCCCTACTATGGGTATTATTTCACATTCCATAATCAAACTTAAACTCAATTACCACTTTTCTTCAGATCACTTTGCAGCAAAACTAAAACATTGCCATTAAACATCAAGTCAGATAGCCTACTTCTTCGCCAGAACCGAATGGTAAGTCACAGTTTCTCAAGCAACTTCCCTGTGTACTTGAAAAAAAAAATTCACTGATATATTGTAGTTCCACGTATCCCAGTGTACTCGCCATCTCGAGAAGGTAAAGTTTGATACCACTGAACGTCTAACACTGATCTTGAGTAAGATTTGTCACCTACTATAAAATGTTTGTATGTTTCCCACTCATTAGCAATTATATGTACAACTTGCAAGCGGATTTCCCCATGATTATTCTGGTGGCCGTAGAGAATAAATTATATTGATCAAAATAATAAGTTTCCGTTCCCTACTATGGGTATTATTTCACATTCCATACTCAAACTTAAACTCAATTACCACTTTCCTTCAGATCACTTTGCAGGAAAACTAAAACATTTCAAAAATAAGTTAACAAATACACTTTCCTTGATCAAAATCGTGTGTTTATAAACAGAAACTCCAAGTTTAATAATAATTGCATACTGAAAGTGAGGTTATAAAAATAATAACAAATGTCTGACAAACATTAAACAGCTGACGAATAATTTATAAACTGTGTATTATATCCTTCAATAAGAATTGTATTGACTCGACCTTTAAAGGGCTGTAGGTCGTAGCCCTTAGAAAAATCGTAAATTCTAAGGAAGTTCGGCAAATCTACACACTATCCCCTTTAATTTAAGTCATAAATCTTGTAGATCGGTCCAGTAATTACTGAGAAAACAGTGTTACAACTGTGTATTAAATATATAGATTTGATTTCTTTGAAGACATATTTTGATCAACTTTTTAGATTTGAATATTTCTTACTAAGCTATTGTCATTTTCAAGATACCCTCCACTGTGTATATTACACTTCGATTTTAACTGCAAACCTACATCTCATTTACATAAATGTCTAATGTCATTTACAATTCGTCACATTGAATTCGACATTTACAATGTCGGATTTAAAATGCATATCGTATAGGCCTATGATGGAATGAAAACATATTCGGTCACACAACATTTGTTTACAAGATGATTTTTCACATTAAAACTACAAGAAACTTAGCCTCTATTTGTGTAAACTAGCTGATCTGAATTGTACACGGTTTTAACTGACTACTGAATTCCCGTACGTAGGACGGGCTAACACCTCGTAATTTATAAAATATAAAGTAACCCAAAAGTTACAGTTGCCTTAAACCAAACCGTTGACTGTCAAAATAGTCAATGCTCAAACTAAAGCGATTATTAATTTGATCACCTGCAAAACGTAATCCCTCGACACTTCTCTAATGTCCGCAGAGTTAATGATTATTTATATAAAGTATCGGTAAATGTCAATTAGTTTACAAAAAATGAACTGACCAAAACAAAATATAGTATTTGATTTTTGCCCGGAAATGTGGGCTTCCTTGCACTGGTTATAGTACAGAAAGCTGCTAATTGCTGCATTTACTTCCTTTGCAGAAGAGAGAAGAGAATATTGTTATAAAAATGTTCATCTTGATTCAGCCTACAAATTTAAAATGGCGACTATTTAAATTCTTTAAACTTAAATTACTCAAAAATGGATGATTTTATGACAAAATGTCAAGTACAGTTTTATTTAGCATTTTAATTTATCTAACAAACTATACCAAAATTCCCCAAAAAATCAAGTAATATATAGCTTAAATATAAAGATTTTTAGTTATAAAATGAGGCAAACTTGACTAGTTTTTGTCTATAAAAAACCCCCATTTTACATCCTAAATACCATTATATTTCAGCTTTTTTTTATTTGATCTTTTTGAGTTTGGTATCGAATGATAGATAATTAAAAATGCTGAATCAATGTTTACTTGACATTTGTCCATAAAATCAGCTATTTTATAGTAATTAAATTAGTAATTCTATTAGAAATCTCTGCTTATTACTACATTGAATAACTTAAAACCTAAGATAAAACGTACTTTAAAACTAACCATTTGTTCTTTGTTTGAAGTTCATTGTTGGTGATTGTGAGTTTATGTTGTTCAAAGGTTTATTGCGGTCATTTTCCATCACGTTTTTTACTATATTGATGGGAAATGTCCCCAATAAACCTTTGGACAACATTAACCATTTGTTTGATAATATTTTCAGTACGATATCCATACAATTTTCTAGCTATTCGATTTCAAACCATCTCCAATATTTTTCAGTCAGCCAATTTAGCCAAAAGATTTCCATTTACAAGGGTTAAGTCAGGATTGATATTAAAATGAAATTCTTCCATTGGCTAAAGTGGTAGAAAGCTTTATAATTGCGCCTCCTATCAGATGGATACTGTTTTATAGCAGTTTTACTTCACTGAATGCCTACTTTGCTTTGAAGGCAAATCAATATATTTGTTTGGGGCTTACTTATTTATTCATAATTAATTATCTGTTATTGGTCGTTAGTTTGTAAAATCTATGCATTGTTTTAGTCTCCAGAGTCTTTACGGAAATTTGGAAAAAAACATTTCAAAAGCTAGACACCAACAAGTTTTACGTCAAGCTAATTTATTATTTTCACCAGTTACTATTAAAATATGGTGTCTCATATATCTTTTTCGTCATACTAATTATTACAATATAAAATCGTTACTATTACCTAATAATAATGGAATTAAAAGCTTCCCTAACCGTTCTGTATATGCCTAGGCTTTCTCCTTGAGTTTTTAAATTTCAGTCTTCCGATATATTTTTACTGTAACAGTAGGAGAGATAAAGTTTTACAAGTTTTAAAATATTTGGACATTTCATTAGTTACAAAATAGCAAACTAACATTTGACAACATTTACTGACTTGGTCAAAATTAAATATTTACTATTTAAATTTGGGTTGGTGTAAATATTACAATTGAAAAAAGCGAGAAAGCCTGGATGTTTTATAAACTAACAAACTGAATTAAAATTGTGCTGCAATTTTTGAGCAATCATTAAAAGAGCCGATTTGCAAACTATGGAAACATAGGAAAGTCATAGAACACCACAAAGTAGAAGAAATAGAAATAATAGTGGTTTTTTTTTTTTGTTTATTTACAATTGTTATCATGGACAACCTAATACGGCAATGAGTGGGAAACATTTGTAGAAAACACTAAAAAAGATCAGCTTTTAAAAAATGATAAGATATTTACAAGAAATGGTGATTATATCGAACTGGTATGTACATTGTGAGTATTTCCATAATCTTAGATTCGACTCTTTTAAATTCATCGAAAATTAAGACTGTTATTCGTTTTAAAATAACGCCTGTAATACTTCGCAACTGCTCGAGTTCGAGCAACAGGTACACTAGTAGTAATTGTTTGATCACTACCAAATGATGGTTAAATTCACATTCCTTAAATAAAGTGACGGAAGACTGACTGAAGCTGAAACCAACTGACGAACATTTGACTGAGGAATCGCGGGTGTAACTGAGACTGAACTATGACGGATTTATGACAGTAAACTGATGTGAGATTCAAAAGGAGCCTCATTTGCTCAGGAATCTCTTCTAACAATAAGTATAATTTGTTAGAAACCACCTACCAGAAGTTACAGAGTTGAAACTATCTCAGACAAAAAGTGCTCTAAACAACCATTGAAAGATATGGGACCATGATCCTCTATTAAGATAATATTCAAAGTTTATTATTAAGCCTATTATTATTATAGGCCTATGTTGATTAAAAAAATAGCAACGAAATACGTTATAAACATCAAAAAGGTTTCAATAATAGTTTTGAAAATTAACTATTATGAGACACCTGCAATAAGGGCCTACTTTCAAAATTGTCCATCATCAATCATAATCATTTACATTGTCCGTTAGTCCGTTTATAAGCCAATCGTCGACCCCATACTTACAATAGGGTTCGACTCTCGGCTTCTCAAATAATTTTTTTCTCAAATTGGCATTAACGTTATACAACCTGAGTATTAGAAAGTAAGTGTCTTTATATGCGTGAGCTACACAAAGATCACTGCGAGTGTCAAAAAGTAAAACGGCTTATTAAAGGTACTACTGCAGTTTTATACAAGAATGTTGTTAATTGGTGTTAAATAAACAACTGTTTTATTTGTTTGGTTAAGATCAAATTTGTTTATTGTACTTAATATAATTTATATTACCGATTAAATTACGGTACATTAAAAGCTAGGTTTCAGTGCTATCTAGTGGTGATTAGACGAACTGTTGAGAACGACGATGCTATCTAGCGGTGACTGGATGAACTGTTCGAAACAGTGTAACGATAACAGTAAGTGCTAACGATTTGTGGATATTTATAGGCATGCACTGTGGATGGGATACTCCCTGGTGCAGGGCCGATTTACCGAATAGGCACGGTAGGCACGTGCCTAGGGCGCTAGGCAATTGGTTTTTTTGAGGGGCGCCAAAAATTGGAAAATAAAAAAAAATATTTTGTAATTGTATTTACATGCGATTGCGGTAAACCTCTGATAATCCCTCGTAGCCGTGTTGACATCATTATCGTCTCCCGTGGCCGTATAGATATCATTATCGTCTTCCGCGATCGCGGCAAATTCTAAATATTTCCCACGGTCGTGTAGACATAATTATTGTATTCCATGATCGTGGCAATATATGAACATATAACGCAGTCGTGAAGAGATTATCGTCGTCTACCGCTAATGAGGCAAAATTCTGATCTTTTCCTTCGGTCGTGTGGACATTATTATTGTCTTGCGCGATCGCGGTAAAATTCTGATAATCCCTCGCGGCCGATTGTATCTCCTTCGGTAATGTAGAGATCGTGATCGTCTCTTGCGGTTGGGAAGACGTCGTAATTGCCTCCCGCGATTGCGGCAAAATGTTGATGATCATATCCCGCTCGCGGCAAAATTCTGATTGTTTCCCGCGGTCGACTAGAAATTATCATCGTCTTCTGCAATCGTGGTAATATTCTGATCATCCCTCTCGGCCGTGTGTAGACATATTATCGTCTCCCGCGGTCATGTAAAGGTCACTGTTGTCATACGCGATCGTGGTAAATTGACAATTCCAGGTAGAAATACAACATTCATGCATAATTCCCGGATTACCCGGTGGTGGTCATCCTTTTATATGGGTGTCCCGTAAGTAAACAGCCAAACTCTATGGGTCTTCCAAAATGGTTCTATGGGTCAATCTAAAAATAAAATCAAGAATAGAATAGATATTCGCCTTTTCATTTTTTTCACATTTACATTTTTATCTTTAAAGTTTTTCAACCGATCTATATGAAACATGGTATGGATGATATAGAGAGAGACCCATGTTAGGAAAAAAATTAACCTTGACTTATCATACAATTTCAAAATGGCGGCCATTTATTTAAATTTTTTAAACTCAAATTCTTAAAAAAATGGCAGATTTTATGAAAAGAAAAATGACTAAAACACTTTTATTTTGGCATTTTTAATTCCATATCAAACGATACCAAGTTCAAAAAGATCCGATAAGAAATAGCTGAAATATTACGATTTTTAGTTGTAAAATGGGGTAGAAAAAGGCTAAGCTAGTCAGGTTTGTCCCATTTTACAACTAAAAATCGTGATACTTCAGCTATCTCTTATTCAATCTTTTTTAAGCTCGGTATCGTTTGACAGGGAATTTAAAATTCCAAATAAAAATTTTCTTGACGTTTTCTCATAAAATCTGCCATTTTTGTAGTTTAAGCTTTAAAAAAATTCAAATGGCCTCCATTTTGAAATTTTATGATGAATAAAAATGATTTTTTTCTAACATGGGTGTCTGTTACCTTAACATACATACCAAGTTTCATAATGATCGCTTGAAAAACTTTAAAGATAAAAATTTTATGTGAAAAAAAAACAAAATGGTGAATAAGTTATCTGGTTCGAGAAGCCATTTTGGAAAAAATGTTATTCTTGATTTTCGTTTTTTTTACCCATAGAACCATTTCCTGGAGTTTGGCTGTTTACGTACGGGACACCCTCTATATTTCAAAGGGGCGCTACTATTAGTTGTGCCTAGGGCGCTGACATTGTCAAAAACGGGCCTGCCCTGGTGTGGATTAACTTCCGCACTAGTGAGTACTCCGACCATCCTGATAATAACACCAGTTTATAATACCCACTTTGTATGGTCGCCGTTTCATTTAAAAGTATTAAAGTAAGTTTTGAAGTATCTAGTGGTAAATAGACAAACTGTTGAGAATGGCATGTAGTACGTCTTCAAGACTATACGAATCTACTTTGTTTACAAAGCCAAAAGAACTAACTTCTACACTATTATTTGATTTTCACCGGTTACAATTTAGTTTTATTTTTCCCACCTTCACTTTACAGGACACTAGTTCTAACCTGAAATTCTTTTAAATATTACTTTGTGCTCTTTCCCTAGACCAACTTGCTCCCAAGGTATACAGCTTAGTAATACACATTTTTTTATTACCACTACAATTTTTTTTTATTTAAAGGAAGCTATTACTCATCCACAATAAAAAATTGGATCGTAAGGTAAGCCATGGATTTAAAAATTTTCTACAACGATCCGGAGGTCATATCTCCAAATAATGTTAAATCATATTTACATTCGTGCGGATGACATAATTTGTTATAGTTTATGATTCATACCGTTACTCTTCTAATATTCGTGCACTATTTAATGTGTTTGAATTGCACAATCTCCTGTGTGGTATTGAAAATCGCCCTGTTGTGGATATTAATAAAGAGATGCATTTTTGACAGTTTTGCTGTTTTGCTTGTTCACATTTAGATAATTGAGTATGCTCTTTGATTCTATAAAGACCAATGATATTTACTTTTCAAATTGTTTTTTTCTTTTTTTGGCAAAAAAATTCAATCCTTTTAAACCATTTTGTAGAGCTTAAAAATAAATAATTTAGTATATTGAAGCGTTATAATGCGCCTAATAGTTACGGAGAAAATTCCAAAAAAATTTTAATTTTTAATATCTATGTTATTCTTATGGAGAGTAAGTTAAACTGTTGTAGTTTTCTTGTTTATATACATATTTTTACCAATTTGGAAGATGCATTTATTTCTTAATAAACTATTAACGTAAAAAACACTTCTATTCCTGTTGCAGCAAATCTAAGTACTCGTTAAACTAATTATATTTAAATAGGGAATAAATGTGATATTTTTAAGCATCCATTGCTAATTTCATATTTATTAAACATTTTTGGGGGGAAATAATTTAGATGCTCCAATGAACTGTACTTAAAGACCAGTATTTCACCGTCCATATCTTATCAGTAAAATGCAATGTACGAGTATACCAATATTTGCACGTGAGCGGCTTATCACTACTTTAGAGGCGATCAAACAGCTGACTTGCAAGAGTCACTGATCAACAACTGTCTGGCTAGAGTAGATTTTGATCCCAACAATCATATCTTGGCTATTGACGTAGAAGGGACAGGAAATGAAAAAGGATCGGCGGCCGCAATGGCTGACACATTGAAAAGTCTTCTTGACAAATTGAAAACCAAATATAAGAATATCTACATCTACTCTGCACCTAACATGGAAACCAAAGTTTTGTGGAATAAAGACAGCAATGATTTCAGCTCTTACAACCTACACTAGCGCCGCCGAACCGACTATTCTCAGCATATGGAAGAAGAAAGGATACAAGCTGTGGCAAGAGTATTGTCCGTTAATAAGCCAATCGTCGACCTCATACTTACAAAAGATGTACGACTCTCGGCTTGTCAAATAATTGAAATGTTTTGTTTAAGTAAACCAATAAAGAATGAACAGGTAAGGATCCTTATATCCGCGAGCTACACAAAGTTCACTGCGAGTGTTAAAAAGTAAAACTACTTATTTATGGTACTACTGCAGTTTTATACAAAAATGTTGTTAATTGGTGTTAAATAAATAATTTTTTTATTCGTTTGGTTAGGATCAAAATTGTTTATTTTACTTAATACAATTTATATAAGTAATATTATTACGGTACATTACAAGCGACGTTTAGGTGACATCTAGCGGTAACGAGACGAACTGTTGAGAACGACGATGTAAGTGCATCTAGCGGTGAATAGACGAACTGTTACGAACGTCGGTCTATTGCGAATAGTTTTTATATGTAAATGTTATCAGTTTACTAATGTTAAAAACCGATCTAGTTATGGGAACGTGGTTTTATGGGATCACTATTTGGCTTTCCGATTGAAAATTATTAATTTTATTTAGAATAATAAAACTATTGCAGTTTCTTATTTAAAGATATATTTCGATAATTTTTTTTATTTCATACTAATCTATTGTCATTTCTATGAAATCGCTCACTGTAGAAGCAAATCTAAATGCTCATTTAAAGAATGAATTCATAATTCTAGTGGCATGTTATTGTAATTGTATTTAGCTCTATGGTTTTAATGTTATTTAAGTTTTCAACGTTTAAATAGCCGCAATTCCAACACACACACACACACATATATATATATATATTATTAATCTATATGCCAAATGTGAACACACTAAAAAATGTCGTAAAAAGATTTGTTTACAAAGTGTTGCCTATCAACAGACTAACATTAAGCCTACTGTAAACGATTACAAAATCTCCCTTCATGAAACACAAATCACACCATTTATATTGTCCATAAGCCAATCTTCGACCTCATACTTACTTAGATACGACTCCGGGCTTTTCAAATAGTTTTAACTTAAATGTGGTTCACTCTACGGGGGGATTAAGCAAATGCTAAGTAAGGATCCTTATATGCGATAGCATCACAAAGTAAGATTGTCCAGGCTTTCTTGCTATTTTCCATTGTAATATTTACGCCAACCTAAATTAAAATAGTAAATATTTCATTCCAACCAAGTCATTATGTTTGTACCACACGTTTCCTTAAATTGCAACTAAAATATTAACAGCAACTAAATTATCCATCTGATTATAATGTAAACAAATATGTTCTCATAAGGATATCATAGGATCTTTTAAAAGTCACTGAGCCCAAGGAGTTAAATTCACACACCAAGACGAATATTTTGCTATTTGTGGGGTTAAATCTTAAAAAAAAAATGCCTTATTGTTCACATAGTTTCATGTAGCGTATTAATAATATAGATAGATATACCGATATAAAAATAAACACAAAACATGTTGAAAAATAACATTACCAAAGGTAAAAATAATAAATTTGAAAATCAACTATAATTATAAATTAACTGAAAACTATTAAAAATCTCTCAAACTCCCATCATAAATCACTAATCAATCATATCATATAATTAACAATGTTCGTTTATAAGCCAATCGTCGACCTCATACTTACTAGGAGTTACGACTCTCGGCTTTTCAAATAATCTTTACACACAATGAAAATTTGGGAATTGTCATAATGGGTTAGTAAGGATCCTTATATCTGCGAGCTACACAAAGATCACTGCGAGTATCAATAAGTAAAACGGCTTATTTATGGTACTACTACAGTTTTATGCCAGCATTTTGTGAATAGGTGTTGAATAAATAACTGTTTTATTATTTTGACTATGGTCAAATTTATTGTTTATACTTAATACAATGTATATTACTGATAATATCACGGTACATTCAAAGCTACGTTTGGGTGACATCTAGCGGTAACGAGACGAACTGTTGAGAACGACGATTTAAGTGTTCCTAGCGGTGAATAGACGAACTGTTACGAATGTCGGTCTATAGTAAAGGGGTTTTATTGTCATTAGTTAAAATAAAGATATATTTGATTTCTTTGAAGATATATTTTGATCAACTTTTTCGATTTGAATCTTTCTTACTAATCTTTTAGATTTGAATATTTCTTACTAAGTTATTGTCATTTTCAAGATACCCTCCACTGTGATTGTAGCACTGTGTATATTGCACTTCGATTGTAACTGCAAACCTACATCTCATTTACATAAATGTCTAATGTCATTTACAATTCGTCACATTCAATTCGACATTTACAATGTCGGATTTAAAATGCATATCGTATAGGCCTATGATGGAATGAAAATATATTTGGTCACACAACATTTGTTTACAAGCAGATTTTTCACATTAAAACTGCAAGAAGGAACTTTGCCTTAATTTGTGTAAACTAGCTGATCTGAATTGTACGGTTACGTAGGATGGGCTAACGCCTCGTAATTTATAAAATATAAAGTAACCCAAAAGTTACCGTTGCCTTAAACAGTTGACTGTCAAAATAGTCAATGCTTAAACTAAAGCGATTATTAATTTGATCACCTGCAAAACGTAATTCCCCGACACTTCCCTAATGTCCGCACAGTTTATGATTATTTATAAAGTATCGGCAAATGTCAATTAGCTTACAAATAATGAACACTGACAAAAAAAATATATTATTTGATTTTTGCCCGAAAATGTGGGCTTCCTTGCACTGATTATAGTACAGAAAGCTGCTAATTGATGCATTTACTTACTTTGCAGCACACTTTTTGCTTTGTCAAACACCAGTGTTCAAACCAAACAACACAAAACAGCGTGATATTATTATGCACGTAATCCGTGTACACTTGGAAATTGATTGGCAACAGTTAAAGATACTACGACTACGATCAGCTGGTACAGTGGTTCCCATTTCGTCCAATGTTTGGATTTATCCTAACCTAATGAGGTGTTGTACCTACAGTGTTTTAAATTAATTATTTATTTTTTATAGTAGCCTAACTGTAGCAATATACAGGGTGTTCAAAAAGGTGGGGACATATTTTACCCAGTGATTCGTTAGATCAAAATAAAAAGAATATCAAGTATAATATTTTTTCTAAAATCGTTTCTTTAACCAGATATCCACCATTTTGTAATATTTACATAAACATTTTTATCTTTAAATATTTCTAACCGATCTTTATGAAACTTGGTATGTATGTTAAGGTAGAAGAGACCCTTGTTAGAAAAAAATTTCATCTAGATCCAGCCTAAAACTTTAAAATGGCGACTATTTAAATTCTTTAAAATTAAATTACTCAAAAAGGGTTGATTTTATGAAAAAATGGCAAGTACAGTTTTATTTAGCATTTTAAATTATCTATCAAACTATACCAAATTCAAATTATCAAATAATAAATAGCTTAAATATAACGATTTTTTGTTATAAAATTAGGCAAACTTGACTAGTTTCTACCTTATTCTACCCCATTTTACATTCTAAATACCGTAATATTTCAGCTATTTCTTATATGATCTTCTTTGAGTTTGGTATCGTTTGATACTGAACAAAAATAAAAATAAAAATAAATTGAAAATGCTAAATAAAAGTTTACTTGACATTTGTTCATAAAATAAGCCATTTTTTAATTAATTCAATTAGTAGTAGGCTTAATTCTATTATTAGAGATCTACGCTATATTAAATAAATAACTTATAACCTAAGAAAAAACAGACTTTACAACTAGCCATTGTTCGATAATATTTTCAGTACGATGTCCCATACAATTTTCTAGTGATACGATTTCAAACAACCTCCAAAATATTTCAGTTTGTCAATTTAGCCAAACTTTTCCATTTATAAGGGTTAAGCCAGAATAGATATGAAAATGAAAATCTGCCATTGTCTATAGTGTTAGAAAGCTTGATAATTTCGCCTCCTATGTGCTGGATACTGTTTTATAGCAATGTTACTTCACTGAATGCCTACTTTTCTTTGAAGGCGAATCAATTAATTTGTTTGGGCTTAATTATATTATTCATTATTGTCTATTATTGGTCGATAGTTTGTAAAATCGATGCATTGTTTTAGTCTCCAGAGTCTTTGGCAGATTTTTGGAAAAAACATTTAAAATTCTAGACACCAACAAGTTTTACGTCAAGCTAATTTATTATTTTTCACCAGTAACTATTTAAATATGGTGTCTCATATCTCTTTTTAGTCATACTTAGTCAAAACCGTACTGTAATATTATTACAATATGGAATAATTACAATTACATAATATTAATGGAATTAAAAGATTCCCTAACTGGTCTGTATCTGCCTAGGCTTTCTCCTTGAGTTTTAAAATTGCAGTCTTACGATATATTTTTGCTGTAACAGTAGGAGAGATAAAGTTTTACAAGTTTTAAAATATTTGGACATTTTGTTTGTTACAAAATAGCAAACTAACATTTGACAACTAATAAATTAATGTACAATGTTTGCTAATCCATGAGAACTAATTTTACACTATTGTTCGTTTTTTTACCATTATACAGTTTAGTAATCTATATTATTAATACGCTACATGTAACTTGAACAATAAGGCTTTTTTTGTTTAGATTTAACTGGTTAAGATTTAACCACAAATATTGTATACCAAAATGTTCGACTATGAGTGTAGATTTGCAAACTGATCTTGCTCTGCCCCAGTGGCTTCTAAAGTTCCCATGTTATCCTGATGAAGAACATATTTGTTTACTTTATAATCAGCTGGATAATTTAATTTCTTTTAATATTTTAGTTGCAATTTAAGGAGACGTTTGCTACAAACATTTACTGACTTGGTTAAAATTAAATATTTACTATTTAAATTTGGGCTGGCGTAAATATTAAAATTGAAAAAAGCTAGAAATCCTGGATCGTTTATAAACTAACAAAACTGAATTATACTGCAATTCTTGAGCAATCATTAAAAGAGCCGATTTGCAAACTATGGAAACATAGGAAAGTCATAGAACACCACAAAGTAGAAGAAATAGAAATAATAGTTGTTGTTTTTTTTTTTTTTATTATTTACAATTGTTATCATGGACAACGTAATACGGCAATGAGTGGGACACATTTGTAGAAAACACTAAAAAAGATCAGCTTTTAAAAAATGATAGGATATTTACAAGAAATAATGATTATATCGAACTGGTATGTACATTGTGAGTATTTCCATAATCTTAGATTCGACTCTTTTAAATTCATCGACAATTAAGACTGTTATTCGTTTTAAAATAACGCCTGTAATACTTCGCAACTGCTCGAGTTCGAGCAACAGGTACACCAGTAGTAATTGTTTTATCACTACCAAATAATGGTTAAATTCACATTCCTTTAATAAAGTGACGGAAGACTGACTGAAGCTGAAACCAACTGACGAACATTTGACTGAGGAATCGCGGATGCAACTGAGACTGAACTGTGACGGATCTATGACTAGTAAACTGATGTGAGGTTCAACCGGAGCTCATTTGCTCAGGAATCTCTTCTAACAAGAAATATGATTTGTTGGAACCCACCAACCAGAAGGTAAAGAGTCAATACAATCTCAGACAAAAAGTGCTCTAAACAACCTTTCCATGATCATTATAATTATTCAACATTTATAATTATGAATATGTGTACGTTGATTCAAAAAACAGCAACGAAATATGTTATAAAAACATCATCAAAGGTTTCAATAATTTTGAAAACTAACTAGGCCTACTTATGAAAGTGACACCTGCAATAAGGGCTTACTTTCAAAATTTTCCATCATCAATCATACATATCATGTGTGTACTTTGTTTGCCCGATTATAAGCCAATCGTCGACCCCATACTCACAATAGGGTGCGACTCTCGGCTTCTCAAATAGTTATTGGAATTTCCAATAGGCCTACAGTTGTAAATGACAAGACAAATTGATGAGTAAGTAAGTGTCCTTATATGCGTGAGCTATCCAAAGATCACTGCGAGTGTCAAAAAGTAAAACGGCTTATTTAAGGCACTACTGCAAGGATGTTGTTTATAGGTGTTAAATAAATAACTGTTTTATTTGTTTGGTTAAGATCAAATTTGTTTATTGTACTTAATATAATTTATATTACCGATTAAATTACGGTACATTAAAAGCTAGGTTTCAGTGCTATCTAGTGGTGATTAGACGAACTGTTGAGAACGACGATGCTATCTAGCGGTGACTGGATGAACTGTTCGAAACAGTGTAACGATAACAGTAAGTGCTAACGATTTGTGGATATTTATAGGCATGCACTGTGGATGGGATACTCCCTGGTGTGGATTAACTTCCGCACTAGTGAGTACTCCGACCATCCTGATAATTACACTAGTTTATAATACCTACATTGTATGGTCGCCGTTTCATTTAAAAGTATTAAAGTAAGTTTTGAAGTATCTAGTGGTAAATAGACAAACTGTTGAGAATGGCATGTAGTACGTCTTCAAGACTATACGAATCTACTTAGTTTACAAAGCCAAAAGAACTAACTTCTACACTCTTATTTGATTTTCACCGGTTACAGTTTAGTTTTATTTTTCCCACCTTCACTTTACAGGACACTAGTTCTAACCTGAAATTCTTTTAAATATTACTTTGTGCTCTTTCCCTAGACCAACTTGCTCCCAAGGTATACAGCTTAGTAATACACATTTTTTTATTACCACTACAATTTTTTTTTATTTAAAGGAAGCTATTACTCATCCACGATAAAAAATTGGATCGTAAGGTAAGCCATGGATTTAAAAATTTTCTACAACGATCCGGAGGTCATATCTCCAAATAATGTTAAATCATATTTCCATTCGTGCGGATGACATAATTTGTTATAGTTTATAATGATTCATACCGTTTCTCTTCTTATATTCGTGCAGTATTTAATATTTTTGAATTGCACAATCTCCTGTGTGGTATAAGAACAGAGTATAAGAAAATCGCCCTGTTGTGGATATTAATAAAGAGATGCATTTTTGACAGTTTTGCTGTTTTTCTTGTTCACATGTAGATAATTGAGTATGCTCTTTCATCCTATGAAGACCAATGATATTTACTTTTCAAATTGTTTTTTTCTTTTTTTGGCAAAAACTTCAATCCTTCCAAACCATTTTGTAGAGCTTAAAAATAAATAATTTAGTATATTGAAGCGTTATAATGCGCCTAATAGTTACCTACGGAGAAAATTCCCAAAAAATTTAAATTTATAATTTCTATGTTATTCTTCTGGAGAATAAGTTATAATATAATAAGTTATAATAAAATATATATAAGTTGTACTGTAGTTTGCTTGTTTATATACATATTTTGATCCAATTTGGAAGATGCATTTATTTCTTAATAAACTATTAACGTAAAAAAACACTTCTATTCCTGTTGCAGCAAATCTAAGTACTCGTTAAACTAATTATATTTAAATAGGGAATAAATGTGATATTTTTAAGCATACATGTTAGTGTAAATCCAATCTGGCAAATGGAAATTTGCTTATTCTGCAGGTTTGCCACGGTGGGGGTATTTGTATATTTCTTCGAATTAGAATCATAAGAATCAGATTGGTTTCTAATTTAAAAAATTATTATATAATTAATTTAAGATCGTTTTAGCCACAAATAGTTATGATTAACTAACTCAGTTTCTAATTCATTGCTAATTTCATATTTATTAAACATTTTTGGGGGGAAATAGTTTAGATGCTCCAATGAACTGTACTTAAAGTCCAGTATTTCACCGTCCATATCTTATCAGTAAAATGCAATGTACGAGTATACCAATATTTGCATGTGAGCGGCTTATCACTACAGAGGCGATCAAACAGCTGACTTGCAAGAGTCTCTGATCAACAACTGTCTGGCTAGAGTAAATTTTGATCCCAACAATCATATCTTGGCTATTGACGTAGAAGGGACAGGAAATAAAAAAGTATCGGCGGCCGCAATGGCTGACACATTGAAAAGTCTTCTTGACAAATTGAAAACCAAATATAAGAATATCTACATCTACTCTGCACCTAACATGGAAACCAAAGTTTTGTGGAATAAAGACAGCAATGATTTCAGCTCTTACAACCTATACTAGCGCCGCCGAACCGACTATTCTCAGCATATGGAAGAAGAAACTAGAAAGGATACAAGCTGTGGCATGAGTATTGTCCGTTTATAAGCCAATCGTCGACCTCATACTTACAAAAAGAGGTACGACTCTGGGCTTGTCAAATAATTGAAATTTTTGTTTAAGTAAACCAATAAAGAATAAACAGGTAAGGATCCTTATATCCGCGAGCTACACGAAGTTCACTGCGAGTGTTAAAAAGTAAAACTACTTATTTATGGTACTACTGCAGTTTTATACAAGAATGTTGTTAATTGGTGTTAAATAAATAACTCTTTTATTCGTTTGGTTAGGATCAAAATTGTTTATTTTACTTAATACAATTTATATAAGTAATATTATTACGGTACATTACAAGCGACATTTAGGTGACATCTAGCGGTAACGAGACGAACTGTTGAGAGGGACGATGTAAGTGCATCTAGCGGTGAATAGACGAATAGTTACGAACGTCGGTCTATTGCGAATAGTTGTTATATGTAAATGTTATCAGTTTACTAATGTTAAACACCGATCTAGCTATGGGAACGTGGTTTTATGGGATTACTATTTGGCTTTTCGATTGAAAATTCTTAATCTTATTTAGAATAATAAAACTTTCGTAGTTTCTTATTTAAAGATATATTTTCATAATTTTTTTATTTCATACTAATCTACTGTTATTTCTAAGAAATTTCCCACTGTAGCAGCTATTCTAAATGCTCATAAAAATAAATGTTTTATGTAATTTACATAGGAAAGAATTAATAAATCTAATCTAGCGACATGTTATTGTAATTGTATTTAGCTCTGCAGTTTTGATGTTATTTATGTTTACAAGGTTTAAATAGCCGCAATTCCGACATATATATATATATTATTAATCTATATGCCAAATATGAATACACTACAAAAAGTCGCAAAACGATTTGTTTACAAAGTGTTGCCTATCAACAGACTAACATTAAGCCTACTGTAAACAATTACAAAATCTCCCCACATCAAACAACAATCACACGATTTATAATGTCCGTTTATATACCAATCATCGACCTCATACTTACTTAGATACAGCTAAGAGCTTTTCAAATAGTTTTAACTTAAATGTAGTTCACTCTACGGGGGATTAAGCAAATGCTAAGTAAGGATCCTTATATGCGACAGCATCACAAAGCCAGATTGTCCAGGCTTTCTTGCTATTTTCCATTGTAATATTTACGCCTAAATTCAAAAAGTAAATATTTCATTCCAACCAAGTCATTATGTTTGGAGCACACGTTTCCTTAAATTGCAACTAAAATATTAACAGTGATTAAATTAACCATCTGATTATAATGTTAACAAATATTTTCTCATAAGGATAATATAGGATCTTTTAAAAGTCACTGAGCCCAAGGACTTGTTCAAAAATGTAAGGTCAGTTTGCAAATCTTCACACTTAGACGAACATTTTGGTATATGTGGGGTTAAATCTTAAAAAAAATGCCTTATTGTTCACATAGTTTCATGTAGCGTATTAATAATATAGATGGATATACCGATATAAAAATAAAAACAAAACATGTTGAAAAATAACATTACCAAGGGTAAAAATAATAAATTTGAAAATCAACTATAATTATAAATTAACTGAAAACTATTAAAAAATCTCTTAAACTCCCATCATAAATCACTAATCAATCATATCATACCATTAACAATGTCCGTTTATAAGCCAATCATCGACCTCATACTTACTAGGAGGTACGACTCTCGGCTTTTCAAATAATAAGTACATTCATGAATTTCATATTTATAACTAAATGGGTTAGTAAGGATCCTTATATCCGCGAGCTACACAAAGATCACTGCGAGTATCAATAAGTAAAACGGCTTATTTATGGTACTACTACAGTTTTATGCCAGCATTTTGTGAATAGGTGTTAAATAAATAACCGTTTTATTAGTTTGACTATGGTCAAATTTATTGTTTATACTTAATACAATGTATATTACTGATAACATCACGGTACATTCAAAGCTACGTTTGGGTGACATCTAGCGGTAACGAGACGAACCGTTGAGAAGGACGATTTAAGTGTTCCTAGCGGTGAATAGACGAACTGTTACGAATGTCGGTCTATAGTAAAGGGGTTTTATTGTTATTAGTTAAAATAAAGATATATTTGATTTCTTTGAAGACATATTTTGATAAACTTTTTAGATTTGAATATTTCTTACTAAGATATTGTCATTTTCAAGATATTCTCCACTGTGTATATTACACTTCGATTTTAACTGCAAACCTACATCTCATTTACATAAATGTCTAATGTCATTTACAATTCGTCACATTGAATTCGACATTTACAATGTCGGATTTAAAATGCATATCGTATAGGCCTATGATGGAATGAAAACATATTTGGTCACACAACATTTGTTTACAAGATGATTTTTCACATTAAAACTACAAGAAACTATGCCTTCTTTTGTGTAAACTAGCTGATTTGAATTGTACACGGTTTAAACTGACTACTGAATTCCCGTACGTAGGACGGGCTAACGCCTCGTAATTTATAACATATAAAGTAACCCAAAAGTTACAGTTGCCTTAAACCAAACCGTTGACTGTCAAAATAGTCAATGCTTAAACTAAAGCGATTATTAATTTGATCACCTGAAAAACCTAATCCCTCGACACTTCTCTAATGTCCACAGAGTTCATGATTGTTTATAAAGTATCGGTGAATGTCAATTAGTTTACAAATAATAAACACTGACCAAAACAAAATATATTATTTAATTTTTGCCCGAAAATGTGGGCTTCCTTGCACTGGTTATAGTACAAAAAGCTGCTAATTGCTGCATTTACTTACTTTGCAGCACAATTTTTACTTTGTCAAACACCAGTGTTCCAACCAAACAACACAAAACAGGGTGATTTTATTATGCACGTAATCCGTGTACACCTGAAAATTGATTGGCAACAGTTAAAGATACTACGACTACGATCAGCTGGTACAGTGGTTCCCATTTCGTCCAATGTTTGGATTTATCCTAACCTAATAAGGTGTTGTACAGTGTTTTAAATTAATTATTTAAATGTTTTATAGTAAATTTAACAATATACAGGGTGTTTAAAAAGATGGGGACATATTTTACCTAGTGATTTGTTAGGTAAAAATAAAAATAAAATCAAGAACAATATGTTTTTTAAGATCGGTTCTTTAACCAGATATCCACCATTTTGTAGTATTTACATAAACATTATATCTTTAAATATTTCTAGCCGATCTTTATGAAACTTGCTATGTATGTTAAGGTAGAAGGGATCATTGTTAGAAAAATGTTTGATCTCTATTCAGCCTAAAACTTTACATGGCGACTATTTAAATTCTTAAAACTTAAATTACTCAAAAATGGATGATTTTATGAAAAAATGTCAAGTACAGTTTCATTTAGCATTTTAATTTATCTATCAAACTATACCAATTTCAAAAAGATCAAATAATAAATAGCTTAAATATAACGATTTTTAGTTATGAAATTAGGCAAACTTGACTAGTTTCTGCCTTATTCTACCCCATTTTACATCCTAAATACCGTAATATTTCAGCTATTTCTTATTTGATCTTTTTTGAAATGAAATGAAATGAAATGCTTTATTGTCGTTAAAACTGAGTACAAAGTTCATGACAATCGTCAAAAGAAAAAGAAAACAATCAAGATGGCAACTAAAACTAAAACTCTAAACCAAAGTACTCTTCATGTTTATACAGGCAAGCCTAGGTTAGAATAGTTTTTAAAACATGTTTAAATTTTGAAACACACAGGTTTTTGATGGATGCAGGCAAGAAATTGTACATTTTAACACCTTGGTACTCAAAACTATTTTGAGTGGCTGTATACTTATGCCTTAGTGTAGACAGATTATCTTTAGATCTAGTACAATAGTTGTGAACATCAGATATCTTTTCAAAGTGAGAAATGTTTTCTTTTACATACAACAAACTTGCCAAAACATACAAGGATGGAAATGAGAGAATGTTAAGACTCACGAAAAGGGGCTTACAATGTGTTCTTCTATTCACACTACAAATTAACCTCACCGCCTTCTTTTGTAAAGTAAAAAGCAGCCTGTTAGCATAAAAACTGTTGGCCCACAGTGAGGTACCATAGGACAAATAGCTATGAATGTGGCCATAATATATACAAATAAGGACATCATCTGAAACAGTGGACCTAAGTGCTCTTATCATAAATATGCCTTTTACAATTTTAGATGCTACAAAATCTACATGTGAAAACCACTTCAAGTTTGACTGCAAATGAAAACCCAAAAACTTCAGAGTGTTTACATCATTACCATTACTGCTTAGACCAATAGTCAGGTCCTGAGTCTTATCAGCATTAAGACATAACTTGTTTGCATTACACCAGTCGTTAATAACAGCAGATTTTGTGTCCAATGTGTCTGTAACATCATTCAAAGAGTTACCCCGTACACACAAGGCCAAGTCATCAGCAAAAAGAAAGCTTTTTACAGATAAGTCATTAATATTACAAGGTAAGTCATTTATATACAGTATAAACAGGGTAGGGCCCAATATAGAGCCTTGGGGCACTCCGTGGGGCACTCGAACAGGACTAGAATAAGTGCCATTTAGATAGACTTTTTGCCATCTGTCACTAAGATAAGATTGAAAAAACCTAACCAAAACATCATCAAGGTTATAGCAAGAAAGCTTATTCACAAGGAGATCATGAGCCACTGTGTCAAAGGCCTTAGACATGTCGTACGATCTGAACACTATACCACTTTTGGCCTCTAAACTTTGAAAGCAATTTGATATCAGTGCCTGGGTTGCTTGGACAGTGCTGTGTTTGGGCCTAAAGCCAAACTGACTACTTGCTAAAAGGTTACTATCCTCAAGATACTGAGAAAATCTACGATGTACGAGATGTTCCAAGACCTTCGACACTGCAGGGATAATAGATATAGGCCTATAGTTAGCAATGACATTTTTAGGCCCTTTTTTATGGACTGGTATAACCTTAGAAATCTTGAACTTGTTTGGGTAGCAGCCTTGTGTTATACAAAGATTAAATAGGTAAGTCAAAACTTCACTTATGTAACTAGAAGCTAACTTCAAGATGGGGACATTAATTCCGTAAATATCTAAACAAGAGCTATTGTTAAGACTGTTGATGGCTGCATACACCTCTTCTACAGTAAATAGTCCAATCCTAAAAGCATTGTTGTCCTCAATAGTCGGAAGAGCGTTGCAAGAGGTCAAATTTCTAAGATATTGCTCAGGACCATTTGAAGAGGCGGGAACATTACTTCTCAGGTTTTCAACACAGTCGACAAAGTAGGAGTTCAGTCCATCGGCAGTTAGGCAGTCAGGAATAGACAAAGGCTTACTATTACAGTTGCTTATTTCATTAATGATTGACCAGGATGTTTTAGAAATATTACTAGAGTTTAGCAGTAAACTGTTGTTATGGTCAAGTTTGGCTTTCTTGATTTCTTTGCGGTACTGCAACTTTAATGAGTTGTACTTAGTTTTAACTTCAGCAGTCCCTGCATTACAAAACAAAAAATATAGCCGGTCCAGCTCATTTTTCATATTTACAAGTCCTTGATGATACCACCTTTTGTTAGGTTTGTTGTTAAAACCGACAGTAGTTTTCAAGGGAATCGAACCATTTAAGGCCCACAACAGTTTGTCAAAAAACACTTTGAATTTAGCATTTAAGTCTAGGCTATGGTCATATAATTCAAACCAATTCAACTGACTAAGGTTGGATAAGAATTTTAAGGAATTCTGAGGATTTAATTTCCTAGTAACTTTTCTCGGTAAAGAAATTGGATTAGATTTAGAATATGACTCGATGTTCATTGACAGAAAGGCCGCATTATGATCTGAGACAGGAGTGTGTATAACTGAGGCTTCCCATCTATCTGGGTGTACTGAGGTCACAATATTGTCCAAGCAGGTACCTTTGTTTACACTTCCAGCTGCGACATTAGGCCTAGTGATTTCATTAATTGCAGTGTGAAGACCAAAACTAGATATTAGGTTTTTAAGTTCCCGGACTTCAATGCTGTCAGACAGAAAGTCTATGTTAAAATCACCTGTGCAAAAGAAGTCAAGTTTCACACCATGCATAGTTGAGAAGACATCATGCAGTTTATCCAGAAATAAATAAACATTACCTGAGGGTGGTCTGTAGAAGTTTACGATCACTGTTTTGTGCTTAACGATGTACACCGCTGAGGCTTCAAACGTGAGTTCTTCCACTAATATACTCAAATTTAACTTATTGTAAATTATAAAGTCTAGGTTCTCTTTTACAAGTATTGCAGATCCACCATGTTTAGACATTGATCTAGCAAAAGAGGTTGCAACTAAGTAGCCTCTTAGGCTTAAGTTGTTAATATCATTTTGTGAGACCCAGTGTTCAGTCAAACAAATCACATCCACACTACTGTCATACGCAAGCAAACGTAGGTAATCTAGTTTGTTAGTAATGGATTGAATATTCCACAGGAGGATGTTTAGTTTTTTAGCTGACCTAGATAGTATTTTATTAGACGACTGCTGTAAGCAAATGTTAGAGAAGTTCCCAATCGCTTTGTTATGCGTTGAGAGTTGTGTGTCAGAATTATCTGTCACTTCAGACTCTACGTTAAATTTACAGAGTTGGGGGGAGTTTCTAAAAAATTCTCCTGACACTGAGCAGTGCTTGTTGCTTTTTTAGCAAACCTGAAGGCATTTATATATGCCCCAGTAGGCCAGAATTCAGGCAAATATATTTTGTTTTGATTTTGGTATCGTTTGATATATAGATAAAAATGCTAAATAAAAGTTTACATGACATTTGTTCATAAAATCAGCAATTTTTAATTAATTTAATTAGTAGTAGGCTTAATTCTATAAGAGATCTACGCTACATTAAATAAATAACTTATAACCTAAGAAAAACATACTTTACAACTAACCATTGTTCGATAATATTTTCAGTACGATGTCCCATACAATTTTTTAGTGATAGGATCTCATACCATCTCCAAAGTTTTTCAGATTTAGCCAAAACTTTTCTATTTACAAGGGTTAAGCCAGAATAGATATGAAAATAAAATTCTTCCATTGGCTAAAGTGTTAGAAAGCTTAATATGCGCCTTCTATTTGTTGGATACTGTTGTATTGAAGTTGTTATTCACTGAATGCCAACTTTGCTTTGAAGGCTAATCAATATATTTGTTTTGGGCTTACTTGTTAATTCTTAAATAACTATTTTTGGTCGTTAGTTTTGTTGAATCTATGCATTGTTTAGTCTCCAGAGTTTTTGTTTATCTTTTGTTTCAAAATTTCAGCCATTTATGAGTATACTTAAAGAACATAAAGCTACATAGGTAAACAAAACAATATCGGCAATGCTTTATTTAGGAAAGGTAATTACGATTCTAACGTTACTAAATAGAAAAAAATGTTCATGAAAAATCCCATTTTTAGATACTATTTATCAAACAATATGCGGTAATTAGGTAACATCACTGCTAGTTAGCTAAAACAATCAGCTGTTATAATTGTTAGATACCAATGAGCTCTATTGGGTACAGTATTTTTAAAATA
This sequence comes from Macrosteles quadrilineatus, assembly GCF_028750875.1. Taxonomy (NCBI): domain Eukaryota; kingdom Metazoa; phylum Arthropoda; class Insecta; order Hemiptera; family Cicadellidae; genus Macrosteles; species Macrosteles quadrilineatus. The sequence continues at coordinate 85,864,417 of NW_026542597.1, forward strand.
AGTTTTCTCCTTTATTTATGAACCACCTTTCTTAAATTTAATATAGTTAGCTTGCAATAAAATTTCCTTAATATAAACATTACGACAATAATAGGCTAACTGTATTTCGCTCTCTAGTTTTAATGTTATTTAAGTTTAAAAAGTTTAAATAGCCCCAATTTCGACTTATACTGTAGCCTATGTATCATTAATCTAAATATCAAATGTCGACTCATTACAAAAAAGTCGTTGATTTATTTTATTACAAATTGTTGGTTATGTCGGCAGAGAGCACGAAGCCCTTGTATAGCTTTTGACTGCGATTCAAATGGAAATATTTAAGGTTTGATTTGTATCTCTTGTTTATTTGTGAACGCATTTTAGAATTAAAAATTATGTTTTGCTTTGCATCTAATTCTTAAGTGTTTATTTGTATTATGCATTAAGTCGTCTTGATTCTTATCCATTTAAAACCAGAAGCCTTCTCAAATTTCTCTTTTCTACTAACAAATGGCAATGAGTGTTAAACTCTGTAAGGTAATTTAGTTTAATACGAATATAATAATAAAACCAATAATACCCCCCGCCACAGCAAACCTGCAGACTATTAGATTAAGCGAATTTCCATTTGCCTGATTAAATTGGCACTAAAATGTCTTTAAAAATATTACATTTATTCCATTTTTAATTACATAGAGGTACGACTCTCGGCTTCTCAAATAATGTTATATGAAATTATTTCCAAAGACGAAGAATGGACAAGTAAAGATACTTATATGCGTGAGCTACACAAAGATCACTGCGAGTGTCAAAAAGTAAAACGGCTTATTTATGGTACTACTGCAGTTTTATACAAGAATTTTGTTAATTTGGGTTAAATAAATAACTGTTTTATTTGTTTGGTTAAGATCAAATTTTTTTATTGTACTTAATACAACTTCAACTAATGATAATATTATTATACATTACGAGCTACGTTTGGGTGACATCTAGCGGTAACGAGACGAACTGTTGAGAACGTCGATGTAAGTGCATCTAGCGGCGAATAGACGAACTGTTTCGAATGTCGGTCTATGGTAAAGGGGTAAAACTTTATTGGTAAATGTTAATAATTATTAACCCTACTAGTATGTTTTCTGTGCTTATTCCGTATATTTGTTTAAATTTACAGCAGTATATAACATTGTACAATAGAATAGTGCAGTACGTGCTTTCACAAAAATATGTATTACATTAATATATTGTATATATTATGTAGTAATACATGTACTTTACTATGTACAATGTTATATACTGTTTAAAATTCATACTAATATAAAGATTTTAATAAAATGGCCAAACTTTGTAAAAATATTAATTTATTAGCAAACTGTCAATATATCATTTTACGATTTCAGACAGCTGATCCAACAAATTAAATTCAATATTTGTCACGACGATAGGTTTTGTACTTTTTCTTTATTGCGTCATTGTTTATGGAAAGAATTAAGATTCAATAACCGTTGCTGTGGGTATACGTTGGATTTTTCGTTAATTTTTTAAAGTGTAGTCTTATGATATATTTCACAGTAAGAAAACTTTTAAGGTTTACATATTTTGAAATATTTTGTCATATTGTTAGTTACAAATTTGCAACTGACAGTTAACAACTAAAAATCTCAACCAAGTTTTGATTACAATGTTTACTAATCCTAGAGAACTAATTCTACACCATTATTTGATTTTTTACGAGTATACAGTTTGGTAATAGTAGTTGTTTTATTACTACCATAATTTTTTTTAGATTCACAGGCCCTTAATAAAGTGACGGAAGACTGACTGAAGCTGAAACCAACTGATGGACAGTTGAGGAATTGCGAATGCAACTGAGACTAAACTGTGACAGATCTATAAACTGGTGCGAGAATCGACCGGAGCCTAATTTGCCCAGGAATCTCTTCTTACAAGAAATATGATTTTTTATAAACCCACCTACCGGAAGTTACACAGTTGAAACTATCTCGTACAAAAGTACTCTAAAAAACCTTTGAAATCTTTTAGGGTGTGATATCCTCTATAATAAGTATTAATCAATGCTTATAATTATAAATAGGCCTATGTAATTTTAAAAAAATAGCAACGAAATATGTTATAAACAAAGGTTTGAATAATGATTTTGAAAATTAACTATTAACTGACAGTGCCTACGATAAGGATGGGATGGGATTTCAAAATCTCCTATCATCAATCATCATGTCATGTAGATTCTCCGTTTATAAGCCAATCGTCGTACCAAATACTTACATGAGGGTACGATTCTCGGCTCGGCTTGTCAAAGAATGTAAGTTATCAAAATATGAGGGAAAGGATTAGACATGTGATGTAAGGATACTTATATTCGCGAGGTACACAAAATCACTGCGAGTGTCAACAAGTAAAACGGCTTATTAATGACACTACTGCAGTTTCATACCAGAAGAGAGTGAATTGGTGTTAAATATATAACTTTGGTTTTTGTTTAGATAGGGTCCCATTAGTTTGATGTGCTTAATACAATTTATATAAGTAATATTATTACGGTACATTCAAAGCTATGTTTAAGTGAAGTCTAGCGGTAAATAGACGAAAGTAGGCTACCCAGCTCTTGCGGGGACCAATCAGAGAGCAGCATTTCATCCCCACCCCTCCCTAGGCCACGCCCCCTAGCCAATCAGAGCTCAGCATTCCACCTAGGCCACGCCCCCTAACCAATCAGAGCTCAGCATTCCACCTAGGCCACGCCCCCTAGCCAATCAGAGAGCAGCATTCCCCAGCCAATCAGAGAGCAGTATTTCCCTTAAGCCATGCCCCCCTGGTGTCCCACGTGGTCTATCCTCACACGTGTTCTAACCTCACTTTTATTTTCCCGCCAAATAACGTAACCTTAAGCCATGCCCCCCTGGTGTCCCACGTGGTCTATCCTCACACGTGTTCTAACCTCACTTTTATTTTCCCGCCAAGTAACGTAACCTCATCTCCCCATGCAAATATTGTAAATGTGATTGGTAAGGATTGAACCTGTGAACCTCTTAGATCAACGACTAACGCTACTCCCGCTATGATACATCACCATACCAAAAATCAACATTTCACCCCGACCAGAAATAAAACGTTTGGTGATTGGTAAGGTTCGAACCCGTGAACATCTGGCTCATACACAGTCTCATACACAGTCAGCTACTAGAAAGAAACATTATTCAGATTACCAATCATCCCAAAAATACTACACCTAAAAATACTACATCTATGAAATGTAAGTTTAACATCGAACATATTGGTGGCCTTTACAAAGGCCGTTTTTTATGTTCAATGGTAAAGTTCCGTTTAAGCCTTCTTTCAGTTGTTTTTACCATTGGATACGTGAATTATCATTTCTTTTGTCATTTTTATTGACTGCAGTATATTATAGGTATATGTAAATAAGACTCAGCAAATATTGTGATTGGTAAGGATCGAACCCATGAACCTCCGGCTCATATACAGCTTCATACACAGCCAACTGATAGAAAGAAGATTACCATCATCCTAACATTACATAACATCTATGAAATGTTGATTTAACGTTCAACATTTCGTGGCCTTTACAAAGGCCATTTTTTATTCTCAACGGTAAAGTTCCGCTTAAGCGTTTTTTCAGCTGTTTTTAACGGGGACAGCTCACTTACTCTACAGATCATAGACTATACGAGCTTTTTAAATAATATTGAAGGTTCACTTGCACTACAGGCTCGTATACTATACGAGCCTATCGAAAATAAAAAGTAAATGAAGAGGGTTAACTTACTCTACAAATCATTGTGCCTATGAGCCTCGTGTATTATATTTAAAAATACAGTAGGAAGGTTCGCTTACTCTACAGATCATAGTGACTATGAGCCTAGCTTACGAATTATTTGATAATTCAGGAATCGGCTCGTATAGTATACGAGCCAAAATAATGAATAATATAAATTATAGGAATAGGCTCGTATACTATACGAGCCTGCAGAAAAATATTAGATGGCTCACTTACACTACAGATCATTGGCACAATGATCCGTAGAGTAAGTGAACCCTCTTCAAAATATTAGATGGCTCACTTACTCTACGGCTCATTTAGCTACTCGTTGCGCGGTTTGCGTTCGTGAAACTCTAGGCGCTATGCCCGGCTTCGACTGCTGCGACTGCCTACATAAGTGTATTGCATCACCTCAATTATTTATTAAAACGAAATAAATATGTATGCACAAGTAAATTTATTACATTTTTGGACTGAATACTTTAAAAATGGAGGGAGCATGACTTTTATGTTTAATTAAATTAAAAGTTATAGAATAAAACATATTTTGACTATGTGATTTGATCATGTTATATAATACACACTTGTATGATCCAGATACAGAGCTACAGACAAAACCTGTGGTCCGATTTAGATTAAATTTTGTATCTGGATTCATCCACGAGTCACTAATTTTTTAAGCACGGGTTGAGAAATAATGGCAAAAATTTATAAAAACAGTTCACCAGTTTAGAATATTTCTCAGTTACTGTGAGTTGCAAAAAAAGTGTATACAGAAGCATTTGTGTTCACAGAAAATATAGAGGACTAGATGTATACAGAAGATATATTAAAATACAATACGCATACAACTATCAACGTTTACATATGTAAAATTAATGAATTTGTTGTATTGAGTATTTTTAACATTATGACGAAGCCTTAACAAAATATATTTTTTTAAGGAGTTCTAGGGTGTTAAACTATATTGTATTTATCTTTTGTGGAAGATTCTGTCCACGATTTATGATTGCTAACAATTTAATACAAAGATTTAAGTCTCTGTACGTGAAGACTAAAAACACGAAACAAACTTTAAAGGGATAGAAAAGATTTGATCAGGAGCTGGCGTTTGATACCTTTTGGGAATAAATATAGCCTCTACTTCAAAGGTATACATGGTGAGGTAGCCTCTGGAAGTCCATCTTCAGGTTAACAAAAACGTCAATATGCCATCTAACCAATTTGGTTAGATGACCTATTGACGTTTTCTGAAGATGGACTTATTTTCAAGTCCGAAACTATAGTAGTGTAATACTGAAGAAGGATCACTTGACTAAGCCAGGTAACTTAAACCATTTAGCTTAAAGTTATACAAGTTGGTTTCACACCAACATTTCATGCACATATGAAATCTATATAATTAATACGCGAACACGAAGTTTGTCGGTTGAATCCTCCACCATTTCTAAACCGATTTTATCCACTGACGTCTCATTGGAAAGAGCGTGTTGCGTAGATTTGCAAACTGGCCTAAAATTTTTGAAAAAGTCCCTTGGCCTCTGCCACAGTGGCTTTTTATTAAGTTCCCATGTTATCTTTACGAAGAACATATTATTGTTTACATCAGCTGTTTAATTTAATTGTGTTCTTTGTTTTTCAATTCAACGAAACGCATTGGTTACATTAACTGATTTTGTGGAAATTAAATATCTATCTATATATTAATTACGAAAGCCGATTCTTTGCGTCAAAATTGTGGGCGACTGGGTAGTCGTAGAACGACGGGAGAGGGTTCAAATTAAAGGTCTCGATCCCGGAAAAATTGTGAAATTCCCCAAATTTTAACACAAAATTAGACATAACCTTTGACTTAGTCAATGATATAACGTAAAATGTTCTCCATAAGAATAGCATTAGAAGCCATTTGTCTGTTGATTTTTGTTTACCTCAATACAGCTGATCGTGATTTATCATTAAGCCAGTAAGCATTTTACATTTGGATTTAACTCGTTTGCCAGTAAATTCTGCAATGTACTGTATACTATATAAAACCAGGGATGACGTTACATACAATTGAGACTTTTGTCGTTATGTCTTAGAATGTTGAAATTAATTTTACTGTGCAATTTGCAAATTTGTGTATTTGTATGTAAATTAGCCAAGCGCATGAAATTTAGTAGAATCGTGGGAGATGGTTAAAATAAAAGCAAATGGAAGTAGAATGGCTGAAATACTTAAGCTTTGGTTTTTTTAAACATATGTTCACGAAGTTTACAAAATTCTTTTACTTTGATTACATTTCTTCACATTAGTAGGTTATTGTTGTGCTGCGTGCTGAAGGAATGTTTAACATGAAATAGCCCCATTGACTAAATAATCAACGATGCAAGATTAGTTAGAAAACTTCTGTTTTGTTTTTATTTCAAAACATATGTTGAAAATTTATTCAAAACTTTTGTTTTAAATTTCATAACATTTAATTTGACACGTAATTGTAGTGTTTAATCTATACTTTGTATCGAGTGGAATAACCTTAACAGTTACTCTAGAGAATAACCTGGGAATAAAATTTGAAATAGGTTTGTACAGGCAATACATATATTCCTTTCATTAATTACTATAACAAATTCCAATGGGCGGAAAAATAAAATTGTTTGGAGTAGATTTTAACCAGGTATCTACTGTCTGTTGCTCCAAGGAAAAAAGGTTAAAATAATATAGCCCAACATGCATTGTATATATATATACAATCTATATAGATAGTGAAGAGAGAATCTATAACAGTAAACCCTGGAGGTAGTTTTCGATTCTTCATGTTTCACTAACCAAAAATATGTACCTATATTAATTGCTGATGAATTTGTTTTCTTGATTGGTTTCATTAACCTGATAATGGAACCCTAACCAATGGCAAAAGAGTTAGTAATCAGTCGATGATTAGCTTTTTTAACTGTAGGCTAAATAAATAATATAAACGGTAAAATGTTTTCAAACAAAATTTACATCAATTGAATGAAAAATAATATACTATTAACATGACTATAGCTGATATGGCTTAGCTGTCGGCTATCTGTACATTGCGTCATAACAGCAGACAGCGCTGTGTTATTAACTTAAAAATTATAACGGATTAGCAAATAAATACTTTACTATGGTCTTAACAAACTATGAACCCACTGGACGTTTAAATTGGCCTATTGTAAAGAGTGTATAAAGTCAACCACAGCTTTAGGAGGAATCCCACCACATAAGCTGACACAGAGAGTAGTTTATATTTTATATTGATCAGAAACGAAACTAGGGCAGCCTTTACACTAATTCAGTTGTGTCTGTACAAAAGGAGTAGAGCTATAATATTAGAAATAATAACTGGGCCAGGGTACTAATATGAGTACATGTATTATTGTAGCACTGTATCGATTCTGACACATAGATAATTTTATTCTTAGTTTGTTTAAATATTACAATAGTTTGTTTTACATTTGAGCTTTTTAGGGACTTATATCCGTACAAGCCACTAGTTGATCAATATAAAGCCCAAAGTACACATGAACTTTTGTGAAAACTACAAGTCATACCCCCATAAACAATATACTTAAAATGTTCGTCATGACGAGAAAACTAGCGCAAAATTATCCATTATTTCATAAACTGCCCTTAAAGGTCGTAATTGCTTTCCAAGGAAACATAGGAAAGTCATAGAACGCCACCAAGTAGCAGAAATCGAGATTTTTTAAAAATATTATCGTTATCATCCTATATAAAAGAAGAACACCAACAATATGAAGATTCCCACAAACAATGAACAAGGATGTTATCGAAAGTGATACTATTTTGTAGGAAACACGGACTTAACTTTATGATGATTTGCAAAGGAAACCCCTCTAATGCCGAATTAAACCGGTACGGCAAGGACATTATATATGTTTTCATAAAAGTCAAGTGATATTAAAATAACATGACTACATCCAAGAAACCTTAACAAAACTTGCATTGAAGGATTCGCATTATTCACATTCAAGGGAAACAAAAACCCATCTGAACAACATTAGGGCCTTACAATTCTGCATATTTTCAGGTAAATATAACTTACGTTATAACAGTAACTAGCCAAATTAATGCCAATATATCTATCAAATATTACAATATGTATAATTTTACACTAATTTTTAATGAAACAGTATGTATTTCTTGTAATTTCAAGCAATACATAATGGTAATTTGTAGGAAATTTTATTCTCTTTCAGAATATCACGCTCCACTTTGGTCGATTTCCTCGCCATTTCAAAGTTATTTGCAAAAACGTTAAGCAACCTCCAAATGTATAGTGGTGAGAAAATACTGAATTAAAGATGTTGTTTATAAGCTTCGTACAATTAAATCTACAGTTCTACTGAACCGATTTTATTAATTAATAGGTCATTGGATAGCATAATTTGTGAATACTGTATTTGCAAATAATTATGAAAGTACTGTTGAGGTTGCAAGCAAGATCGTTTGGATATAAATCGATGATAAAGAACTCAATTTTTGAACAATTTGTGTTGGTCGTGATTTAGCTGTGTGCTTTAATGAAATGGGAGTGGTATTTCATTGAAGGTTCTTAGGTCAAAACAAATAGAATAACGTAGTTAGAATTAAGTAAATATATTTAAAACTAAATTCCATATCCAAGATATAATACAAGTTTATACTTTATGATTGAGCGATACAGTATCTTGAACTTAACTGATTAAAACTATCAATATCTCAAGTTAAAGCTTTTGAAGTATTTTAAGACCAAGACATATAAAATAACTTAAATAAATATAGAGTTACGTATCATTGATTGCAGATAGGCAATTATCGTTGATTCGTGATTCAGCAGTGTGCTTTAGGTAGTCCGATCTCAATAAACAATAGCTCAAATAAATCTGCGGTACGTCCTTAGTTGGCCAAAATTATGAAAATCGGTCGGGTAGAAGAGCTAACCCGACTCGGAAAAGAAAAACCAACTATTTTTATAGATGGTAATAATTGGTTAACCAGTATGTATAATCTAATCATACGAAACATCTTACTAATATTATAAATGTGAAAGTTTGTGTGTTTGTTTGTTTGTTTGTTTGTTTGAAGTTCGATCACGCTTAAACCACTGGACGGATTGGGCTGAAATTTGGCATGATGATAGCTTACATTCCCGATTAACATATAGGCATATTCTTATCTCAAAATTCTTTCGGGCTCCGCCTCAGTGGCTCTGTGATTCGCCATGTTTACCTTATGAGTATTCATATTTAAAGGGAATTAAAGAATTTAGTCAGCTGTTTCAATTAAAAAAGTTGGTTCTATCATACGGAAAAGCATTAAAAAGTTATAAGATTTACCAACAGGGTGCAGCACTATATTTTTCTTTGCATTTATGAAAACAGCTAATTTTAACTAAGCAGCAAAAAACTGTGATTCGCAATGATAACTGTCAAAGTAGGATCGTTTACAGTTATGTTTATGTTTTTCATTTCATGAATAATTTGTGATATTTTGCGAATTGTTGATAATTTATTTTTCTCTATTGTTTAGGTGAAGTGGTAGAACATTATGGCTATGGGAGATGTGTAATACTATAGAATACTGTAAATTTAAAAAAGCAAATTTTATCTAACTGTGTCCTCCCTTATTGCAAACGCAAAGCTTGAGTATAACTGCAATAAGCATTTTATACTTATATTTCAACCCCGTACGAAGGACGGGTACTCTGCTAGTGTGTTAACAATTCAACAGCTTATTGTTATCTAATTAATTTTTCTTTATAAATGTTGTTGTTAACAATTTGCATTTGTAATTAAAGTGTGTTCATTAGGTTTAGTATGTGATTCTAATGTTATGTGCTTAAACTGTACCATTAATATTAGTGAGTAAAGTGGTGTATGGATTTCATAACCATTATTTTACTAGAGACCGTTGTGTTTAACCACAACGGGTACTGTTGCTAGTTAGTATATAAATGAGTTCTTTACCCTTTATTTGTAATATAAATTACATCATTATATTATGTAATGACATTTTTAAGAGGGTTGACCCAATTCCAACTGTAAATTGTATGTGTTGTTTAAATAACTGGGGTTCTGTCATTAACTTGTACAAAACTACAGGGTCTATATTTAAACAACTTAATAATCACTTCTACATCACAAACACAACACGCAACATTGAATTGAGAACAGACTGTTGCTAGTAGATCTATAAAGCAATTCCTTTGCTTCCTTCATTAGATATAAAATATGGACTAACAAGATTGGGCAACATTTAATTGCGAAGCATTCGTTTTGGCTTGAAACTGTCAGATATTGTATTTGCGAAGGTTATTATGTATTCCTATACAGTAATAGTTTTTCCAGCATATCTGGAAAAGTGCACACTAAATATGGAAACCAACTCCTGTTCTGAATTTAAGAAATTTCTACTTACTCACAAGATTCCCGTACGTAGAACGGGCACCAGCTAGTAGTTTAATATACTTACTTTAATAAAACCACTCGGTCATTATAGAATATCTACTGTGAAATAGGGATGTGATTCCTAATTCCAAATCAACTAATTATTATTTATTATTTAATTATCGTCTTCAAATTAAGTGATGGTTGCTTTTAAAATAATAAATTTAACATAAGCAAATCCGTATCTATCTGCAGCAAACCTTCAGACTAAGCGAATTTCCATTTACCTGGCTTAATTAATACAAAGATTAATTATTCCCTTAAAATGGTCATTTTTCCTATTAAAATAACATTAAGTTAATTTTAATATGAGTACTTAGGTTTGCTGCTACAGGGAAGATAGGTGTGTTTTTGTTGAAATGTTGATAGCTAAGTATGATTGTTATTGGTCTGCCAATCCTGTAATACTTTACAATTGCTCGAATTCGAGCAACATGTACACTAGTACTTATTTAATACGCAAGCAGGATTTTTGTGACGATTACTCCTCCGAAACTACTGAACCGATTGACATGTTTTTGGTCTCATTGGAAAGAGCGTAACGTGAAGTTGTGCAGGAGACTTTCATTTTAGGGAAATAATTAGAGAGTGAGGCCCTGGGGCCCTTTAAAGTTTCGTATTTCTCCATAGATTAACATGGGAAACAAAAATTGTTATGAGCCTCCAGCTGTGCTGTTGTCAGAAATTAAAAGTGAGAAGAAGAACATAATGTTAATTGTAAACAGTCAATAAGTTTGCTAATTTAACAGTTTGCTACAAACATTTACTGACTTGGTTGAAATGAAATGTTTACTATTTGAATTTGGGTTGGCGTCAATATTACAATAGAAAAAAGCGAGAGAGCCTGGGTAAATTGATGTCTTCAAAAGAAAACTGAATTAACACTGTGCTGCATTTCTTAGTAAGCATTGAAAGAGCTGATTTAAACTATGGAAATATAGGAAAGTCATTTATAACACCACCAAGGAGAAAAAATATAATTTTGTTTAGAATTTATAATTGTTATTATGGCAATCTAATGAGGCTATGAGTAAGGCTATTTGTAGAAAACACTAAAAAAAAGATTAGCTTTTGACAAATGATAAGATATTTACAGAGATTATATCGATATGTTATGTAGCTACATCATGAGTATTTCCAAAATCTTTGAGTCGAATCTTTTTTACATTCGTCAGAAATTATGACTGTTATTCGTTTTAAAATAACGCCTTTAATACTTAGCATTTGCTCGAATTCGAGCAACAGGGACACTAGTTTTAAATATTGAGTCTTCTTACAAAATTAATGTCGACATTATCTAGGGGTTGTTCGGCAAAAATTTTATTTTTAATGATCCCCTAAACAGAAAAATATAACGGTGTAAGATCGCAGGACCTTGAGGGCCAATCAATTTGCAAGAGAATTTGAAGTTTGAAACAACAATTAAAATCTATGCAAATATATAGTTACAATTGTAAAAAACCGCTTTGAAAAATGCATTGAAGTTAGTAAAATAGCATAGTTTGAACAATTCCTTTAAGTTTACAACCTATGTGTAGTGTAAATTCAGTTTCAATATAATTATTATATAAGAGTCATCTGCAAAAATCGTCCCACTAGCATTAAAAGGCATCATGCGTGGGAACGCATATAGCTTCCGTTTCCCAGGAAATTTATAGACTTTTGAGCACTAACTTCTGTCACAGTATTATTCTTATTTCCTATCCAAAATATAAAATTTGTTTAGTCGAATTTGACGCTTTGGTAAACTAGTCAGTCTACCACTTGAGTTTGACCGTGTAAGTTGGTGTCCGCTATTGCGATTTATGTTTTTGGAATAAAGTGAATAATGAATCCGATAGAGTTTCCGGAGGTGCTCGAGTGCGACGGGTTGATGGGTGGTAAACTGTTTCACATTGGTGATGGATATTATTATGCAAAATATGTGAAAAAAATGACAATTTTTCATATGTGCGTTGCAAAACAAGGCTTTGCAAAGGGGGGGCGAAATTAATTAAAGTGAACGGTAGTCTTCAACTGCAACGCACTCGGACGGATGTGAACCGGATATGATTTACGAAGAAAGTGTAAAGCTGAGGCAGTGTATTTTAGATCGATGCAAAGTCGAAAGAGTCCCGTTAACAACAATATTCAGGGAGGAATGCAACAGGTAAGCTATTAACTGATTTTGTAAATTCCTCTGCCTGTAATATTAGTTAGCCGATTGTAATGCAATTACCTTTGAATTGTATTCATTGGTAATCATTTTGTCTGCTGTCTTTAATGTAAATTATATTTGTTTAAAGTTTTTTTATAGCATAGGGCCTAGATATAGTTTCTTTAATATCTCAAAAGACGATTGATAAGGCACAACAATATTTCTAAAGTTTATAACAGCTGACTTAGTTTTGCTAATGATTTATTGTGAGTGAATAAACTGAAGATGGAAGGATTTGTGATTAAATATGAAGAAGAGTGACATTACAAAAATGTTCATTTAAATTATATAATTAGTATTTTTGCAACTTCAAAATTGAAGCTTAAAACGTCAAAAAATAAAGAAAAAACCAATATTCGATAAATTTATTTGATCTAGAGTGTGTAATTCATTTTTTATTGATGATGCTGATGAAGCATGCGGCTGGTTTGTTACAAATATCCGTGATCTGGACTTTGACAAACTCAAATGTTTCGTTTGTGGAGAGATTCTACCTGTTCTTTGGAGTTTAGACAAGTGACCCAGTTTCCACACCACGGTAAGCTGTTAGGCTAGGCCGTAGGGTCCCGGCGCGTTCTTTTTGTTAACCCAGAGCTTCACCAAGAGTCCTAACCTCTGGGGTAGGCTGCCCCAACCACCGCAGCCTACGGTGATGGCCACTCCATAACAGATTTGCCACCTCCCACTTTTTTTTGTCCTTTGACTAATGTAATGGGTTATTTACTTGGTGAAGCCTATTAATTAACCCTTTTTTGAATCCCAGCGAGCGGTTCTTTGCATTTTATCATTTAAATTTGTAATACAGTACTATAAGGTGGTTTGAAAATAATTTTGAGCCAATTTATTTATATAATTTATTTATTATTTGTCGTGTTTCTCACAGTATATATCATCAAATATCATTTTTGAATGCTGTTTAGTCTTACTTGGATGAACTACCAAGTTGTTGTCACCATATGCAAAATGGCCCATTTCCTTAGGCAGAGCCAACGGTAAAAACTGGTATTTAGACTGATTAAGGGATTTTCAAAAATGTAGATATTTTTAAAAAGAAGACCATTTGAATCGAATAATAAATTAAACACAATATTAGTTTTACCCGAGTTGCTGGGGACTGAAAGGAGCAGCAAATTAAGTCTAGTAACAGATGGCCGTGTTTATTTTTAGATGCAAGACCCTCGCCAAAATACTTGTCATAGTTTCTTAACGTCAAAGGGGGGCTCTGCTGCGCCACACCCATCGTGTTCAACTGATTGTAGCACACTCACCCTATCGTTTATAAATACGACCGGATGCAGCTGCTTGATCTACATGTAGCCGTCACCGGATGTATGTTCTAAATAAGAATGTCGCTTTTACTAAGCCACGTGTCACTTTTCTTGTCAAAGCCAAGCCATCTGACTTTTATTTTATCTCCTTTCCGTTGTAACACTCTTTCAACTAAATATACATTTCCGGTCTTTGATTTATTTAGCTCTTGTTCATAAAACCCTCCCTTTAGTATTTCACCATTATGGTCTTTGAGTACATATGTAGGTGGTTTTGTCGGTTTGATTGCGTAAATGGTGAAAACCTCGTTTGTCCAGTTTGGCAGATAGCCTTTAGTGAAAACTCTTTTATACTTGCTTATCCTAACACTATCTCCCAGTTTATATTTTGGTGCCACCCTTTTTCCCTTCTTGTTTATCCTTTTTAATATTTCCTTTACATTCTTTTGTTTCACATCTTTTGGTTTCATACCAATTGTTCTATGTACCGAGTTATTATATCGCTTGAGAATATCAGGAAGTAATGATAACCATTCATATGTTCCCTTAGCGGTAAACTCTTTCCACATCCACTGTTTCAAAGTTCTGTTAAATCTCTCCACGATACTAGCTTTTAAATCGCCAAACGTAGAATAATGGTTAATTCTATACTTTTTCATGAGAGCACCAATATGTTTATTAAACCATTCGGTTCCCTGATCGGTTTGAAAGTGTTTCATCTTATGTTTGATCAATATAGGTTCAAGTGCCTTGGCAACTGCTGGACCTGTCTTATCTTTTAACGGGACTGCAAAACTGAATTTTGAAAAACAGTTAATCATAGTCATTATGTACCGATTAACTTTATTTAACTTTGCATAAGGCTGCATCTCTACGAGATCGGCCTGGTACAAATCATTCAACCCTTTAAGAGTCACTTTCCGTCTAGTGTAATTCTTTCTAGCAGGTTTGTGTAGCTCTTCAGCTATAGCACGTCTGACATCCATTGTTAAAATGATACAACTTAACAGTGTATTGATAACTTATTAAGTTTTTAGAAATGCTGCGGCCCCTCCACCGCAACAGCTCTCGATGGCCTCCAAAAACAAACTAGTTGCCATCTCCGTTTATTATTCTTATTTTTACATTTAGATTTTACAATATTTACAAGTGACTTTATGGAAGATAAATAAAGGAGCCATGCAAATGCGGCATGTTTCTTTTGGTACCTTAAATTTTGGATACATGTATCGCCTTATATGTCTCTTCGCCTTAAGTGAGAAGGAAGATCAACCATTCTTCCACAGTCAATACATAACCTACTAGAGCCTCGAAAAGACTCGTAGTATTTTAGGGTTACATAACCACAGTTTTCTTTATGATAGTTCAAAATGTCCTGCCATAGCGTTGATGGAAGATCAACACTTTCTTTTACATAAAGTAAAAGGATGACGGTTGTGTAAATCTTTCTAATTGGAAGCTCGGACAGGGACAACATGATGGTAAGAATGTTCCAAATAGAATAGACTATCTTTTTATTTGCCCCCAGAAAAGCTGCGGCCCCTCCACCGCAACAGCTCGTGACGGCCTCCAAAAACAAACTAGTTGCCGTCTCCGTTCCCCCAAAACGTCTCTTACCACCTTCTCAAGGATGGGATCATGGATTGTAAACAGGAACATCTCAATCTGGTCCATTTGTATAGACGTGCTGCACAAACGGTGCATCTATCTCTTGGAGTTTTAAATTTTGGTACACATACAATCGTTCCAAACCATCGGAAAGAAATATTCGCTGCCTCTCCAAAATCCTTACAAAACTCTTCATTGTCGAAAAAACAAATATGGTAGTAGACATAGCCGCAGTTTTCATGGTGGTAATTGAATATTTAATCTTTAATCATAGGTGGGATTGCTGCTTGCTTTACAGTATTTAAAAGAAACAGATTATCAGTAATCGTTCTAGCTGAAAACTCGAGTAGGTACAACATGGTGGTGTAAAGGTTCCAAGTGGAATGACACTTACCCCTCCACACGTGGTTTACGGGCCTTTTAGTCAGCCGCGCCAGTGACCTTCACACATGGTTTACAGGCTTTTTAGTCAGCCGTGCCAGTGACCAACATTCACTCATGGTTTACGGGCTTTTTAGTCGGCCGCGCCAGTGACCAATAGCATTCACACATGCACAAGGAGTAGCCCAAGTCCCTCCAGATTTGAGCGCCTCAATGTACAAACAGATTTAAAAATAGCCCCACTCCAGTTGGATCTCAGTCACCATGTGCTTCGCATCATGTTTCGGGTGGGTGTTTTCCATCAAACGCGAGCCGGTGGAGCCAATATACGAAGAACTTCAACCTCTGGATCTAAGGCCACCACCGTTACCGCCAAGAAAAACTGCGTATGCCGCCATTAAGGTATGTAGCGATAGTGGAGAGGGGAGCGCTACACATGTGCAGCATGTGCAACATGTGTTCAGTGTCCAACATGATCTCTCTAGTGTTGGTTGTAAATGATTTCATTCAAAATTATTTATGGTGTAGGATTTGTTAATTTTTAAATTTAAGCGAAGAAAAAGAAGACGAAGACACAGATTCGGTATTTGGGTTTAATTGGTAGCAAGGAGGGTGGAATGGCTGGAACGAGGTGGATGTTGGGGACTGGGAGTACTTGAGTGATAGTGATGATTTAGGAGTTGAGATTTTGGTGAGTTTTTTGAATTTTAAACCCATATGGAAGTGTATCATAATTGCTACTATGTTTCCTCTTTGGTCCCGTAATTTTAAACTGTTTGACTTCACTGATTGTAACTATGTTCCTATTCTTTGTTCGTCTGATTCTATTTTCCTCAATGTCCATTGTTTGTGCAGCATCACCAAGGACCATCTCTTTCAAACTGTCAAATCCAATCTTTTTAGAAGTTTTCATGTTTAATATAAGCCCTTTTACTTTACATACGGGAATCAATTTTTGTTTGTTTGTTGACCACACAAGGTATGCATAGGTTTTCGGACCTCCAGAAACAAACTCTACTATATATGATCCAGGGCCGTACTCGGCCAACTCATCGGTCATTTCCCCTAGATAATCTCCCGTGGGGACTCTGTACAAACCACCCTTATATACATATAGTACAGAATCAGTATCATAATACAATACCTGACCACCCAGGGCATCTAGATGCTCATAGAGCTTCAATCTCGCTTGGGCTGTGGTGTAAGCTGCCAACACAACATTTACATTTTGCAATGGCTCCCCAACCTCCTCAATATACTCCCAGCTGACAACAAGAACCTTATCATTGACAATCTGTACTCTATTTACATCTATTTCAGGGCTAGTTAACATTTTGAAAAGTGTTTTAGGGTCCCTGACGATTGTAGCTTTGGTCTGATTTTCACGCTGTCCAAATTTTCCCCAAAAAGAGTTCAACATCAGTTTAGCTAACGACCTCAATCCACCATTCTTGATAATTTGGTCTTTTTCCAGTTGGACACCCTCTTTTTTAAAATAATCGTCAACGTACTGATCCTTATCTTCCTCGGTTTCACACCAACTAGGGAACCCAGTTGCTTCCTGTTTCATTTTTAAAAATTTATTTATAAAGTCAGTGAACAATCCCCCGTTTTCATATGTGGCTACCTTATACTCCCAAAGTTCATACATGTCAAGCACAACATAACCCTTTTCTACAGCTTTACGAACTTCGTCCATGGTCCAGGTCCCAATAAGTGCTCTGTCACCACTTTCGTGGTCGCAATCAGTTTGAATCTGACCATCTCCACAAGTCGCACACAAAACAAACATTAACTTGTCATTCATTTTGGCTGGGAGAACGGGGTGATAGAGCTCACGAGGTGGAAGTACTTTACACTTTAATAGACCCTCAACATTGAGACCTCTCTGTCTACACTCTTTGTCTCCTACATAGATCGTTGGATGGCCTACAGGGTACTTGCCATATTTACATACCCAGGGATAGAGAGAGCATACATCCACATACTCAATGGTTTCCCCTTCGGCGCATTTGTGATAGGTTTTGGCATTCCCGGTTCGGCCCCCAAAAAATGCTTGCCTCGGATTCAGAGGTAAATTGTTGAGGATCGGCAACTTTTCTAGGTGTTTCAGGTTTTCTGTCTTTTTTAACTTTCTAAACTCACATTCCCACATTTGTACAACGTTATCACCCAACTTTGCTATTTTCGATTTGGTCCGTTCATACCGCAAATGGAGTGAGTCAGAGGGATCCTCTTTCAAAGCAAGTTCACGATCATAGGGAAAGCATTTAGGGCAGCCATGCCAGTAGCAGCCTTGAAATTCATAAATATTTTGACCGTCAAAACCATCAACTTTCATTCCACTAATCTTAACTTCTTTTCCACGGCCGGCGTGTTCTATTCTAACTCCACGTTTCTCCTCTTCCCACGTTAGCCACTGTAACGCGATTGCCGATTGGGCGTCTGTAAGCCTATAGCCATTTTTAGGAACGATGCCGATGGTATTTTTCTTCAAAAATTTCCGACGGAAGGCCAAGTTACAAGCACTGGCAATGGTTACAGCCTCGAGAAACGGGTCCACATTACACTCTTGCAGGAAAATTGAACGGAACTTTAAACAAGCTTGAGCCAAGATATCAACGTCCGACATACAATACTCTAGGATTTCTTTCTTAAAGTCAAATGTAACGTGGTTTCCAACCTGATCATTATACCATCTTTCAAAATCTTTGTGTGATTTTTCAAACATAGATTCTGGGCAGTAAAACTCCTTTGCCGGCATAGGACCCACATAATTTTGATTCTTAAGGGTGTTGAAGAGGTGGGGAAAATAGCCTTTCTTCTTTTCCGGGGGAAGGTCAAAGGCTTTAGGTAGTGCAGCAAGAGGCATAGGGAAATAACTAAGTGAATCAACAAACCTCACATTGTCAATCTCCATCAAAATTACCTTAGTTCCCCGCATTACAAGTTTCGGAGTGAACTTCGTATCCTCCAGCACATACTTGAGCAAAAACTGGAAATCAAAGCCCTGCCCATTGTGTGCGATGACACAGACATCTTTAAAATTTTTACGGACTTGCATCACATAGTCCATGAACTGAGTGATTGGTTCAGAACTAAACACTCGCGTACGATTTTTACAAGCCATACAAAATTTAGCCTCAATACACTGATAGCAAAACTGTTGTGACACACACAAGTTCACTTGATGCAATTTAGACTCGGGATCTGAGGGCAGGGACTCATCTTGACGGGTTTCCAAGTCAAAGAAAATAAACAAAAAGTTTTTGGATTTAGGCTTTCTTGTGTCTGGTTTCATATAGCATTTGTGGTTAGGGTCTTCAAATGAACAGCAAGGTTTGCAATATACTTCACCACATTTATGAGGCTTAGACCGATCTCTAATCCAAACCAATTTCCCACAGTCTAGACACTTTTTTACATTTTTACATCTATCAGCTTGATGCGCGATAAAACATCTCTGATTTTTATAAGTCATGTTACATTTAGGGCACAGAACACCACCACTCTCCACTACACAAGGAGGTGAGATAGTTTGACACTGTGGGCAAATGTTTGAGCAACGATGCTCTCTTTTATGGTCGTAGGGTACATGACAGGCTTCACAGAAATAATTACAAACAAAAGCAGCAGTCAAACAATTAATCACATTGTAGTGTCCATTGTGAAAAATCAAGTTAATTTTGAACTTGGGGTTTTCTACATTTCCCTCAAAGTAGACATCACGTCCTTTCCTGTCATAGTTGTACACGACAATTTTGTAGTCTCTCAAAAACCCCTGAAATTTTTCAAGTTCCGGGATCCCAGCTCCACCCTCTGGCATTTCAACCCTGGCTCGACACACAAGTTCCTGAGCCCTAACAGTCTGTCTTTTCCCATCATCTTTTCTAACTGCATTGTAAAGGGGGTCTTTGGTTACATTGGCCATAGCCACTACAATTGCACGGGGTAAACACAATTTATCTTTATTATTAATGATAACAATTCCCCGTCTTGACTTGCATTCCTCATCAAACGTATTGTAAAACCCAGGCCTTACTCTCCCAGAACCTACAGGAAGATTAATTCTAGTGCATTCCACTTTAAAGGTGTCGGTAGATTTGATGGATTCAGAGTTTGATTGCACAATACCACCAAAGATTTGCCACAAAACATTTTCATCAATTTCAGTAGCCGGACGAAAATTTACATAGCCAGGTGCTTTTGATTTCAAGTTGAGACTTTGTAGAGTAAACCCAAGTTGATCGTTTTCAAATGCTTGTTCTTTCATACTATTTACAATTTGCGCAAACCCTTGTCTCAACCAATCAATCTCATTAGTCTCTGGAGGCGGATTAGTGAATTTAAATACTGTTTTACTTCCATACAATCTAAATTTATTTACATAAGTTTGATCAGTACTAATCAAAGTAACAGGCTCAACTACTTTAACGGGTTCAACTACTTCATCGGATACATTATCAGCCATACTTACATCCATCGTAGTCAGATGCCTAGAGCAAAGTGAAAGGGACACAGATACACTAGTTCTAGTGGGGGCACACAGCTAAATATAGCACACGGATTGCACAATACAACACAGGGACACAAGATGTGGTGGGGGCACAGCTGCGCGCACACAAAGCTTAATATAACACACTGATTGCACAACACGTTACACAAAAGAAACAATGTTCACTTACTATAAAACTGATGTACTACACAATAAATAATCAGACTAACATTAACACTAGAAATAACTTGCAAACATAACCTCAAAACGTCAAACACAAGAGCACACATCCAACACGTTCAACTGCCAAAAGCAAAGTGAAAGAAAATTAGTACTGAAAAGTATAAATAGCAAAAATTGACCAATCACACAACAGATTACCTATTTATGACCAATCACGTACAAGCTTATTACAACCAATCAGCAACCAGGATACACACAATTAACACTTCCTTGTTTTGTTACAGAACCGTGATGATGATGAAGAAGAAGAAGAAAATTTGTAGAAATATAATGTTTGCAATAACTTTTTAGATTAATGTAAATTAATAGGTATTAGTAATAGCCATTAAACAAAACTTTACAAATGACCACCAATTCTTCTTAGACATTACTAATTTTTAGATAGAGAAATGTAAATTTAAATCGTAGATAGATAGTATTAAACCATAGTATTAAAACCATTATATACTAAGCAATGTGTATAATTATCCAAGAAAAAAACATTAAATTTTTATTTAATTTTATAAAATTCTACATGCTGTAGTCCATAACAAAAGCGAATCAAATGATAATTCACGTATCCAATGTTAGCAGCATCTTGTTAACAGCACAAAAAACGCTTAAGCGGATCTTTACCGTTGAGAATAAAAAACGGCCTTTGTAAAGGCCACCAAATTTTAAAACGTTAAATCAAAATTTCATGGATGTTATGTAGTGTTAGGATGATGGTAATCTGAATAATGTTTCTTCCTAGCAGTTGGCTGTGTATGAAGCTGTATATGAGCCGGAGGTTCATGGGTTCGATCCTTACCAATCACAATATTTGCTGAGTCTTATTTACATATACCTATAATACTGCAGTCAATAAAAATAACAAAACAAATGATAATTCACGTATCCAATGTTAAAAACAGCTGAAAAACCGCTTAAGCGGAACTTTACCGTTGAGAATAAAAAATGGCCTTTGTAAAGGCCACGAAATGTTGAACGTTAAATCAACATTTCATAGATGTTATGTCCAAGTCCAAGTTCATATGATTGTGGCGACTAGCGCCACGTCTGGGGGAAGTGCCTGCTCGCTGGGAGCATATACTTCCGGTCTGCTGTGGGTCCAAGCCCTGGTAGCTCAGCTACCTGTAGACGTCAACGTCGTTCCTGGGGGTTAGTCGTTGATCTGGGGGCGGAGCTGCGGAACATCCTCAGCGACCAGGTCCCTGATATGTTCCCACGGAGAAACATCCGCCGTCTCTTCAAGTCTCGCTCGAAGGCCGTCTACGAAGTCTCGGAGAGTTGTCACTGCTGTGGAGTCCCTGATGACGGAGTTCCTCACGTACCAGGGTGAATCTGTCGCCTGCCGAAGAGCCTTGCTCTGGACGACGAGCAGCCTCCGTCTAGCGGTTCTGCAGGTGAGGTGGTACCACGCAGGGGCTGCGTACGTGAGGACAGGCCGAAGCAGGGCCGTGTAGAGTCGGACTCTTGCAGCCGTCGACAACTTCCGTGACTTGAGCAGCGGGCGGATGGCGCCAAGACCTTTCCTGGCGAGGTCGCAGACCCTCTCGACGTGGGGAGTCAGGGTGAGTCGCTGATCCAGCAGGACGCCGAGGTACTTCACCCGGCGCTTCCATGGGATGTCGGCCCCGTCTAGGTGGAGGTGTTGACCATCGTCCTGCCTCCTCGACCTCGTGAAGGAGATGGCCTCACTCTTGTCAGCGTTTACTTTGACTCGCCACTTCGTCAGCCACGGCAGCAACAGGTCCAGCTGTCGCTGGACATACACCCTGGACATCCTCAGGTTGGCGGAGGTGGCAGTGAAGAGCGCATCATCTGCATAGAGCGAGAGCTGCACTCTCGGCGCCAGGGGTATGTCATTGGTGTACCACAGGTAGAGTATCGGCCCGAGAACCGACCCCTGTGGCACACCCGATGAGACTGGCCGTGGTGTGGAGGTCGCCCGTCCAACGGAGACCCTGAAGCGGCGAGCGGTCAGGTAGCTCTTGACGAGCCTGTAGATCGAGCCGGGTAGAGGGGAGGACGCCAGCTTGTAGAGAAGTCCCTCGTGCCAGACCCGGTCGAAGGCTTTGCTCACGTCGATCAGGACTGAGGTCGAGTGGTGCTTCCGTTCCATCGCTCCAGCGATGGTGTTGAGGACCCGCCGCAGCTGGAGGGTGGTGGAGTGGCCCCGCCTGAAGCCGTACTGCTCAGTCCTGATCGAAGAGAAGAACTCCTCGGGGAATCTCGCCAGGATGATCCGCTCCAGCATCTTGGAGAGCACAGGCAGGAGGGAGATCGGCCTGTGGTTCTCGGGGAAGATGTGGTCCTTGCCGGGCTTGGGGATGAGTATGACATTCGCCAGCTTCCAGGTGTCGGGGAAGTGGGCCAGCCTCACGCAGGAGTTGAAGAGGCAGGTGATGACAACAATCACCCAAGCCGGCAGGTTCTTCAGTGCTGGAGTCCCGAGGGAGTCCGGTCCAGGGGCCTTCTTCGGACGGAGTCGAGCGATGTGGCCCTTCACCTCGCTGACGGTCACGTGGGGGATGTCCTCTTCGTCGGAGTCCGCCTCGTAGGTCTCTACGAAGTCGTCCACAACCTCGCAGAAGTCTTCGTCGTAGACGTCCGGGTGTGGGGAAAACTGGTCTTCCAGCGAGTCTGCGAAGGTCTCTGCACGGTCTTCGGGCGAGTAGACGAGCCCGCGTCCCCCATGCAGCGGCCTGTTGTGGGTCTTCGTGCCGCGCAGAGCCTTGGCGATCTTCCAGATCCCGTCGTTGGTGTCAGCCTGGCCCTCGACGAAGTCCTCCCACTCCTGGGACCGATGCTCAGCCAGCAGTCGGGAGCACCTCCTGGCCTGCCGGTTGAAGTCCGCCTTCGCTCGAGGGCAGCGGGACTGTTGGTACGCCCTCCTCAGGCGACGTCGCAGGGTGATCTCCTCCCGCAGCCCCTGGGGAAGTGGTGGGGGGGCCCTCGGGTCAACGTCAGAGCTGG
Source organism: Macrosteles quadrilineatus (assembly GCF_028750875.1). Classification (NCBI taxonomy): domain Eukaryota; kingdom Metazoa; phylum Arthropoda; class Insecta; order Hemiptera; family Cicadellidae; genus Macrosteles; species Macrosteles quadrilineatus. The sequence continues at coordinate 85,887,800 of NW_026542597.1, forward strand.
CGGCGACCACAGTGTCCTGCAGCAGCGTTGACAGGTCCAGGACTTGCTGGTCGAGCTCCTCTGCCGTCTCAGGTGGCGGGGGAGGCGGTCGAGGGGCGTTGGCCAGGAGGTTGGCGAACTTCGCCCAGTTCACCCTCTTCCTGCGGACCGGAGGGCGGTCGGGGACTCCTCCCTGTGGCAGATCGATGATCACCGGGACGTGGTCGGAGGAGAGGTCGGAGACGACGAAGACTTCGACTGGGCCATCGAACGAGCCAGCCAGACCGATGTCCAGGATGTCAGGCGGGTGTCCAGCACGGGGGTAGTGTGTGGGGTCGGCCGGGGCAACCACGTTGATGTGAGGGTGGGCAGTGAGGTAGCGCCTGAGAGCGGCTCCAGTGAAGTTGCCTCTCCTGCAACCCCAGTCTAGGTGCTTCGCGTTGAGGTCGCCTGCCAGAAGCGCCGGGGTGCCGGGGGGCAGCAGCATGTCCAGGAGTCCGGGGTCGAGGCGTCTCGCTGGGGGGTTGTAGGCAGAGGAGACTTCCAGCTCTGCACCGTCATGCTGGAGGGCGATGGTCGTCACTTCGATGCCAGGCGGGAGGTTCCTGACGATCGGCCTGTGGGTGACCCGACGATGAACCAGTATCGCCGAGCCACCACTGGGACGTTGTTGCAGAGGCCTGTCTGTCCGGTGAGTGTAGTAGTTTCGGACGTTGAACCTGTCCCCACCGCGCAGATGCGTCTCTTGGATGAGGGCAACGTCAACGTCCATGTCAGTGAGGAGTTGTGTCAGCTCGTAGCGTCTGTCGGCAAGCCCGTCGGCGTTCCACGTGAGGATGCGAAGTCTACGCATGATGTTGGGTCAACTGGTCAACAAGTCGTTCGACGACGACCAACATGCTCCTCAGCGTGGAGATGAGTTGAGCCAGCTCAGACTGCTGCGACGGGCTCCTAGACGACTGGGCCGGGGTTGAGGCCGGCTCGATAGGCTGGGCAGGGCGGCTGGGTTGCGGGGCAGGGCTGCTGGGCCGCGGGGCTGGGCTGCTGGGCTGCGGGGCTGGGCTGCTGGGCTGCCGGGCAGGGCCGCTGGGCTGGCGAGGTGGGACTTCCAGGCGAGGGCGGGGAGTTCGCCTCACTCGAGGGTTCGGGGTCTCGGCCGGGGCGGCGGACTGCTCCACAGGAGGGGTGGGTGTTCGGGGTCTCGGGCCGGAAGCTCTGCCGCGGTTGTCCGGGTTCCGAGGAGCTCGACGACGTCTTCTGCGCTGAGTCCGGAAGCCCTCGTCATCGACCTCGGGAGCCCCAGGCGCCTCTTCGTCCACTGGGTCAGGTCTCGGAGCCGGTGGGTCGACCCGGCGCGGTTGACGGCCCGACGGTGCCGTGGACGATTTCGCCGCAGCCGCGTACGAAGCCCGTTGCAGATTCTTGTAGCAAGTGCAGCCCCTGTAGTTGGCAGTGTGGGCCTCACCACAGTTGCAGCACTTCGCCTGGGCTGCCGGCTCCTTAGGACACTCGGTCGCTGGATGGGTGTCCCCGCAGCGGACACAGCGGACCTGGCGGTGGCACTGGCCCGATCCGTGGCCGAAGCCCTGGCAACGGTGACATTGAATGGGTCCGTTGGGCCGCTTGTATTGCCGTACTTCCACCTTGCAATAAAAGGCTCGCCTTATTTCGTAAACAGTGGACGGCAGGGAGTATCCTTCCGTCCTGCGGATCGTGAGGAGCCAGAGGCCAGTCGGCATTCCTCGGCGAGTCTTCATCATTTTGACTTCGGATATGTCGAAATCATGAAATTCCGCCATAATCTCATCTGGTGCTAGCGTCGGCGGCAGGCCCTTTACCACCACCTTGAGCAGCCGCTCGGTGCGAAGGGCGAAGGTGTGGAACGTCCAAGTCCAAGTGTATATGATTGTGGCGACTAGCGCCACGTCTGGGGGAAGTGCCTGCTCGCTGGGAGCATATACTTCCGGGCACTCGCTCTTGCTGCAGATACCGCTGGACGGCGCGGAAGTGGGGTACGGTGTCCACCCTGATCCGCAGATTTTTCCCCGTGCATGAGGCGTCGAATTGGCCACCAACCAGTTGGCCGATGGCGACGGCGTGGGCAGGCCAGCTCCGCGGTATGTCCAGGAGGATAGGCGGAGGCCGTGGCTCGTTCCGCGTCGGGGCCGGATCATCCTCCATGTCGGAGTCGGCGGGTGTCTGGAAGGTGTCTCGGCCGGTTTTGCGGGCCTTCCGCTCGGCAGGAGGAGTCGGAGACGCTCGCCTCTTGTTGGTGGTCTGGTGGCCTTGAGAAACGCCGTTTTCTCCAGACGACGGGCAGGGGTTCGCCTGGCAACTGTTCCCCTCGCCGCCAGTGAAGACGAACGGGCCTCCGCCAGGGGTGGCAGTGGCGCACCGTTGATCGACACCCGCTCGGGTCACCGCAGCAGCGGTCTTCCCCCAGGCACTGATCTCCGTCCCCGTGAGGGGAAGTCCCGGGGGGGTGGAGTTGCTGGGCCGGGCGGCGACAGAGTTAGAGGGCCGGGCGGCGGCTAGGCCGGGGTGAGCACTTCCCCCAGACGTGGCGCTAGTCGCCACAATCATATACACTTGGACTTGGCTCCGCCGGGGGCTGGAGACATCTGGTGGCCTTGACTAAGGCCGTTTTTCTGGTCCGCGGGTGGTTGTGAAGCGGAGCTCCACACAGAAGCTGGGGGTCGGTCCGTGTCCGAAGTCGAGTCCGTGGGCGATTGCAGGGTCGTAGTCGGGCCCGACGCGCGAGGCAGGGCTGCAGAGCCAGAAGGCAGTCCAGGTGTATATGGCTGTGGCGACTAGCGCCACGTCTTGGGAAGCTCCTGCTCGCTAGGAGCATATACTTCTCGTCTGCTGTGGGTCCAAGCCCTGGTAGCTCAGCTACCTGTAGACGTCAACGTCGTTCTGGGAGTTAGTCGTCGATCCGGGGGCGAAGCTGGGGAACATCCTCAGCGACCAGGTCCCTGATGTGTTCCCACGGAGAGTCATCCGCCGTCTCTTCAAGTCTCGCTCGAAGGCCGTCGACGAAGTCTCGGAGAGTTGTCACTGCTGTGGAGTCCCTGATGACGGAGTTCCTCACGTACCAGGGTGAATCTGTCGCCTGCCGAAGAGCCTTGCTCTGGACGACGAGCAGCCTCCGTCTAGCGGTTCTGCAGGTGAGGTGGTACCATGCAGGGGCTGCGTACGTGAGGACAGGCCGAAGCAGGGCCGTGTAGAGTCGGACTCTTGCAGCCGTTGACAACTTCCGTGACCTGAGCAGCGGGCGGATGGCGCCAAGACCTTTCCTGGCGAGGTCGCAGACCCTCTCGACGTGGGGAGTCAGGGTGAGTCGCTGATCCAGCAGGACGCCGAGGTACTTCACCCGGCGCTTCCATGGGATGTCGGCCCCGTCTAGGTGGAGGTGTTGACCATCGTCCTGCCTCCTCGACCTCGTGAAGGAGATGGCCTCACTCTTGTCAGCGTTGACTTTGACTCGCCACTTCGTCAGCCACGGCAGCAACAGGTCCAGCTGTCGCTGGACATACACCCTGGACATCCTCAGGTTGGCGGAGGTGGCAGTGAAGAGCGCATCATCTGCGTAGAGCGATAGCTGCACTCTTGGCGCCAGGGGTATGTCATTGGTGTACCACAGGTAGAGTATCGGCCCGAGAACCGACCCCTGTGGCACACCCGAAGAGACTGGCCGTGGTGTGGAGGTCGCCCGTCCAACGGAGACCCTGAAGCGGCGAGCGGTCAGGTAGCTCTTGATGATCCTGTAGATCGAGCCGGGTAGAGGGGAGGACGCCAGCTTGTAGAGAAGCCCCTCGTGCCAGACCCGGTCGAAGGCTTTGCTCACGTCGATCAGGACTGAGGTCGAGTGGTGCTTCCGTTCCATCGCTCCAGCGATGGTGTTGAGGACCCGCCGCAGCTGGAGGGTGGTGGAGTGGCCCCGCCTGAAGCCGTACTGCTCAGTCCTGATCGAAGAGAAGAACTCCTCGGGGAATCTCGCCAGGATGATCCGCTCCAGCATCTTGGAGAGCACAGGCAGGAGGGAGATCGGCCTGTGGTTCTCGGGGAAGATGTGGTCCTTGCCGGGCTTGGGGATGAGGATGACGTTCGCCAACTTCCAGGTGTCAGGGAAGTGGGCCAGCCTCACGCAGGAGTTGAAGAGGCAGGTGATCACGACAATCACCCAAGCCGGCAGGTTCTTCAGTGCTGGAGTCCCGAGGGAGTCCGGTCCAGGGGCCTTCTTCGGACGGAGTCGAGCGATGTGGCCCTTCACCTCGCTGACGGTCACGTGGGGGATGTCTTCCTCGTCGGAGTCCGGCTCGTAGGTCTCTACGAAGTCGTCCACAACCTCGCAGAAGTCCTCGTCGTAGATGTCTGGGTGTGGGGAAAATTGGTCTTCTAGCGAGTCTGCGAAGGTCTCTGCACGGTCTTCGGGCGAGTAGACGAGCCCGCGTCCCCCATGCAGCGGCCTGTTGTGGGTCTTCGTGCCGCGCAGAGCCTTGGCGATCTTCCAGATGCCGTCATTGGTGTCTGCCTGGCCCTCGACGAAGTCCTCCCACTCCTGGGACCGATGCTCAGCCAGCAGTCGGGAGCACCTCCTAGCCTGCCGGTTGAAGTCCGCCTTCGCTCGAGGGCAGCGGGACTGTTGGTACGCCCTCCTCAGGCGACGTCGCAGGGCGATCTCCTCCCGCAGCCCCTGGGGAAGTGGCGGGGGGGCCCTCGGGTCAACGTCAGAGCTGGCGGCAACCACAGTGTCCTGCAGCAGCGTTGTCAGGCCCAGGACTTGCTGGTCAAGCTCCTCCGTGGTCGCAGGTGGCGGGGGAGGCGGCTGAGGGGCGTTGGCCAGGAGGTTGGCGAACTTCGCCCAGTTCACCCTCTTCCTGCGGACCGGAGGGCGGTCGGGGACTCCTCCCTGCGGCAGATCGAAGATCACCGGGACGTGGTCAGAAGAGAGGTCGGAGACGACGAAGACTTCAATCGGGCCATCGAACGAGCCAGCCAGTCCGATGTCCAGGATGTCGGGCGGGTGTCCAGCACGGGAGTAGTGTGTGGGGTCGGCCGGGGCAACCACGTTGATGTGAGGGTGGGCGGTGAGGTAGCGCCTGAGAGCAGCTCCAGTGAAGTTTCCTCTCCTGCAACCCCAGTCCAGGTGTTTGGCATTGAGGTCGCCTGCCAGAAGCGCCGGGGTGTCGGGGGGCAGCAGCAAGTCCAGGAGTCCGGGATCAAGGCGTCTCCCTGGGGGGTTGTAGGCAGAGGAGATTTCCAGCTCTGCACCGTCGTGCTGGAGGGCGATGGTCGTCACCTCGATGCCAGGCGGGAGGTTCCTGACGATCGGCCTGTGGGTGACCCGACGATGAACCAGTATCGCCGAGCCACCACTGGCACGTTGTTGCAGAGGCCTGTCTGTCCGGTGAGTGTAGTAGTTTCGGACGTTGAACCTGTCCCCACCGCGCAGATGCGTCTCCTGGATGAGGGCAACGTCAACGTCCATGTCAGTGAGGAGTTGTGTCAGCTCATGGCGTCTGTCGGCAAGCCCGTCGGCGTTCCACGTGAGGATGCGAAGTCTACGCATGATGTTGGGTCAACTGGTCAACAAGTCGCTCGACGACGACCAACATGCTCCTCAGCGTGGAGATGAGTTGAGCCAGCTCAGACTGCTGCGACGGGCTCTTGGACGACTGGGCCGGGGTTGAGGCCGGCTCGATAGGCTGGGCAGGGCGGCTGGGCTGCGGGGCAGGGCTGCTGGGCTGCGGGGCTGGGCTGCTGGGCTGCGGGGCTGGGCTGCTGGGCTGCCGGGCAGGGCCGCTGGGCTGGCGAGGAGGGACTTCCAGGCGAGGGCGGGGAGTTCGCCTCACTCGAGGGTTCGGGGTCTCAGCCGGGACGGCGGACCGCTCCACAGGAGGGGTGGGTGTTCGGGGTCTCGGGCCGGAAGCTCTGCCGCGGTTGTCCGGGTTCCGAGGAGCTCGACGACGTCTTCTCCGCTGAGTCCGGAAACCCTCGTCATCAACCTCGGGAGCCCCAGGCGCCTCGTCGTCTACTGGGTCAGGTCTCGGAGCAGGTGGGTCGACCCGGCGCGGTTGACGGCCCGACGGTGCCGTGGACGATTTCGCCGCAGCCGCGTACGAAGCCCGTTGCAGATTCTTGTAGCAAGTGCAGCCCCTGTAGTTGGCAGTGTGGGCCTCACCACAGTTGCAGCACTTCGCCTGGGCTGCTGGCTCCTTGGGGCACTCGGTCGCTGGATGGGTGTCACCGCAGCGGACACAGCGGACCTGGCGGTGGCACTGGCCCGATCCGTGGCCGAAGCCCTGGCAACGGTGGCATTGAATGGGTCCGTTGGGCCGCTTGTACTGCCGTACTTCCACCTTGCAGTAAAAGGCTCGCCTTATTTCATAAACAGTGGACGGCAGGGAGTATCCTTCCGTCCTGCGGATCGTGAGGAGCCAGAGACCAGTCGGCATTCCTCGACGAGTCTTCATCATTTTCACTTCGGATATGTCGAAGTCGTGAAATTCCGCCATAATCTCATCAGGTGCTAGCGTCGGCGGCAGGCCCTTCACCACCACCTTGAGCAGCCGCTCGGTGCGTAGGGCGAAGGTGTGGAACGGTACTCGCTCTTGCTGCAGATACCGCTGGACGGCACGGAAGTGGGGCACAGTGTCCACCCTGATCCGCAGATTTTTCCCCGTGCATGAGGCGTCGAATTGGCCACCAACCAGTTGGCCGATGGCGACGGCGTGGGCAGGCCAGCTCCGCGGCATGTCCAGGAGGATAGGCGGAGGCCGTGGCTCGCTCCGCGTCGGGGCCGGATCATCCTCCATGTCGGAGTCAGCGGCGGTCTGGAAGGTGTCTTGGCCGGTTTTGCGGGCCTTCCGCTCGGCAGGAGGAGTCGGGGACGCTCGCCTCTTGTTGGTGGTCTGGTGGCCTTGATAAACGCCGTTTTCTCCAGACGACGGGCAGGGGTTCGCCTGGCAACTGTTCCCCTCGCCGCCAGTGAAGACGAACGGGCCTCCGCCAGGGGTGGCAGTGGCGCACCGTTGGTCGACACCCGCTCGGGTCACCGCAGCAGCGGTCTTCCCCCAGGCACTGATCTCCGTCCCCGTGAGGGGAAGTCCCGGGGGGGTGGAGTTGCTGGGCCGGGCGGCGACAGAGTTAGAGGGCCGGGCGGCGGCTAGGCCGGGGTGGGCTCCGCCGGGGGCTGGAGACATCTGGTGGCCTTGACTAAGGCCGTTTTCCTGGTCCGCGGGTGGCTGTGAAGCGAAGCTCCACACAGAAGCTGGGGGTCGGTCCGTATCCGAAGTCGAGTCCGTGGGCGATTGCAGGGTCGTAGTCAGCAGCGGGCGCATCGGGGTGGCCTTGTAAAAGGCCGTTTTGCGGCAGGTCGCAGCTCACAGTGAGAAACGTCACCGGAGGGGTCCCTGAGGTTCCGCCTGTATCCTCTTCTTCCATCACGAGTTAGAGATGTCCAATCTGTGCTGCGCTCCGAGGTGTTGCTCCTTCGAAGGTTGGCGATCGAATGTGTGAGATGTTATGTAATGTTAGGATGATGGTAATCTGAATAATGTTTCTTTCTAGCAGTTGGCTGTGTATGAAGCTGTATATGAGCCGGAGGTTCATGGGTTCGATCCTTACCAATCACAATATTTGCTGAGTTTTATTTACATATACCTATAATATACTGCAGTCAATAAAAATGACAAAACAAATGATAATTCACGTATCCAATGTTAAAAACAACTGAAAGAAGGCTTAAACGGAACTTTACCATTGAACATAAAAAACGGCCTTTGTAAAGGCCACCAATATGTTCGATGTTAAACTTACATTTCATAGATGTAGTATTTTTAGGTGTAGTATTTTTGGGATGATTGGTAATCTGAATAATGTTTCTTTCTAGTAGCTGACTGTGTATGAGACTGTGTATGAGCCAGATGTTCACGGGTTCGAACCTTACCAATCACCAAACGTTTTATTTCTGGTCGGGGTGAAATGTTGATTTTTGGTATGGTGATGTATCATAGCGGGAGTAGCGTTAGTCGTTGATCTAAGAGGTTCACAGGTTCAATCCTTACCAATCACATTTACAATATTTGCATGGGGAGATGAGGTTACGATACTTGGCGGGAAAATAAAAGTGAGGTTAGAACACGTGTGAGGATAGACCACGTGGGACACCAGGGGGGCATGGCTTAAGGTTACGTTATTTGGCGGGAAAATAAAAGTGAGGTTAGAACACGTGTGAGGATAGACCACGTGGGACACCAGGGGGGCATGGCTTAAGGGAAATACTGCTCTCTGATTGGCTGGGGAATGCTGCTCTCTGATTGGCTAGGGGGCGTGGCCTAGGTGGAATGCTGAGCTCTGATTGGTTAGGGGGCGTGGCCTAGGTGGAATGCTGAGCTCTGATTGGCTAGGGGGCGTGGCCTAGGGAGGGGTGGGGATGAAATGCTGCTCTCTGATTGGTCCCCGCAAGAGCTGGGTAGCCTACTGACGAACTGTTGAAAGCGACGATGTAAGTGCATCTAGCGGTGAATAGGCGAACTGATACGAATGTCGATCTATAGTATAAGGGTTTTATTGATAATGTAATTAATTTACGAATGTTGAACACCGATCTAGCTATGGGAACGTGGTTTTATGGGATTACTATTTGGCTTTCAGATTGAAAATGTTTAATCTTATTTAAAATAAAAATATTGTAGTTTCTTATTTAAAGATATATTTTGATAATTTTATTTTTGTTCATACTAATCTATTGCCATTTTTATGAAATCTCCCACTGTAGCAATAAATCTAAATGCTCATATAAATAAATGTTAATTAGACGAACTGTTGCAAGCAAAGATGTAAGTGATATCTAGCGGTGAGAAGACGAACTGACAAAAACTTCTAAAGTTAAAATTACCAGTTCAGCATGCACGTAGTCTTTTTGACCAAACAATTTCTTTATTTAATAAGTTTCTGGAATTTTGGATTAATATTAAAGTATTTTTTATTAGCCCAAAGACTGGTTTTAAGATAAGTATAATTTTTTATCTTATGTTTCAAAATTTCAGCCATTTATGAGTAATCTTAAAAACACAATTACTTCATAGATTAAACAAAAATATCTCAGCAATTTTTATATAGAAAACGTAAATACAATTCAAACGTTACGAAATTTAAAAACAATATTTCAAAAATGAGATAATGCCTATTTTTTAGATGCTATCATTGACTATATATACCTAACAGCAATTAAATTATCCATCTCATTATAATGTAAACAAATATGTTCTCATATGGGCAACATAGGATCTTTGAAGCCACTGGGGGAAAGCCTAAGGACTTGTTAAAAAATATGAGGTCAGTTTGCAAATCTACACACCTAGATGAATATTTGGTATATGTGAGGTTAAATCTTAAAACAAAAATGCCTTATTGTTCACATAGTTTCATGTAGCGTATTAATAATATAGATAGATATACCGATATAAAAATAAAAACAAAACATGTTAAAAAATAACATCACCAAAGGTCAAAATAATAAATTTGAAAATCAACTATAATTATAAATTAACTGAAAACTATTAAAAATTGTTCAAACTCCCATCATAAATCACTAATCAATCATATCATATAATTAACAATGTTCGTTTATAAGCCAATCGTCGACCTCATACTTACTAGGAGTTACGACTCTCGGCTTTTCAAATAATCTTTACACACAATGAAAATTTGGGAATTGTCATAATGGGTTAGTAAGGATCCTTATATCTGCGAGCTACACAAAGATCACTGCGAGTATCAATAAGTAAAACAGCTTATTTATGGTACTACTGCAGTTTTAGACCAGAGTGTTGTGAATTGGTGTTCAATAAATAACTGTTTGATTTGTTTTATTAAGGTCAAAATTGTTTATTATACTTAATACAAGGTATATTACTGATAATATTACGGTACATTCAAAGCTATGTTTAGGTGACATCTAGCGGTAACGAGACGAACCGTTGAGAACGACGATTTAAGTGTTCCTAGCGGTGAATAGACGAACTGTTACGAATGTCGGTCTATAGTAAAGGGATTTTATTGTTATTAGTTAAAATAAAGATATATTTGATTTCTTTGAAGATATATTTTGATCAACTTTTTAGATTTAAATATTTCTTACTAAGCTATTATCATTTTCAAGATACCCTCCACTGTGATTGTAGCACTGTGTATATTGCACTTTGATTTTAACTGCAAACCTACATCTCATTTTAATAAATGTCTAATGTCATTTACAATTCGTCACATTCAATTCGACATTTACAATGTCGGATTTAAAATGCATATCGTATAGGCCTATGATGGAATGAAAACATATTTGGTCACACAACATTTGTTTACAAGATGATTTTTCACATTAAAACTGCAAGAAACTTTGCCTTTTGTGTAAACTAGCTGATCTGAATTGTACACGGTTTTAACTGACTACTGAATTCCCGTACGTAGGACGGGCTAACGCCTCGTAATTTATAACATATAAAGTAACCCAAAAGTTACCGTTGACTGTCAAAATAGTCAATGCTTAAACTAAAGCGATTATTAATTTGATCACCTGCAAAACGTAATTCCCCGACACTTCTCTAATGTCCGCAGAGTTTATGATTATTTATAAAGTTTCGGCAAATGTCAATTAGTTTACAAATAATGAACAATGACCAAAACAAACATAATATATTATTTGATTTTTGCCACTGATTATAGTACAGAAAGCTGCTAACTGCTGCATTTACTTACTTTGCAGCACAATTTTTACTTTATCAAACACCAGTGTTCCAAATTAAACAACACAAAACAGCGTGATTTTATTATGCACGTAATCCGTGTACACTTGGAAATAGATTGGCAAAAGTTAAAGATACTATGACTACGATCAGCTGGTACACTGGTTCCCATTTCGTCCAATGTTTGGATTTATCCTAACCTCATAAGGTGTTGTACAGTGTTTTAAATTAATTATTTAAATGTTTTATAGTAACTGCAGCAATATACAGGGTGTTCATAAAGGTGGGGACATATTTTACCTAGTGATTCGTTAGGTCAAAATAAAAAGAAAATCAAGAATAATTTTTTTTCTAAAATCGTTTCTTTAACCAGATATCCACCATTTAGTAGTATTTTCATAACCATTTTCATCTTTAAATATTTCAAACCGATCTTTATGAAACTTTGTATGTATGTCAGGGTAGAAGAGTATAAGAATAGTGTTATAAAAAATGTTCATCTTGATTCAGCCTACAAATCTAAAATGGCGACTATTTAAATTCTTAAAACTTAAATTACTCAAAAATGGATGATTTTATGAAAAAATGTCAAGTACAGTTTCATTTAGCATTTTAATTTATCTATCAAACTATACAAATTTCAAAAAGATCAAATAATAAATAGCTTAAATATAACGATTTTTAGTTATGAAATTAGGCAAACTTGACTAGTTTCTGCCTTATTCTACCCCATTTTACATCCTAAATACCGTAATATTTCAGCTATTTCTTATTTGATCTTTTTTGATTTTGGTATCGTTTGATAGATAGATAAAAATGCTAAATAAAAGTTTACATGACATTTGTTCATAAAATCAGCAATTTTTAATTAATTTAATTAGTAGTAGGCTTAATTCTATAAGAGATCTACGCTACATTAAATAAATAACTTATAACCTAAGAAAAACATACTTTACAACTAACCATTGTTCGATAATATTTTCAGTACGATGTCCCATACAATTTTTTAGTGATAGGATCTCATACCATCTCCAAAGTTTTTCAGATTTAGCCAAAACTTTTCTATTTACAAGGGTTAAGCCAGAATAGATATGAAAATAAAATTCTTCCATTGGCTAAAGTGTTAGAAAGCTTAATATGCGCCTTCTATCTGTTGGATACTGTTGTATTGAAGTTGTTATTCACTGAATGCCAACTTTGCTTTGAAGGCGAATCAATATATTTGTTTAAGGCTTACTTATATTATTCATAATTATCTATTTTTGGTCGTTAGTTTTGTAAAATCCATGCATTGTTTTAGTCTCCAGAGTTTTTGTTTATCTTTTGTTTCAAAATTGCAGCCATTTATGAGTATATAAAGAACATAAAGCTACACAGGTAAACAAAAAACAATCTCAGCAGTGTTTTATTTAGGAAAGGAAATTACAATTCTAACGTTACTAAATAAAAAAAATTGTTCATGAATAAGAAAACCCCCATTTTTAGATACTATATATCAAACAATATGCGGTAATTAGGTAACATCACTGCTAGTTAGCTAAAACAATCAGCTGTTTTAATTGTTAGATACCAATGAGCTCTAATATTGAGTACAATATCTTTAAAATAATATATTATTAATTTAAATATGAAATGTGAACTCATTACAAAAAAGTCGTTGATAATATTTTTTACAAAGTGTTGGTTATGAAGTAGGGAGCTCGAAGCCCTAGTATAGCTTTTGACTGCGATTTAAATGCAAATATTTAAGGTTTGATTTGTATCTCTTGTTTACTTATGAACGCAGATTAGAATTAAAAATTTTGTTTTGCTTTGCATCTAATTCTAAATTGTTTATTTGTATAATGTACTAGCTGTAACCCGCGGGCTTTGCCCCGTTTAACTTCTTAATTTTCAAGATGATCTCGTTCGCATGGCTCAATCACGTCCTGGTTGAAGTTCGTTCGCTACGCTCACTCATCTTTAGGTTGAAGCTCGTTCGCTGCGCTCACTTGCCTTCAGGTTAGCTCGTTCACTACGCTAACTCGCCTCCAGGTTGAAGTTCGTTCTCTATGCTCACTCACCTTTTGGTTGCAAATTAGCTGCACCCTGATGGTAATCCTTGTAACTTTAATGCTATTGAACATCATTGAACAGAACCAACTTGTTTAATTGAAACAGCTGTTAAGATTTATTAATTCCATTTCTCATAAGGTTAACATGGGAAACTCCAGAGCCACTGGGGCGGAGCCGATTGGACGGATCACGAAATTGATGGTGTATAAACCCATTCAATGAAATTCTACACGTATGTACCAAGTTTCGTGGCAATCGAATCAGCGGTGTCTGAGTTTATCACTGCCAAATATATATAAATACAAACATCTTCTTTTATAGTTATAGATTAAGTCGTCTGGATTCTTATCTATTTAAAACCAGTATATCGGCCTTCACAAATTTCTTAGTTTTATTAACAAATGGCAATGAATGTTATACCCTATATGGTACTTTAGTTGAATACGAATATAATAATAAAACCATTAATACCCCCCACCGCAGCAAACCTGCAAACTATTAGACTAAGCGAATTTCCATTTGCCTGATTAAAGAGGTACTAAAATGTCTCCTTAAAATTATCACATTTATTCCCTTTTTAAATACAATTAGTTTATCGAGTACTTTGCTGCAATAGGGAGGGTAAGAAGCTAATAAATTTTAAAAATTTAGTTAATTATCATTGGATTGTTATTTATAACCTGCTTTAAAGGTTGCTATATCTCCTGTCGTAGTCGTATATCAATCAAATCATGTATGTATATTATGCATTTATAAGCCAATCGTCGACCCTCTAACTTACATAGAGGTACGACTCTCGGCTTCTCAAACAATGTTAAATCAAATGTATTTATAACCAAGATAAAGTATGGACAAGTATAGATACTTATATGCGCGAGCTACACAAAGATCACTGCGAGTTTCAAAAAGTAAAACGGCTTATTTATGGTACTCCTGCAGTTTTATACAAGAATGTTGTTAATTGGTGTTAAATAAATAACTGTTTTATTTGTTTGGTTAAGATCAAATTTGTTTATTGTACTTAATACAACTTAAACTAATGATAATATTACTATACACTACAACCTACGTTTAGGTGACATCTAGCGGTAACGAAACGAACTGTTGAGGACGACGACGTCAGTGCTGACTAGCGGCGAATAGACGAACTGTTACTAACATCGGTCTATATTGTGAAGGGGTTTTATTGGTAAATGTTATTAGTTTACTAATGTTAAACATCGATCTAGCAATTGGAACGTGGATTTATAGGGATAATATTTCGCTTTCCGATTGAAAATTCCTAATCTTATATAGAATAAAAATTATTATATTTCTCTTCTTTAAAAATATATTTCGATATTTTTTTTATTTTTTTATTTTATACTATTCCGTTGTCATTTCTAAGAAATGATTAAACAGCAATGTTTTATTTAGAAAATGTAATTTCAATAATTTTAAGATTATGAAATAAAAAAAAATGTTCATGAAAGAGAAAGCCCCAATTTTTAGATACTATGTAATGAAATGAAATGAATGAAATGAAAACATGTATCAAACAATATGCGGCATTTAAGTATCATCACAGCTAGTTAGCTAAAACAATCAGCTGTTATAATTGTTAGATACCAATGAGCTCTAATATTGGGTACAGTATCTAAATGAGATTTCTCCTTTATTTATGAACCAACTTTTATCGTTTTGCTTGCAATAAAATTTCCTTAATAAAAACACAACGACAATAATAATTGTTTTTAGCTAATTGTTATTTAAGTTTACAAAGTTTAAATAGCCGCAATTCTGACATATATATATATATATCTATATATATACTAATAAAAATGGTTTATATTACCTGTCCGTCAGTGTATATATATATACATATATATACATATACTATATATATATATTATTAATCTATATGATTAATTATATATCCCAACACTCTACAAAAAGTCGTAAAAAGATTTGTTTACAAAGTGTTGCCTATCAACAGACTAACATTAAGCCTACTTTAAACGATTACAAAATCTCCCTTCATGAAACATAAATCATGCCATTTATAATGTCCGTTTATAAACCAATCATCGACCCCATACTTACTTAGATACGGCTCTGAGCTTTCAAATAGTTTTGACTTAAATGTAGTTCACTCTACAGGGGGATTAAGCAAATGCTAAGTAAGGATGCTTATATGCGATAGCATCACAAAGTCAGATTGTCAGGCTTTCTCGCTATTTTCCATTGTAATATTTACGCCAACCTAAATTAAAATAGTAAATATTTCATTCCAACCAAGTCATAAAATCTTTGTAGTACACGTTTCCTTAAATTGCAACTAAAATATTAAGAGCGATTAAATATTATCCATCTGATTATAATGTAAACAAATATGTTCCCATAAGGATAACATAGGATCTTTGAAGACACAAGGGGAAGAGCGAAAGGACTTGTTCAAAAATGTAAGGTCAGTTTGCAAATCTACCCACCTAGACTAACATTTTGGTATATGTGGGGTTAAATCTTAAAACAAAAATGCCTTATTGTTCTTATAGTTTCATGTAGCGTATAATATAGATAGATATACCGATATAAAAATAAAAACAAAACATGTTAAACAAAATAACATCACCAAAGGTCAAAATAATAATTTTAAAATCAACTAATAGTATTAAATAACTGTAAACGATTAAAAATTGTCTCAAACTCCTATCATCATCATACCATTACCATGTTAATTTATAAGCCAATCATCGACCTCATACTTACTAGGAGGTACGACTCTCGGCTTTTCAAATAATTTTTAAACGTTTGAAAAAAGAATTATTATTGATTTTTGATTTAATAAGGATCCTTATATGCGCGAGCTACACAAAGATCACTGCGAGTATCAATAAGTGAAACGGCTTATTTATGGTACTACTGCAGTTTTAGACCAAAGTGTTGTGAATTGGTGTTAAATAAATAACTGTTTGATTTGTTTGGCTGGTGTCAAAATAATTTTTTATACTTATTACAAGGTATATTACTGTTAATAATACGGTGCATTCAAAGCTATGTTTAGGTGACATCTAGCGGTAACGAGACGAACCGTTGAGAACGACGATTTAAGTGTTCCTAGCGGTGAATAGACGAACTGTTACGAATGTCGGTCTATAGTAAAGGGGTTTTATTGTTATTAGTTAAAATAAAGATATATTTGATTTCTTTGAAGAGATATTTTGATCAACTTTTTAGATTTTAATATTTCTTACTAAGCTATTGTAATTTTCAAGATACCCTCCACTGTGATTGTAGCACTGTGTATATTGCACTTCGATTGTAACTGCAAACCTACATCTCATTTACATAAATGTCTAATGTCATTTACAATTCGTCACATTTAATTCGACATTTACAATGTCGGATTTAAAATGCATATCGTATAGGCCTATGATGGAATGAAAACATATTTGGTCACACAACTTTTGTTATTTTAGCTTACAAATAATGAACACTGACCAAAACAAAATATATTATTTGATTTTTGCCCGAAAATGTGGGCTTCCTTGCACTGATTATAGTACATAAAGCTGCTAATTGCTGGATTTACTTACTTTGCAGCACAATTTTTACTTTTTCAAACACCAGTGTTCCAAATTAAACAAGTCAAAACAGCGTGATTTTATTATGCACGTAATCCGTGTACACTTGGAAATAGATTGGCAAAAGTTAAAGATACTACGATTATGATCAGCTGGTACAGTGGTTCCCATTTCGTCCAATGTTTGGATTTATCCTAACCTCATAAGGTGTTGTACAGTGTTTTAAATTAATTAATTATTTTTTATAGTAGCCTAACTGTAGCAATATACAGGGTGTTCAAAAAGGTGGGGACATATTTTACCCAGTGATTCGTTAGGTCAAAATAAAAAGAATATCAAGTATAATATTTTTTCTAAAATCGTTTCTTTAACTAGATATCTACCATTTTGTAATATTTACATAAACATTTTTATCTTTAAATATTTCTAACCGATCTTTATGAAACTTTGTATGTATGTCAGAATAGAAGAGTATAAGAATAGTGCTATAAAAATGTTCATCTTGATTCAGCCTACAAATTTAAAATGGTGACTATTTAAATTCTTTAAACTTAAATTACTCAAAAATGGATGATTTTATGAAAATAAAATGGCAAGTACAGTTTTATTTAGCATTTTAAATGATCTATCAAACTATACCAAATTCAAAAAGATAAAATAATAAATAGATTAAATATAACGCTTTTTTGTTATAAAATTAGGCAAACTTGACTATTTTCTACCTTACCTACCTACCTTACCTAATCGCCTATTTTCTACTCCATTTTACATTCTAAATACCGTAATATTTTAGCTATTTCTTATAAGATCTTCTTTTGAGTTTGGTATCGTTTGATGGATAATTTAAAATGCTAAATAAAAGTTTACTTGACATTTGTTCAAAAAATCAGCAATTTTTTAATTAATTTAATTAGTAGTAGGGTTAATTCTATTAGAGATCCATGCTACATTAATTAAACAACTTATAACCTAAGAAAAAACATACTTTACAACTAACCATTGTTCAATAATATTTTCAGTACGATGTCCCATACAATTGTTTAGTGATATAATTTCATACCATCTCCAATATTTTTCAGTCAGCCAATTAAGCCAAAAGATTTCCATTTACAAGGGTTAAGTCCGGATTGATATTAAAATAAAATTCTTCCATTGGCTAAAGTGTTAGAAAGCTTGATATGTGCCTTCTATCTACTGGATACTGTTGTATTGAAGTTGTACTTCACTGAATGCCGACTTTGCTTTGAAGGCGAATCAATATATTTGTTTTGGGCTTATTTCATTTATATTATTCATTACTGGTGTACATGTTGCTCAAAATCGAGCAACGAAGTAAAGTAGTGTTTTAAAAAATAACTTATTTAAAAACGAATAAAAGTCATAACTTCCTATGACTTTAAAAGACTCAACTGACGTAAGACTTACGTAAAGACTCGGATTACGTACCTAACAATTCCATATAATAAACATTTTTTGTCAATATTTTATCATTTTTCAAAAGCTGATCTGGTTTTTACTGTATTCTACAAACGTTCCCCACTTAGTCTGCATAGCACTACCCATTTTCGACAGTACGTTTACAAATTTCAGTCATTTTTATAGCGATCAAATTTTGTTTACATTACTTAAGAACTGCCTGATTTTCTGCATAACCTCTCTGACACAATTGTATTTGCTTCAATTGGCATTAATTTGGCTAATTACTGTTATAATGTTATAGGGTGTCTTAGACCACCCGGCCAAATTGCAACTGGAACCCCCTATTTTGACCCCAAGGAATTCAGCTAAATTATTTTCAATCCCAAAAAGCACCCCAAAGGGTAGATTTTGGGAGGTGGGGGTGGTTTTTGGGAAATTTTCAAATGTAAAGGTGGGTCGTGTTATACCTAATTTTAAAGGGCCTTGAGTCCTGAGTATTTTAGTGGGAAAAGTTTAAGTTAAATTATTTTCATCCGTATTTACAAAAACGTTCAAAAGATACCTTTGAACTACTTTTCACTGCAAATAGATGGAAATTCGTGGGGGGTTCAAATTTTGATAACACTTCAATTGCTAAATGAGCTTTCAAAAAACTCTGGTTTCAACCCTTTTCCTATCTTTTGTATCTTATGTAACGCATTTTAAATCTTTTTGAAGTTTCAAAAGCTGTTATCTCAAACATTTTGAATGTCAACATAGGTTTAATTACAAACATATTGCAGCTCTTACAATTAGCTACAATTTTTGTATTTAATGTTTTTTTTTCTTTATTGGTTAAAGAGCTGAAGGAAAATTTGTGTATTTTATTCTTTTATTAAATGGTATTTAAAGTGTTTGCTGTTGTAAATGTACACGTCTAGATTAAAACTAATAACCTATCTCGAGTAGTTTGCAGTTACAAGCGAGCACACGCTACACTAGCGCTCCTAGGTCTGATTCAACGAACTACTTGAGCACCAGTGGGTTACAGTACGACTACTACTTTTAATCATTCGCTATAATAAAAGTAAGTTTTTTTAATTTGATGGAAATGTTTTATGCTGTTTTTAGACAAAGGGTATCCAAATTTTTACCACATATTTTTACATAACATACTATTTCCTAACACACGGATTTGATTTATCTAACCCACAAGGTTTAATCAAAAAATGTTAGTAAATAATTTTCTAGCAAAAAAATCGTATTTTTTTTTGAAAATTTCATAATTAAAACTTAGAGTATATGTATTTTTAAATCGCCCATTAAGGAACTAAATAATTATTTTTCATTAAAATAAAATAATAAATAAGGTTCTATCTCTTATAGTTCTCTAGATAGATTGCATACAGTTAACATTGTATACAATATGCAGTCACAGCCCCCTTAAATAAAGTGACGGAAGACTGACTGAAGCTGAAACCAACTGACGGACAGTTTGAGGAATTGCGGATGCAACTGAGACTGAACTTTGACGGATCTATCTAGTAAACTGACGTGAGAATCGACCTTAGTGGAATTTGCTCAGGAATCTCTTCTAACAAGAAATATGATTTGTTAGAATAGAAACTACCTACCAGAAGTTGCACAGACAAATATATCTCCTAAACAGACAAAAGTACTCTAAACAACCTTGAAAATCTATAAGGCAATGATCTTCTATTATAAATATTATCAGCGTTTATAATTATGAATAAGCCTATGTTGATTTTAAAAATAACACAAAATGTTTAAAAATAACATCGACAAAAATTAGAAAAATAACACCAACTACTAAAATACTAATAACATACCAAAATAATAGGCCTAAAAATTGGATTGCTATTTATAATCTGTTTGAAGGGATTGCAGAATCTTACATCATTAATCATATCATAACTTGTGCCTTTATAAGCCAATCGTCGACCTCTTACTAACTAGGAGGTACGACTCTCGGCTTTTCAAATAATCTGTACATTCATGAATTTCATACTTATAACTAAATGGGTTGGTTAAGAATTGATATATCCGCGAGCTACACACAGATCACTGCGAGTGTCAACAAGTAAAACCGCTTATTTATGGTACTACTGCAGTTTCATACCAGAATTTTGTGATTTGGGGTTCAATAAATAACTGTTATATTTGTTTGGCTTGTGACAAAATTGATTTTGTACTTAATAAAATTTATATTACTGATAATATTACGGTACATTCAAAGCGATGTTTAGTTGACATCTAGCGGTAACGAGACGAACTGTTGAGAACGACGATGTCAGTGCATGATGTGTGTGATGTCAGTGGTGAATAGAAGAACTGTTACGAACGTCGGTTTATTGTGAATAGGTTTTATAGATAAATATTATCAGTTTACTAATTTTGAACATCAATCTAGCTTTTGAAACGTGCTTTATGGGGTTGAAATTGGACTTTCCGATTGAAATTTTTTATCTTATAATGATTAAAAAAATGTTGTATTTTTTAAACTATATTTTGATCGACCTTTTTAGATTTGTATATTTTGTACTAAGCTAATGTAATTTTCTAAGATACCCTTACTGTAGCTGCAAACCTAAATGTCCATTTACATATATGTTTTAATTTAATTTACATAGAAAATATTCCGATACTTTTAGGGGAAATGAAGATTATATCAGTGAAAAATGTATACCTATTTAAATGGAAATTTGCTTATTCAGCACGTTTCCTGCTGTGGGGTCTAATTAAGATGATACTTTTGTCTTATTACGTACAACTATTGGTCATTTTATAACATTGTACAATGGTATTGTACACATGCGTTAAATTTATTCAAAGTAAAGAAATCAATGTAAACAAGCAGAACTGCCAATTAATTGATCATTTTACAATTTCATACAGCTGAACCAAACAAATTAAATAAAAATTTCATCACAACTAACTGTGCGAGAGGTTTTGTTATTTTTTTTTCAGATTTCGTCATTGATCATGGGTAAAAATAATATTTAATAACCGTTGCTCTGTGAACCTACATAGGCTTTCTCCTAATTTTTTAAAGTGTATTCTCATGATATATTTTAACAGTAAGAAAACTGTAAAGTTTACGTGTTTTACAATATTTTGACATTTTGTTGGTTGCAAATTTGCAACAGAATTTCAACAACAAAAAATCTCAACTATATTTCGATAAGGGTTTAAAATACATATATGTTTTTTTTTAACCAGATGAATATACAATTCTATCCAATACAAGAGAACTAATTCTACATTATTATTTGATTTTAACCAGTATACAGTTTGGTGATAGTATTTCTTTTAAAACTAACACTTTTTTTACATGTAAATGTAACAAAAATTGTGGTAGTAAAGAGTTGTGAAGTCCATAAGCAAAGTGACGGACAGTTAACTGATGAATTGCGGATGTAACTGAGACTGAACTGTGACGGATCTATGACTAGTAAACTGATGTGAGATTCGACAGGAGCCTATTTGCTCAGGAATCTCTTCTAACAAGAAGTATAATTTGTAAGAAACGATCAACCAGAAGCTAGAGAGTCAAAACAATCTCAGACAAAAAGTGCTCTAAACAACCATTGAAATCTATTGTGCCATGATCATTATAATTATTCAACATTTATAATTATGAATATGTGTACATTGATTTAAAAAACAGCAACGAAATATGTTATAAAAACATCATCAAAGGTTTCAATATTAATTTTGAAAATTAACTATTAAGTGACACCTGCAATAAGGGCATACTTTCAAAATTTTCCATCATCAATCATATCATGTGTGTACTTTGTCCGATTATAAGCCAATCGTCGACCCCATACTCACAATAGGGTGCGACTCTCGGCTTCTCAAATAGTTATTGGAATTCTAATAGGTCTACAGAAATGACATGACAAATTGATGAGTAAGTAAGTGTCCTTATATGCGTGAGTTATCCAAAGATCACTGCGAGTGTCAAAAAGTAAAACGGCTTATTTAATGCACTACTGCAGTTTTATACAAGAATGTTGTTAATAGATGTTAAATTAATAACTGTTTTATTTGTTTGGTTAAGATCAAATTAGTTTTTTGTACTTAATACAATTTATATTACTGATTATATTACGCTACATTAAAAGCGATGTTTCAGTGCCATCTAGCGGTAACGAGACGAACTGTTGAGAACGTCGATGTAAGAGTTGTCTAGCGGGAAATAGACGAACTGTTGAGAACGGCATGTAATTATGTCTTCAAGACTAGACGAATCCACTTTGTTTACAAAGCCAAGAAAACTTACTTCTTCACAATTATTATATTTTTTGCAGATTACAGATTAATTTTGTCATGTCCCACCTTCACATTCCAGGACACTAGTTCTATCCCACTTTTTTTAAATATTACTTCGCGGTCTTTCACTAGACCAACTCGCTCCCCAAGGTATTTAAGTATAGTAATATACATTTTTTTATTACCACGACAATCTTTTAATTTAAAATAAGTTACTACTTATCCACAATAAAAAAATTGGATCGTAAGGTAAGCATGGATTTGAACAATGTTCAATGACGATCTGGAGGCCATATCTCCAAATAATGTTAAACCATGTTTACATTCGTGCGAATGTCATCATTTGTTAATGTTTATAGTTCATACTGTTTCTGTTCGAATATTCGTGCAGTATTTAATATGTTTGATTCGCCCAATCTCCTGTGTGGTATTGAAAAACCCTGTTGTGGATATTAATTAAAATATGCATTTTTGACAGTTTTGCTGTTTTGCTTGTTCACATTTAGATAATTGAGTATGCTCTTTGATTCTATAAAGACCAATGATATTTACTTTTCAAATTGTTTTTTTTCTTTTTTTGGCAAAAAAATTCTATCCTTTTAAACCATTTTGTAGAGCTTAAAAATAAATAATTTAGTATATTAAAGCGTTATAATGCGCCTAATAGTTACGGAGAAAATTCCAAAAAACTTTTAATTTTTAATTTCTATGTTATTCTTATGGAGAATAAGTTATACTGTTGTAGTTTGCTTGTTTATATACATATTTTGATCCAATTTGGAAGATGTGTTTATTTCTTAATAAACTATTAACGTAAAAAACACTTCTATTCCTGTTGCAGCAAATCTAAGTACTCGTTAAACTAATTATATTTAAATAGGGAATAAATGTGATATTTTTAAGCATACATGTTAGTGTAAATCCAATCTGGCAAATGGAAATTTGCTTATTCTGCAGGTTTGCCGTGGTGGGGGTATTTGTATATTTCTTTGATTTAGAATCATAAGAATCAGATTGGTTTCTAATTTAAATAATTAAAGAATTATTATTATATAGTTAATTTAAGCTCGTTTTAGCCGCAAATAGTTATGATTAACTAATTCAGTTTCTAATTCATTGCTAATTTCATATTTATTAAACATTTTTGGGGGGAAATAATTTAGATGCTCTAATGAACTGTGTTTAAAGTCCAGTATTTCACCGTCCATATCTTATCTGTAAAATGCAATGTACGAGTATACCAATATTTGCACGTGAGCGGCTTATCACTACTTTAGAGGCGATCAAACAGCTGACTTGCAAGAGTCACTGATCAACAACTGTCTGGCTGGAGTAGACTTTGATCCCAACAATCATATCTTGGCTATTGACGTAGAAGGGACAGGAAATGAAAAAGTATCGGCGGCCGCAATGGCTGACACATTGAAAAGTCTTCTTGACAAATTGAAAACCAAATATAAGAATATCTACATCTACTCTGCACCTAACATGGAAACCAAAGTTTTGTGGAATAAAGACAGCAATGATTTCAGCTCTTACAACCTTTGGATTGCCCACTACACTAGCGCCGCCGAACCGACTATTCTCAGCATATGGAAGAAGAAAGGATACAAGCTCAAGCTGTAGCTATGGTATGAGTATTGTCCGCTAATAAGCCAATCGTCGACCTCATACTTACAAAAGAGGTACGACTCTCGGCTTTTCAAATAATTTAATGACAAGTTTAAGTAAACCAATAAAGAATGAACAGGTAAGGATCCTTAAATACGCAAGCTAACCAAAGTTCACTGCGAGTGTTAAAAAGTAAAACTACTTATTTATGGTACTACTGCAGTTTTATACAAGAATTTTGTTAATTGGTGTTAAATAAATAACTCTTTTATTCGTTTGGTAAGGATCAAAATTGTTTATTTTACTTAATACAATTTATATAAGTAATATTATTACGGTACATTACAAACAACGTTTAGGTGACATCTAGCGGTAACGAGACGAACTGTTGAGAACGACGATGTAAGTGCATCTAGTGGTGAATAGACGAACTGTTACGAACGTCGGTCTATTGCGAATATTTTTATATGTAAATGTTATCAGTTTACTAATGTTAAACACCGATCTAGCTATGGGAACGTGGTTTTATGGGATTACTATTTGGCTTTCAGATTGAAAATTATTAATTTTATTTAGAATAATAAAACTATTGTAGTTTCTTATTTAAAGATATATTTTGATAATTTTTTTATTTCTTATTAATCTATTGTCATTTCTAAGAAATCTCCCACTGTAGCAGCAAATATAAATGCTCATATAAATAAATGTTTTATGTAATTTACATAGGAAAGACTCTAATAATTTTTGTGACATGTGGCGGTAATTAGACGAACTGTTGCAAGCAACGAAGTAAGTGCTACCTAGCGGTGAGAAGACGAACTATCAAAAACTTCCAAAATTAAAATTACCAGTACAGCATGCACGTAGTCTTTTTTTCCAAACAATTTCTTTATTTTATAAGTTTCTGGAATTTTGGATTAATATTGAAGTTTTTTTATTAATAGCTAAAAGACTGGTTTTAAGAGAAGTATAATTTTTTATCTTTTGTTTCGAAATTGCAGCCATTTATGAGTATATTTAAAGAACATAAAGCTACATAGGTAAACAAAACTAAAACAGCAATGTTTTATTTAGAAAATGTAATTACAATAATTCTAACGTTATGAAATTAAAAAAAATTGTTCTTGAAAGAGAAACCCCCAATTTTTAGAGACTATGAATCAAACAATATGCGGTAATTAGGTAACATCGCTGCTAGTTAGCTAAAACAATTAGCTGTTACAATTGTTAGGTACCAATGAGCTCTAATATTGGGTACAGTATCTTTAAAATGAGATTTCTCCTTTATTTATGAACCAACTTTTATCGTTTGGCTTGCAATCAAATTTCCTTAATAAAAACACAACGACAATAATAATTGTATTTAGCTCTATAGTTTAAATGTTATTTAAGTTTACAAATTTTAAATAGCCGCAATTCCGACATATATATATTATTCATCTATATGCCAAATGTGAACACACTACAAAATGTCGTAAAACGATTTGTTTACAAAGTGTTGCCTATTAACAGACTAACATTAAGCCTACTGTAAACAATTACAAAATCTCCCCTCATCAAACAATTATCATACCATTTATATTGTCCGTTTATAAACCAATCATCGACCTCGTACTTACTTAGATACGACTCTCGGCTTTTCAAATAGTTTTAACTTAAATGTGGTTCACTCTACGGGGGATTAAGCAAATGCTAAGAAAGGATCCTTATATGCGATAGCATCACAAAGTCAGATTGTCCAGGCTTTCTTGCTATTTTTCATTGTAATATTTACGCCAACCTAAATTAAAATAGTAAATATTTCATTCCAACCAAGTCATTATGTTTGTAGCACACGTTTCCTTAAATTGCAACTAAAATATTACCAGCGATTAAATTATCAATCTGATTATAATGTTAACAAATATTTTCTCATAAGGATAACATAGGATCTTTAAAAGCCACTGGGGCAGGGCCCAAGGACTTGTTAAAAAATGTAAGATCAGATTGCAAATCTACACACCCAGACGAACATTTTGGTATATGTAGGGTTAAATCTTAAAACAAAAATGCCTTATTGTTCACATAGTTTAATGTAGCGTATTAATATGGATAGATATAAAATAAAAACAAAACATTAAAAAATAACATCACTAAAGGTCAAAATAATAAATATGAAAATCAACTAGGCCCTATAAGTATTAATTAACTGAAAACGAAAAACTATTAAAAAATCTCTCAAACTCACATTATCAATCAATAATCATACCATTAGTCCGTTTATAAGCCAATCATCGACCTCGTACTTACCTACGAGATACGACTCTAGGCTTTTCAAATAATTTTTGTATAAGAATAAGTATAGAATAGAATAGAATATTAAATTCATGGTTAAATAAGGATCATTATATCCGCGAGCTACACAAAGATCACTGCGAGTGTCAAATAGTAAAACGGCTTATTAAATGTACTACTGCAGTTTTATACAAGAATGTTGTTAATAGGTATTAAATTAATAACTTTATCAATTGTTTGGATTAGGTCAAATTTGTTTAGCGTACTTAATACAATTTATATTACTGATTAACATAGCTACATTAAAAGCGATGTTTCAGTGCCATCCATCGACATGTTAGTTTTATATGTCGATGGTGCCATCTAGCGGTAACGAGACGAACAGTTGAGAACGGCATGTAGTTATGTCTTCAAGACTACACGAATCTACTTTGTTTACAAAGCCAAAAAAATTAATATCTACACTATTATTTGATTTTTACCGGTTACGGTTTATTTTTTTATGTCCCACCTTAACATTCCAGGACCCAAGTTCTATCCCGAAACTGTTTTACATATTACTTTGCACTCGTACACATTTTTTATTACCACTACAATTTTTATTATTTAAAGGAAGCTACTACTCTTCCACAATAAAAAAATTGGATCGTAAGGTAAGCCATGGATTTAAAAATTGTCTACATCGATCCGGAGGTCATATCTCCAAATAATGTTAAATTATATTTACATTCGTGCGGATGACATAATTTGTTATAGTTTATTATTCATACCATTTCTCTTCTAATATTCGTGCAGTATTTAATATTTTTGAATTGCACAATCTCCTGTGTGGTATTGAAAATCGCCCTGTTGTGGATATTAATAAAGAGATGCATTTTTGACAGTTTTGCTGTTTTTCTTGTTCACATGTAGATAATTGAGTATACACTTTCATCCTATGAAGACCAATGATATTTACTTTTCAAATTGTTTTTTTCTTTTTTTGGCAAAAAATTCAATCCTTCCAAACCATTTTGTAGAGCTTAAAAATAAATAATTTAGTATATTGAAGCGTTATAATGCGCCTAATAGTTACCTACGGAGAAAATTCCAAAAAAATTTAAATTTATAATTTCTATGTTATTCTTCTGGAGAATAAGTTATAATATAATAAGTTATAATAAAATATATATAAGTTGTAGTTTGCTTGTTTATATACATATTTTGATCCAATTTGGAAGATGCATTTATTTCTTAATAAACTATTAACGTAAAAAACACTTCTATTCCTGTTGCAGCAAATCTAAGTACTCGTTAAACTAATTATATTTAAATAGGGAATAAATGTGATATTTTTAAGCATACATGTTAGTGTAAATCCAATCTGGCAAATCGAAATTTGCTTATTCTGCATGTTTGCCGCGGCGGGGGTATTTGTATATTTCTTCGAATTAGAATCATAAGAATCAGATTGGTTTCTAATTTAAATAATTAAAAAATTAGTATTATATAATTAATTTAAGATCGTTTTAGCCGCAAATAGTTATGATTAACTAACTCAGTTTCTAATTCATTGCTAATTTCATATTTATTGAACATTTTTGGGGGGAAATAATTTAGATACTCCAATGAACTGTACTTAAAGTCCAGTATTTCACCGTCCATATCTTATCAGTAAAATGCAATGTACGAGTATACCAATATTTGCACGTGAGCGGCTTGTCACTACTTTAGAGGCGATCAAACAGCTGACTCGCAAGAGTCACTGATCAACAACTGTCTGGCTAGAGTAGATTTTGATCCCAACAATCATATCTTGGCTATTGACGTAGAAGGGACTGTCGAAGGGACAGGAAATGAAAAAGTATCGGCGGCCGCAATGGCTGACACATTGAAAAGTCTTCTTGACAAATTGAAAACCAAATATAAGAATATCTACATCTACTCTGCACCTAACATGGAAACAAAAGTTTTGTGGAATAAAGACAGCAATGATTTCAGCTCTTACAACCTACACTAGCGCCGCCGAACCGACTATTCTCAGCATATGGAAGAAGAAAGGATACAAGCTGTGGCAAGAGTATTGTCCGTTAATAAGCCAATCGTCGACCTCATACTTACAAAAGAGGTTCGACTCTCGGCTTTTCAAATAATTTAATGACAAGTTTAAGTAAACCAATAAAGAATGAACAGGTAAGGATCCTTATATCCGCGAGCTACACAAAGTTCACTGCGAGTGTTTAAAAGTAAAACTACTTATTTATGGTACTACTGCAGTTTTATACAAGAATGTTGTTAATTGGTGTTAAATAAATAACTCTTTTATTCGTTTGGTTAGGATCAAAATGGTTTATTTTACTTAATACAATTTATATAAGTAATATTATTACGGTACATTACAAGCGACGTTTAGGTGACATCTAGCGGTAACGAGACGAACTGTTGAGAACGACGATGTAAGTGCATCTAGCGGTGAATAGACGAACTGTTACGAACGTCGGTCTATTGCGAATAGTTTTTATATGTAAATGTTATCAGTTTACTAATGTTAAACACCGATCTAGCTATGGGAACGTGGTTTTATGGGATTACTATTTGGCTTTTCGATTGAAAATTCTTAATCTTATTTAGAATAATAAAACTATCGTAGTTTCTTATTTAAAGATATATTTTCATAATTTTTTTATTTCATACTAATCTACTGTTATTTCTAAGAAATTTCCCACTGTAGCAGCAAATCTAAATGCTCATATAAATAAATGTTTTATGTAATTTACATAGGAAAGAATTAATAAATCTAGCGACATGTTATTGTAATTGTATTTAGCTCTGCAGTTTTGATGTTACTTAAGTTTACAAAGTTTAAATAGCCGCAATTCCGACATATTATATATATATATATTATTAATCTATATGCCAAATATGAATACACTACAAAAAGTCGCAAAACGATTTGTTTACAAAGTGTTGCCTATCAACAGACTAACATTAAGCCTACTGTAAACAATTACAAAATCTCTCCTCATCCAACAATAATCACACCATTTATAATGTCCGTTTACAGTATATACCAATCATCGACCTCGTACTTACTTAAATACGACTCTGGGCTTTTCAAATAGTTTTAACTTAAATGTGGTTCACTCTACGGAGGGATTAAGATAATGCTAAATAAGGAACCATATATGCGATAGCATCACAAAGTCAGATTGTCCAGGCTTTCTTGCTATTTTCCATTGTAATATTTACGCCAACCTAAATTAAAATAGTAAATATTTCATTCCAACCAAGTCATTATGTTTGTAGCACACGTTTCCTTAAATTGCAACTAAAATATTAACAGTGATTAAATTATCCATCTGATTATAATGTAAACAAATATGTTCTCATAAGGATAATATAGGATCTTTGAAGCCACTGAGGCAGAGCCCAAGGACTTGATCAAAAATACAAGGTCAGTTTGCAAATCTACACACCTAGACGAATATTTTGCTATATGTGGGGTTAAATCTCAAAACAAAAATGCCTTATTGTTCACATAGTTTCATGTAGCGTATTATTAATATGGATAGATATAAAATAAAAACAAAACATTAAAAAATAACATCACTAAAGGTCAAAATAATAAATTTAAAAATCAACTTTAAGTATTAATTAACTGAAAACGATTAAAAAATCTCTCAAACTCACATTATCAATCAATAATCATACCATTAACAAAGTCCGTTTATAAGCCAATCATCGACCTCGTACTTACCTACGAGATACGACTCTCGGCTTTTCAAATAATTTTTGTAAAACAATAAGTATGGAATATTAAATTCATGGTTAAATAAGGATCATTATATCCGCGAGCTACACAAAGATCACTGCGAGTATCAATAAGTAAAACGGCTTATTTATGGTACTACTACAGTTTTATGCCAGCATTTTGTGAATAGGTGTTAATTATATAACTGTTTTATTAGTTTGACTATGGTCAAATTTATTGTTTATACTTAATACAATGTATATTACTGATAATATCACGGTACATTCAAAGCTACGTTTGGGTGACATCTAGCGGTAACGAGACGAACCGTTGAGAAGGACGATTTAAGTGTTCCTAGCGGTGAATAGACGAACTGTTACGAATGTCGGTCTATAGTAAAGGGATTTTATTGTTATTAGTTAAAATAAAAATATATTAGATTTCTTTGAAGATATATCTTGATCAACTTTTTAGACTTGAATATTTCCTACTATGCTATTGTCATTTTCAAGATACCCTCCACTGTGATTGTAGCACAGTGTATATTGCACTTCGATTTTAACTGCAAACCTACATCTCATTTACATAAATGTCTAATGTCATTTACAATTCGTCACATTGAATTCGACTTTACAATGTCGGATTTAAAATGCATATCGTATAGGCCTATGATGGAATGAAAACATATTTGGTCACACAACATTTGTTTACAAGATGATTTTTCACATTAAAACTACAAGAAACTTTGCCTCTATTTATGTAAACTAGCTGATCTGAATTGTACACGGTTCTAACTGACTACTGAATTCCCGTACGTAGGACGGGCTAACGCCTCGTAATTTATAAAATATAAAGTAACCCAAAAGTTACCGTTGCCTTAAACCGTTGACTGTCAAAATAGTCAATGCTTTAACTAAAGCGATTATTAATTTGATCACCTGCAAAACGTAATCCATCGACACTACTCTAATGTACGCAGAGTTCATGATTATTTATAAAGTATCGGTAAATTTCAATTAGTTTACAAATAATGAACACTGACCAAAAGAAAATATATTATTTGAATTTTGCCCGAAAATGTGGGCTTCCTTGCACTGATTATAGTACAGAAAGCTACTAATTGCTGCATTTACTTACTTTGCAGCACAATTTTTACTTTGTCAAACACCATTGTTCCAAATTAAACATCACAAAGAAGCGTGATTTTATTATGCACGTAATCCGTGTACACTTGGAAATTGATCGGCAACTAACAGTTAAAGATACTACGACTACGATCAGCTGGTACAGTGGTTCCCATTTCGTCCAATGTTTGGATTTAACCTAACCTAATAAGGTATTATAAAGTGTTTTAAATTAATTATTTATATGTTTAATTGTAACTGTAGCAATATACAGGGTGTTAAAAAGTGGGGACATATTTTACCTAATGATTCGTTAGG
The DNA here is from genome assembly GCF_028750875.1 of Macrosteles quadrilineatus. Taxonomy (NCBI): domain Eukaryota; kingdom Metazoa; phylum Arthropoda; class Insecta; order Hemiptera; family Cicadellidae; genus Macrosteles; species Macrosteles quadrilineatus. The sequence continues at coordinate 85,918,896 of NW_026542597.1, forward strand.
TCAAAATAAAAAGAAAATCAAGTATAATATTTTTTTCTAAAATCGTTTCTTTAACCAGATATCCACCATTTTGTAATATTTACATAAACATTTTTATCTTTAAACATTTGAAACCGATCGTTATGAAACTTTGTATGGAAGGCGACTATTAAAATTCTTTAAACTGAAATTACTCAAAAATGGATGATTTTATGAAAAAGTGTCAAGTACAGTAGTTTTATTTAGCGTTTTAATTCATCTATCAAACTATACCAAAATTCCAAAAAAAAGTAATAAAAAGCTTAAATATAACGATTTTTAGTAATAAAATGAGGCAAACTTGACTAGTTTCTGCCTTATTCTACCCCATTTTACATTCTAAATACCGTAATATTTCAGCTATTTCTTAGATGATCATTTTGAGTTTGATATCGTTTGATGGATAATTAAAAATGCTAAATAAAAGGTTACTTGACATTTGTTCATAAAATCAGCCATTTTTTATTAATTCAATTAGTAGTAGGGTTAATTCTATTAGAGATCTATGCTACATTAATTAAATAACCTATAACCTAAGAAAAAACATACTTTACAACTAACCATTGTTCAATAATATTTTCAGTACGATGTCCCCTACAATTGTTTAGTGATAGGATCTCATACCATCTCCAAAGTTTTTCAGATTTAGCCAAAACTTTTCCATTTACAAGGGTTAAGCCGGAATAGATATGAAAATGAAATTCTTCCATTGGCTAAAGTGTTATAAAGCTTGATATGCGCCTTCTATCTACTGGATACTGTTGTATTAAAGTTGTACTTCACTGAATGCCGACTTTGCTTTGAAGGCGAATCAATATATTTGTTTAAACAATCAGCTGTTATAATTGTTGGATACCAATGAGCTCTAATATTGGGTACAGTACCTTTAAAATAATATATTATTAATTTAAATATCAAATGTGAACTCATTACAAAAAAGTCGTTGATAATTTTTTTTACAAAGTGTTGGTTATGAAGGGTAAAGAGCTCGAAGCCCTTGTATAGCTTTTGACCGCGATTTAAATGCAAATATTTAAGGTTTAATGTATCTCTTGTTTACTTATCACCGCATTTTAAAATTCAAAATTGTGTTTTGCTTTGCATCTAATTCTAAATTGGTTATTTGTATAATGTATTAAGTCGTATTGAGTTTTATCTATTTCAAACCAATATAATGAATGGCTTTCTCAAATTTCTTATTTTTATTATCAAATGGCAATGAGTGCTATGCCCTGTAAGGTAATTTAGTTTAATAGGAATACCTATAATAATAATAAAAAAATACCCCTCGCCACAGAAAACCTGCAGACTATTAGATTAAGCGAATTTCCATTTGCCTGATTAATTTGGCACTAAAATGTCTCCTTAAAATATCACATTTATTCCCTTTCTAAATACAATTAGTTTATCGAGTACATAGGTTTGCTGCAACAGGAAGGATAAGAAGTTAATAAATTTTGAAAATTAAATTTTAATTATCGTTGGAGTGCTATTTGTAACCTGTTTTAAAGGTTGCTATTATCTCCTAGGTTGCTATATCTCCTGTCATATATCATTTTATATATATTGTGCGTTTATAAGCCAATCGTCGACCCTCTTACTTACATAGAGGTACGACTCTTGGCTTCTCAAACAATGTTAGATCAACAAGTATTTTCAACAATAAAGAATGGACAAGTAAAGAGACTTATATGCGTGAGCTACACAAAGATCACTGCGAGTGTCAAAAAGTAAAACGGCTTATTTATGGTACTACTGCAGTTTTATACAAGAATGTTTTTAATTGCTATTAAATTAATAACTTTATCATTTGTTTGGATTAGGTCAAATTTGTTTAGCGTACTTAATACAATTTATATTACTGATTATATTACGCTACATTAAAAGCGATGTTTCAGTGCCATCTAGCGGTAACGAGACGAACTGTTGAGAACGACGATGACGTAAGAGTTGTCTAGCGGGAAATAGACGAACTGTTGAGAACGTCATGTAGTACGTCTTCAAGACTATACGAATCTACTTTGTATACAAAGCCAAAAGAACTAACTTCTACACTATTATTTGATTTTCACCGGTTACAGTTTAGTTTTATTTTTCCCACCTTCACATTACAGGACACTAGTTCAAACCTGAAATTCTTTTAAATATTACTTTGTGCTCTTTCACTAGACCAACTTGCTCCCAAGGTATACAGCTTAGTAATACACATTTTTTTTATTACCACTACAATTTTTTTATTTAAAGGAAGCTACTACTCATCCACAATAAAAAAATTGGATCGTAAGGTAAGCCATGGATTTAAAAATTTTCTACAACGATCTGGAGGTCATATCTCCAAATAATGATAAATCATATTTACATTCGTGCGGATGACACAATTTGTTATAGTTTATGATTCATACCGTTACTCTTCTAATATTAGTGCAGTATTTAATATGTTTGAATCACCCACTCCCCCATGTGGAATTGGAAATCAGTCTGTTGATATCAAAATATGCATTTTTGACAGTTTTGCTGTTTTTCTTGTTCACATTTGGATGATTGAGTATGATCTTTGTTGCTGTGGAGACCAGTCGTATTTACTTTTAAACGCTCACCTCAGACCTTTGAAAGCCCACGGGACAGAGCCCTAGGTAAATATCGAAGCAGGAATATTCCTATATAAGTATCCTCGGATCTGTAGCTTTATTTATGTGCAATTTGAGCCCAGTCCGTTTAGCACGTACAAACACATACAAAATTTAATAAAAGTGTAAAATAATATGAAAATTCATAGACCAAAGTACTCCCAAATCATTAAATATATATATTTTTTTAAATATATATAATATAATGGTTCCATGGTACTTTGTTCTATTAGTTTACTTATTAGCATTTAAAGTAGCCCTCATTGGTGTAAGTAATAACAATATAATTATATAATACTAGCAACTATACCCGTGCCTTGCAACGGGGTCAGTATACAAAAGAGACAATGTTGTTTTTTTTTTTATTGCTTAAAAATGGTTTCATACCTACCATTTAATTTGAAACGAAATTGACTGTATTACTTAACTTGATAATTGAACGTTTTCGTTAACTCAGACTGTGAACAGTTAGTTAGGCTACCTAGGATACAAAATCAATTATATGTTTTAAGGTATAATCAAATAACATGTTTAATGGTTTGTACTGTAAACAAAAAACCAACCCTAATAGTTCCAAACCTGTCTATATAGTAATCTTCTAACATATTTTTAGTGAAATTGTAATTAGACAAATGGAAATTCGCTTAGTCTGCAGGCTTGCTGAGGAAGGGGTATTTTATTACAGTTTACAAAAAGTATTTATTTTAATAATTCTCATAATACTTAGGATAAGCCTAGATTAAGCATCGATGTTTAATACGGCGAATATTATAACCTACATCCACGAATAGTTTCATCATTACATCGATGGATTGGATGCCCTATCGATTCTCCTTATCCCACCCTACCTAACTTCAATTAATAAACCGTGCATTATATGGGGGTGTTTATAAACCAATCGTTGCCTTCGATCAGAAGTACAACTCTCGGCTTTTCAAATAATGTTGAATTATAAGAATGATGCTACCGCTCGGTCGGATTCCGTCTTCATAGATGATGCCGTGAAGTGAGGGGTATATGTAAGGGCTACACAAAGATCACTGCGAGTGTCAAAAAGTAAAACGGCTGATTTACGGTACTACTACAGTTTTATACCAGAATTTTGTAAATTGGTATTTAAAAAATTACTTTTTCCTTAGTTTGGCAAAGGTCAAATTTGGTTATTGTACTTAAAACCATTTAAATTACTTATAATATTAAGTTACATTAAAAGCTACGTTTTAGTGGCATCTAGCGGTGATTAGATTAACTGTTCCTGACCACGATGTAAGAGCTGCCTAGCGGTGACTAGACGAACTGTTTCAAACTGTCGGTAACATTACGTTTGGGAGTTGGACTGTACCCTGAAAATGATATAAACAAGGATGGTCCTGATTTTTTGTAAGTTTTCTTTTTACGATCACAACTTCTCCATTCTTCTCCATCCTCAAAAAGGAATGCCATTTGTCGATTAAAAATAAATCACAATATTTCAATTTTAAGCCGTGGTAATTTGCTATGAATCCTATTTATCCGTTGAGACTCGCAGTAATTTTTGAGTAGTCAGTACATGACTTGCCTATCTATCGCAATTATTATAGCCCAGGTGAGGGATGCGATTTTCGCTCTCGAAAAATATTGTTTAAAAAGCCGAGGGTCGTGTTTCTTGAGACCGATGATTGGCTTATAATAAAATAATCTATCTCCGTCTTCGTCCTTGTCCATTTCTTTTACAGATTGGGGCCTATCTTGGGTCAACCCCCTTGTATTGAAATCTGATGGTTTCGGTCTGTAAAAGTGTGTGCTAATCAATCAAGTTAAATCTATCATCTGACCCCGAACAAATTAGCGAACCAGCATTAGTCTATTTCCCATTGTTCAAAACACAATATCTATTATATTTTCCAAAGTACTTTATTTGTCGGTACACAATAACATTCTTAATTCTTCACCAATTTTCATAATTATGTGTCATTTTAAAGCCTTTTTACCCAATACGCTAGGAAAGATACGAATCAACCATTTTTCAGTGGTTAAAAAAAAACATCTATTATATCATTCTGCAAGTTATTTAAACTTGAAATGTTTGTTTACGTTATTCGATCAGCTGAAACATGTGAATTAAATTAATCAACAAACTAATAATTATTTATATATTCTGAGTGTCAATAAGTCTCAAACAAACAAAATTAGTCCGTGCTTTTTTCGATTAAACCCCCCGGAGATCAAAACTGATTACAAGAAATACTCAAAATTAAGTACCGCATTGATTCTTTAACTTTTATATTTCTTTATTTATGTCATAGCCCTAATTTTGACATATGTTCTGACCATTTTATATATATATTTAAGACTAGCTGTTGTACCCGTGCTTTGCAACGGGAAGAGGACACAAAATGCAAAAAAGTTAATAGTACTGCACCCTGTTGGTAAACCTTATAACTTTTTAATGCTATTTAATATCATAGAACGAACTTGTGTAGTTGAAACAGCTGACAAAATTATTTTATTCCTTTTAAATATGATTACTCATACGGTTAACATGGGAAACTCCAGAGCCACTGGGGCGGAGCCCGAAAGGACTTTTGAGATAAGAATGCGTCTATATGTTAATCGGGAATGTGAACTATCATCACACCAAATTTCAGCCCTATCCGACCAGTATTTTTCGCGTTTACTTGTCACAAACATACATCCATACATCCATACATCCAAACTTTCTCATTTATAATATTAGTAGGATTTCCATCTTCAAACATCACCTCTTATACATACGTAACCTACATTTATTCGAACAAGTTCGCGAACCAGCATGACGGACTATGGGAACAGCGGTTTACGGGGGGGTTATGGGGGTAAAATGGGCATTCATTTTTACATATTTAACTTATGAAATTGACGCCTTGTGTGGTTCCTAAATCTTGAACGGCGGCGGATTAAAATAGTTCTCACCATTTTAAACTGCTGGACACCAATGTATTTTACGTTAAACTTAAACATTTATAATTTTCAAGTAACTCTTCTTGTGTTGTTTTCTGGTCTCCTATTCCATTGTTTAGCTGAAATCGTGCATTGAATTATTTTGATCTAATTCAATATTGCTGAAAATGGATTTCGTGTAAGAACCTAGACAAAACAATTAAAAATTAGTTTTACGAAGTTTTTTTGTAGCAACTGCAAGATGACAAATTCTGTTTGTACGACAATTTTGAGGTACCAACATTTTTGTTTGTTTTTATAGTTTGAATACTAAACAACATTTTTACTGTTTTTTTTAAACTGAAACAAAATTACTCCCGCCACAGCAAACCTGCAGACTAAGCGAATTTCCATTTGCCTAAATGGATTTATAATAAAATGTCTCCTTAAAAATACCTATTTAAATAACATTAGTTTAACGAGTACTTAGGTTTGCTGCAAAAGGGAGGGTAAAAAAGGAACTTTTTGCAAAATGTTAATAGTTTAGTAAGAAATGAATGCATTTTCCAAATGTGATAAAAATTTGTTCATAAACAAGCAAACTACAGCACATTAGTTATTCTCCATAAAAATAACATATGGGAATTTTAAATTTACAGTTTTTTGGAATTTTCTCCGTAACCATTAGGCGCATAATAAAGCTTCAATATACTAAATTTGGTTTGGAAAGAAAATGCTAAATTTTAAGCTTTTAAGGTCAAAAATGGGAAAACCCCACTTTTACCCCATAAACCCCTGTTCCCATAGTCCGATCATGCTGGTTCGCGAACTCGTACGAATAAACGTAGGTTTACACGTTTGTACAAAATTTCATCAAAATCGGATGATTTTTGGTCAAGTTATCGCGTTAATGGACACATATCCTTATATATAATGTTTTTATGAATTCGAACGGATGGTGTTTTGGCCTCTAGGGACCTCAAAACGAAAAAGTAAATCGGTCCTGGGTCCAGGTCTTACCATGAGTACTACGATAATACAAGTTTTGTTGACTCTATATAAAATCTATATAATTTTATTTTATATCAGCCTACTTATATTTGAGTAGACTTCTGCTTCTTTTGCTGAGAATCAGAGTAAATATCCGGATCCTAACTATGTTTCTAAGGAAGGTATGTAATGTCTGTTGATCTATTTTTGTTCTATCTCGGTATGTTGCTCTGATAATTCAAAGCTCGCCGGTTCGAACCTGAGGAAATTCAATTTCTCTTTAGTGGTTCGATACTTTACCCAGTCCTTGGGTTCTTGAACAATGAACATTGGTCTTTTGATCAATGTTCCTGGCTGAAACCAGCTGGTAAGTAAGAAATCCACAACACGGCTACCATTAATATTTCACATTAACATTTCCCTCATATTTTGGTTGAAATACTTCCAGTTGCATACCCATCTTTTGTAATAATAACACATTTTAACAGCTTGACCTCTGTACCATCCTCTTTATTCAATTGTCTGCATACAAAACAAAAACTGCGCCCCTCATGAGGAACATCAATGCAAACAAAAGTGGTGCAGTTACACACCCCTGGGGCGACCCAAGATTTTGTCACATCAATCCCATTACATCACATCTAACACTACTCACCCCAAAACATCCTCGGTTGTCTAACGGTTTTCCGTAACAGAGTTTACCTAAGAATTCCTGGAATTACGCAACTTCGGGATGATGTTTAAGGAAACCGCGAAAATCATCAGGATTCCTCACACTCCACCAATCCAGGAACTGTGGTAGACAAAACATGAGTTAATGAATTTCATAACGTCAATTTACAGGGGAGAGAAAGTAACATGAACTTGGCTTACGTCATCGGACCATTTCTGTCCGCGGGAGGCCGCCCGTAGTAAACACTCTGGGCGGGTTGTAGAAGTCAAAATATCTCCGTAGTCAACGAGTTGAGTATATTTATCAAAATTAGAGTTCAAAAACGCAATGCTCATTTTTGGTGAATTTAATCATCGCCGAAGTACATTCAAGCTACTGTGTGAAACTTAGCGCGGGTTTTGAAGTAAGTGTTAAGTCTTAACGTTTCTAATTTAATAATTACAAAACGCTATTTGAAGTCTTTGTCTAAGCTGAATGAAAGGTTCACAAGTCCTATCATCTGTAATGATACTAAATTTCAAATTTGTAGCTCCAATAGATCGTTAGTTGTTTAAAAATCGAGAAACCCACATCCATCGGGTCTAGGCCTTACCATGAGTACTACGGTATTAGCTTATTCCCTATATGGGAAATTCGCTAAAAGGACGATGGAGTTAGGTATTGGACACTTGGTTAATGACAATGAAAAAAATAATCCATACTACAAGTCCACACAGCTAACTAAACAATTATGAATAAGACCATGAAGTTTACCTCATTCAGTCATTCGATCTTTTTGCCAAGCATCATAACCTAAACACTCAATGAAACAGTCATGAATTACACAATACAACTATTTCAATCTAGCTACCAGGATACAAAATATTACCTAAAGAGCAATGAGACCGTTTTCTGTTACTTCTATGGTTATTGCACCAATGCAACTGCATTGGTTATTGCACACGTAACTGGATGTGAAAAAATGATAACTGGTTTCACATTCTACATTAGGACGAAAAGTATTTTGTGGTATTCAAAGTACTGTATATGATTATAATCAGCATAACATACACTTGCAAGTGTGCTATGCTATCAGAAAACACAAGGTGTAATCAACAACAACAAAAAACCAGCATGTCATTTCACTATGATTTTTCCGACCACCTCATTCATTCCAGTAAACATTCTGACCCCGAAGTTCTGCAAGTCCAAAGTACATATATATTTTCCAGAGGTCGCGACTCCTACTGGACCGGTTCCTAGGGCTACGCCCCAGTTGACTTCCTTCCGTACACCTTGGACACCCTGTAAGGTACAGACCTTGGACGACCCCCAAGGAGACGCAGATTCTTCCGTGGTCGCTCCGTCAGGAAACGCTGCAAGATGGAATTATTGCTGATTGTCCCTAACTGTCTGAAATTGGGTAGGCACGAATATGATGATTACGACGAATCTTGATTGGAAAAGGAGGTAAAGTAGACTTCCCAATCCAACGGGGGAAAACTCCAGAAAGTTTGCAAAAAGTAAGGGAAAAACAATACATTGGGAGTCTCTTAGAATGTAGGTACCTCTAAACATTTCTGATATCTGCCTGATGCTCAAATTTCCTCATCATCTAAATATACCTCTAACTAGATTTTTTACTTCTTTATGGAGCAAATTCTAATGTTTTTGAACTGTCGACACATAACTCATCCGTCCTTGATCATTGGATTACAAATGGATTCAGACCCGCATAAAGAAACAGCTTAGTTTATATTCTCAGAGTAAATCAAGGTCAAAGAACTTATATTCAAGTTGGTATTACATTTTTTGTTGTCTCTGTTATTGAGTAGTAGTTTTATATTACCCTATGAACATTTCACCGGCTCAGGCCCTGAAAATGCTGGCAAAATGTACTTAGAGTATTATAGCCTCCTCTAGGTAATATATAACCACAATTCAAGACAGAGACGTCAAAACCAGGTATTACGCTTTTTTAGTAAGAAAGATACAAAAGACATTCTTCTTATCTTACACACATTCATAAGAGATGGACATCGTCTTCTACTCAAACTTTATTCGTTCAAAGTCAACTCCCTAAGTAAATGTAACATACGTAGCAGCTTTTCTTCCCCATTCTTGATGGCAGTGTCAGTTTTCTATAATCTTTTACTTGGTCTTTCTTCTCTTTGTGGTCATCCCCGGTGGCCAATGACTAGAAGACTCCCCAGAAGTGACTGCGATGACGAGGAACTACCGAGGAGTTGGAGGTCATACTGCGGTATATAATGACATATCACACCAGACACGTTCATGATCAATGGAGTATGGGATTGACAAGGCCAAGAATACCGTTGTCTTTCCACAGTTTCTGCTTGGATGTAATCACGGATTAAAAAATCATTGTCTTTACACCATGGTAGTCAAGACTCCCTGATGCATCAGCTGAAATTAATTTAACAGCATGCTGCGATTTCAATTGAAGGCACGTTGATTTTTACTACTTTTTTGTTTCCTTTCCTTTAAAGCGGTTTCAATCAAGTATGAATGTTTATTTTAATACTAGTGCTAAACTTATATTTATTTTTAAAATCTTACATTCAAACCAAAAGTAAAGTGTGCATTGTAATCCTATCCTACTAATATTATAAATGAGAAAGTTTGGATGTATGGATGTATGTTTGTGACAAGTAAACGCAGAAAATACTGGTCGGATTGGGCTGAAATTTGGCACGATGATAGCTCACATTCCCGATTAACATATAGGCATATTCTTATCTCAAAAATTCTTTCGGGCTCCGCCCCAGTGGCTCTGCAGTTCCCCATGTTAACCTTATGAGTATTCATATTTTTAAAGGGAATTAATAAATTTAGCCAGCTGTGTCAACTAAAAGAGTTGGTTCTATTATGTGCAGAAGCATTAAACATTTATAAGATTTACCAACAGGGTGCAGCACTATTATTTTTTTCATCAACAAAAAACTATGATACGCAATGAAAACTGCCAAAGTAGGATTTTTATTACAGTTATGTTTATTTTTTTTTAATTTCATGAATGATTTGTGATATTTTGTAAATTTTTAATAATCTATCTTTCTCTATTGTGTAGGTGAAGTGGTAGAACATTACGGCTATGGTAGATGTGTAATACTGTAGTAGATATAATACCAGAATATGACCCCACTTTCGGCATTTTAGAGGCACTTTTAGGGCACTTTTTATAGGGGAAAAATGAGAAAAAAATGGAAGAGCTTTTTTTGGCCACTTTTTTTAAAGACCCAGCTCTCGACCTATACACCCCTATATAAATTTTCTACTTTTGTTAATACTAAAAATTACGTCTGGAAATGGTGAGCTTTTTTAGGCCACTTTTTTAAAGACCTGGATCTCGTCCAATACAAGCCTATATAAATGTTCAAACTCCATTAAAATTTCAAATCCACATCCATTCCCATGTATATTTTCAAAATCATGTGAGGTTTGTGCGCGAACTCGGGCACGCTTATGGCTATGTGTAAACTATGCCTGACTCAAATGAATGACTGTGAGTGTAACCTAATGACCCCAATCAAAACCAATTGTCAACATTCTCTGCCTGTCTGGCGCCAGTCTGTCTGGGGCAGGTTTAGACAATTACCAAATATGTTTGATTGATTGACCTCAATTATTCAATTGTTCAATTTCAGTTTGTTCAATTTCCATTGTTAAGTTCTAAATTAATTTAGACAATTTTGTGGTATATAAGGGGGGCATTCTACGGAATCATCACTAACTCTTCCACCTGGATCTTCTTGTTTTGGTAAGTCTTTGACATCTAAGCTAGACTATTGTAATATGTTGTCGCGTGTCGGGTCATGGGATCAATTGGTGACGTAATTGATGCTTGTACTCATAGGCCTACTCTGTATTTCTTTTAACTTAGGAGTGTAGCTAATTTCCCGAGTCCATTTTTCAAAACTTAGCCGAATTGAGTCACTAAGGAACTTGTAAAAAATGTATATAAGTCTATTTTTAAACACTTAGAGTATTTTGAACAGTCACTAAGGAACTTAAAATGTATATAAGTCTATTTTAAAAAACTTAGCCAAATTCACTCATGACTTTGAGTCAAAAGTTTGCACAAGTTATTATTTAAAAACTTAGCCGAATTATACTCACTATATAATTTTGTCGAGTTCCTTTTAACATAGGTAACATAGTCTTCTCTATAACTAACACTCACTCTGTATATATGTAGACTCAGCATTCTGAATTGCTAAAAAGTATTTTTACTTAAGATTTTGGATTTAGTTTTGATTTAAAAAATTGCAATTGCCAAATTTTATTGTATGAAATTGTTTTGAATATTAAAATTTAAAATTCTGATTTAAATTATTATTTCCCATTAATTGAAATTGTCTAAAATGTAATTTCCATCATATAGAAGATGCTAACTTTGTTTTTTAGTTACATGTCAACTGTGTGCTGCTTCTCTATCCAAAAAAATAACTTATTTTGTTATTACTATTTTTAAGTGAGTCAAAATTGTGCACAAGTTATTATTTAAAAACTTAGCCAAACTTCATGCACCGGGGGACTTTGAGTTAAAAGTGTGTACAAGTTATTATTTAAAAACTTAGCCAAATTCACTCACGGGGGGGGACTTTGAGTCAAAAGTGTGCACAAGTTATTATTTAAAAACTTAGCCAAATTCCATGCACCGGGGGGACTTTGAGTCAAAAGTGTGTACAAGTTATTATTTAAAAACTTAGCCAAACTTCATGCACCGGGGGACTTTGAGTCAAAAGTGTGCACAAGTTATTATTTAAAAACTTAGCCGAATTATATTCACTATATAATTTTGTCAATTCTCCTTTAAAATAGGTAACACTCACTCTGTATATATGTAGACTCAGCAATCTGAATTGCTAAAAAGTATTTTTTATTTAAGTTTTTGGATTTAGTTTTGATTTAGAAAATTACAATTGCTAAATCTTATTGTATGAAATTGTTTTGAATATTAAAATATAAAATTCTAATTCAAATTATTATTTCTCATTAATTGAAATTGTCAAAATGTAATTTCTACTATATAGAAGATTCCAACCTATTTTTTAATTACATATATAAAAATGAAGACTACATGTCAACATTGTTTTGCATCGCTCTCCAAAAAAAGCAACCTGATTCGCCACTACAAGGTAATACATAAAATGAAGGTGAAACTGTGCAAAGTTTGTGATATAATCTGTGATAATAACATGGCTCTAAAATCTCATATATTACAAACTCATAAGACTTGTAATTTCTGTAAAAGAAATGTTGTTGGTCATTTTAAAAGACATGTAAATTCTTGTAACAAATGTCCATATACAATGATTAAATTTGTTGGTGAATCGATTAAAACTGAACTTAAAAGTACTCTTCAGTCTTGTCCTCTACCAATAAAATGGACTTTAGTAAGGAGAATCAAATTTATAAAATATACAATAGATCAAAATGGAAAATTAGTTAATGAGAAAGAATGTATTGCAGATTTTAGAAGCCTTACTACCTTAACCATTGAGAAGAGAGATTTAAAGCCTCAAATTGAAAATGCCCTTTTAAAGATTAACACTTCCATACACAAATATCAAGCCGAAGGCAGTGGGTGGATTTATGACCATACTAAATATTGGCAGTTGCACGTTTACAAGTATAAGCCCCTAACTCCAAAGTCATACATTCCCACACCAAAAAGTATTAAATTGACAAAAGCAGTTTTAAATATAAAGAATGTTGATAATAAATGCTTCCTTTGGTCAATTTTAGCAGCTTTACATCCAAGGAATGCTAAACATGCTAATAGAGTCTCTAACTATGCACCCTACGTAGGTAAGTTGAACATGACAAATATAAAATATCCCGTAAAAATATCTGACATAGATCAATTTGAAAGAAAGAATAATATAAGTGTTAATGTATTTGGAGTTGAAGACCAAAAATTTATATATCCATTAAGAAGAACCAAACTGAATAGTAACACTCATATAGATCTATTATTATTACAACAAGGTCGTAAATCACATTACTGTTTAATTCGTGATTTTAATAGGTTAATGCTACGGTCAACAAAAGATAACAGTAAAAAGCATTTTTGCAAGTTTTGTTTACAACATTTTTACACCAAAGATAAATTGGAGTGTCATATAACATATTGTAAAAACTTTGATGTCCAACGAGTGGAAATGTCTAAACAAGATACATTACAATTTAAAAATTATAAATATCAACTTAAAGCCCCATTTGTAATTTATGCTGATTTTGAGTGCTTTATAAACTCTAACAACCATACTCCATCTGGATTTGCATTTGTCGTAGTAAAAGATTCTAAGATTATTTCTGAAGAGTTATATAGTGGCGAAAATGTTATGGATGTGTTTTTCGAAAGGTTGTTTGAGACTTATGACTTCATTAAAAATCAAATGGCAATATATATCCCCCTTGTAATGACTCCTGAGCAAGAGGCATCTTTCCAAAACTCAACACATTGTCATATTTGTGAAAAGCCTCTATATTTTGATAGGGTACGGGAACATTGTCATTCAAATGGCCAATACCGTGGAGCTGCCCACAATGATTGCAATTTAAACTATAAAGTAACAAAGAAAATACCAGTATTCTTTCATAACTTAAAAAATTACGATGGACATTTAATTATGCAACACTTGGGAAAGTTTAATCGTAAATTAAATTGCATAGCCAAAGATATGGAAAAGTACATTTCATTCTCTGTTGATGATTTAGTATTTTTAGATTCCTATAACTTTCTGTCCCTTCCATTATACAAATTAGCTTCCAATTTAAATACATTTAGATTCATAGACAATCCACTACTACAACGCAAAGGCGTATTTCCCTATGAATATATGACAGGACCAGATAAGTTTGCAGAGTCTCTACCTCCAATTGAAAAATTTTACAGTACTTTAACTAAAGAACATATCTCTCCCATCGAATATGAACATGCTAAAAATGTCTGGACCCATTTTAATATACATAATTTACAAGAATATCATGATTTATATCTTAAAACAGATGTATTGCTACTGGCTGATGTGTTTGAGACATTTAGAGACCTGTGTTTAAAGGATTACAAACTTGACCCCGTACATATGTATTCACTTCCAGGACTAACATGGGAAGCTTGTCTTAGAATGACTGGTATAAAATTACAATTATTTCAAGATATTGACATGCATTTGTTCATAGAAAGTGCAATCAGAGGAGGAGTCAGTATGATTTCTACACGTTACGCTAAAGCCAATAATAGATATATGGGCAAACATTATGATCCCAATCAAGAAAGTGTGTATTTAATATATTTAGATTGTAACTCGCTATACTCCACAGCTATGTGTGAGACACTACCCGTGGATGGATTTTGTTGGACGAATGAGATAGACTACAAAAACAATCAAAATGATGAGTTTGGATATATCTTAGAAGTTGATTTAAAATACGATAAAAGCTTACATGATTTACATAATGACTATCCATTAGCACCTGAGAAAATGAATGGCAAATTAATACCTAATTTAAATGACAAAACTAAATATATTTTACATTATAAAGCATTACAAAAATATGAGGAATTAGGTTTGGTTGCTACAAAATACTATAGAATTTTAAAATTTAGACAATCAAAATGGCTTGCACCCTATATTAATTTTAATATTGAAAAACGCAAATGTGCTAAAAATGATTTTGAAAAAGACTTTTACAAATTGTTAAATAATAGTCTCTTTGGTCGAACAATTATGAACCAACGCAAGTTTCGTGATATATATCTCAAGGATGAGTCACTATTAACAAAATATGTCACTAATCCAAGGTTTGACTGTAGCAAAAAGTTCGATAACAATTTACATGCTATACATTTAAATAAATTAGTTGTAAAGTTTAATAAGCCGATATATTTGGGAATGACCATTTTGGATATTAGTAAAGTAATAATGTATGATTTCCACTATAATTATATGTCAAAATTTAAGAACAAAAGATTTCTTATGACTGATACAGATTCTTTAATGTATTCTATAGTTACAGAGGACTTTTACAAGGAAATAGAAAGTGACTTGCACTATTTTGATACCTCTGGATATAGTAAAGACCATTTCTTATACTCTGATAAAAATAAAAAAGTCACAGGCAAGTTCAAAGACGAATTAGATGGTCATATTATGTATGAATATTGTGGTTTAAGACCAAAGTTATATTCTTATATTCCTCTAAAATGGTTATATGAAGAAGACAAGCAAGCTTTAGAGGTGAAGAAAGCTAAAGGAGCTGATGGTGCTACAGTTAAACATCTCCTTAGACATCAAAATTATTTGAACTGTCTTGCAACTGGGCAAGATTACTATAAGAATGTGACAAGAATTAAATCTACAAATCATCATCTTCAAACCTTAACCATGAACAAGAAAGTACTATCATTTGACGATGACAAGAGGTTTATTCTAGAAGATGGCATCAATACGCTTGCGCTTGGTCACTATAAAATTGATCAAACATAAATCTATATTTGCCATTATTCTTTGACCTTTCTTTGTCTATTACAAAAAAGCCATATTTAGTTTTATCCCAGCATTGGTGGCAGAGATTTCTAAATTGGTTAAATGAAAAGTCATTACCAACATGATTGTTATATACATGTTTTAAATTTAAATCATCTTGTTTAAATAATATTAGGAAATTTACATTATCACGTAAATGTTTGTGTACTTTGCTGTAAGATTGACACAAGTAAAAACAGTTAATATTTTTATGTCGACCCATTGAAAAAAATTGTGTAATATTTTGACTATTTATGTCATCAAATACAACAACTGACTGTGATTTTACATCATTTGGTGTGATTTCACAGTCAGTAAACGTGTGTAATTTCACTTCGTCACACAAACTAAATATTTCAATTATTTTTTTATATTTTTCTTGTTCTAAAGATTTAGATATTAAATATAAGTTTGTAAATTTTAATCCTTCCTTTCTTACAATTAAATTGTAAATTACAACCGTCTTCCCACTTCCACTTGGACCACAAATAACACATCGAATATTGGTAGGAAATAGACCCAACTTCTTTGGTATATTTTCCTTAGTATGTACTATTTTAAATTTATGTTTTTGTTGAATAAAAGACATTTTTTATATAATAAAAATGGTGAAAAATGATAATAAGAAAACATGTAAAAAAGGCAAAGGTTTATTCTTAAAGCCTTACAGGGGTCGAGGGCTATTGAATACTCTTATAAATAATCTTCCATTTCCACTTCACATACCATCATATCGGTACTGTGGACCTGGAACGAATATACGTCAAAATCTAGCCAAAAATGTACCTCCAAAAAATAAGTTAGACTCTTATTGTAAAGAGCATGACATATTCTACATGAATAATCCCGATACCGCTGCTCGGAACAAAGCAGACATGAGATTAGCAGACTTAGCTTGGACTAGAGTAACGGCGAATGACGCAAATCTTGCTGAAAGAGCTGCAGCTTATGCGGTGACAAATTTGATGAAGGCAAAAGCAAAAATGGGAATGGGATTAAAATTTAATAAAAAAGATGGACAACTACCAGCTGTTAGAGGCCGCAAAAGACGTGCCTCACTTCCGGGGGGTGTACCTAAAAACGAGCTAAAAAATCTAACACCAAAAGTAAAAGAGTGCGGAATAGTTAATTTAGACAGTTCATCTGGCACACATTGGACAGCATATCGTAAAAATAAAGATATTGTAATTTATTTTGACCCATTTGGAATCCAACCTCCAAAAGAAGTAATTAAATATTTTGAGGGACATAAAATATTCTATACAACCGATCAAATACAAGATTTAAATAGTTCTATTTGTGGAATTTTATGTTTATCATTCATAAAAAATTTTTGTTTATAAAAATGGATTCATTTACTATAACATTTTCGGGTACAGAGCCAGAGCTAAAGTCAGTGTTCTTTCCTCCCATAGAATTAAATGATGATTATGTAATTGGATTAGTTGATTTTCAAAGTTATAATTCTATATTTAATGTGAAAAAACCTCTAAATACTTTAACATATTACAAAGTAGAGAAAAAAACATTACCAAAGGGAGAGATCTTAGTTGATGATTTAAACCAGTTATTAGATGGTAAACTTAAAGTTATAATACATAAAAATGGAGAAGCATTAATTAATACTAAAGTCAAACTTTTATTCAAAGGGCTTATTCCAAAATTAAATAAACTTAAAGGCAACAAATTAACCATTGGAGAAGGTGATGATGTTTTCTATTATGACCACAAAGCTCCAGTTACAATAGAAATTTCTGAAGGAACATATGAGGTGGTTGAGCTTGCAAAGGAAATTCAAAAGCAAATCCCAGACTTTTTCCTTACAGCTAATAATAAAACTATGAAAGCGACATTACTTTCTAGCCACGTGTTTGATTTTACAAAACCATGTTTAGGGTCTGTTTTATTGGGATTTAAAGGTGTTTCTACTCCTGGTGTACAGTTTGAATCTACAAATAAAATAAACATTAATAATGTAAATGTGATTAGAGTAAAATGTAATATTGCAAACGGGTCCTATTTAAATGGAAACAAATCACACACCATACATAGCTTTTATCCAGAAGCTCCTCCTGGCTACAAAATTATTGAAGTTCCAAGAAATATTATATATTTTCCTGTAAATAAGAGAAGTTTAGATGTTGTCAGTATTACATTTGCCGATCAGCATGACAAGGCAATTGACTTTAATGGAGAAGAAACTACAATTACTTGTCATATAAAAAAGATATGAGAATTTATAAGAATTTATCTATAAGTATACAAAATGCTAGGTTCCTACGATCAATAGGACTAAAGTTAAAATTTTCTATTAATAAAAATGGAAGATTTTCTAGACGTTACAGGGAAATCCCAATTCGACGATAGTGTGGTTAAAATTACAAATCACTCCTATGTTCCCCATAACACTTTAGCAATAAATAATTCTGATGAAATTCGAATATGTATTAATAATCAAGATTTGCTAACTCTCCCATGTAGGAGTTATCTGTATATTAAGGGAGAAATTGAAAATCATGATAAAGGTCATTTTATAAATAATGCATTTGCATTCTTATTTGATGAAATTAGATATGAAGTCGCAGGTAAAGAAATAGACATTGTAAGAAACCCAGGAATTTCTAGTCTTATGAAAATATTGAGCTCTTACAATAAAACAACTAAATTGTCAAATGTGGCATTTGATTCTGACACGAATTTAAAAGAGTTCCATAAAAGTGGCAAGTTTAGTACTTGTTTGCCATTAGAACTGTTAATGGGTGTATTTGAGGATTTTAATAAGGTATTAGTAAATGTCAAACAAGAATTGGTGTTGAAAAGATCCAAAAATGATTTGAATTGTATATTAACAACCACTAGTGCTCCAGCCAGTGGTACTGCTGATGCAATTCCCAAAATTATACTTAACTCAATTCAATGGGTGATGCCACATGTAATACCATCAGATGGGGAGAAGTTACAATTACAAAATATGTTATTGCAAAATAAAAATTTGCAAATTGCATTTAGAAGCTTAGAGTTGCATGAACTTCCATCATATCCCAATACTACAAGACATACATGGTCAGTAAAGACATCTTCAAGTTTGGAGAAGCCTAGGTATATTATATTTGGTTTCCAAACAGCTAGGGATAATAGTGCACGAAAAAGAACTGATGAATTTGATCACTGTAAGTTAAAAAATCTCAAAGTATTTCTAAACTCTGAATATTATCCTTATAGTGATTTAAATCTCGACTTTGAAAATGGAGATGTCTCTAAAGCTTATGAGATGTTTATGAGGTTTAGAGAGACTTACTATAATACTATCCCAGATCCTATGATTAGTAGGGCTGAGTTTATGAAGAAATATCCACTAATTGTAATAGACTGTTCTAGACAGAACGAAACAGTGAAGGAAGGAATTGTTGATATTAAATTAGAGATTGAAACTGCAGAAAATGTACCAGCAAATACATCTGCATATTGTTTAATAATACATGATAAAGTGTTTGAGTACAATCCTTTGTCAAATGAGATAAATAAAATGTAAATAAAAGATGAAAAACATTCAACAAGAATTGGTTGACTCTGCAAATCAAATACGAGAGAAATATAGAGCTTTAAAACGTGGCAAGTTTCTAGAGGCTGAAGAGAGGTTTCAAACATTCCAACCTTTAATAGAGCCATTACAAGAATTAAAAAAAATCGCCAAAACAGAGAGGCCTCGAATGGAGATTCTCCCAATGACTCCATCTAGAATACCAATAATACCAAGATTACAACCATTACAGCAATCCACCCCACAGAAATTAGATTTTGGTCTTTTAGCATCAGACTATTTAGGAAATTACCTCAGTAAAAGTAGTATGACAGACACTACATATGGTATTAGACGAGAAGCAAATAAATTTTTTATTGGAAATAAGGAAGTTGACATTGCCAATGATGATGTTACAATTGCAAATAAAACCTACAAGGGGACAAAAGGTTTGTGGCAATTGTTAACTTTAAAAGAACCTGAGGATTATACTCCGGCTGATTTGCAAAATTATAAAGAAATTTTGGAAGCTACAAATGGACATTTAAAGAGTTACAAAGATGGTGCACCAATTTCAAGTAATAGACATACTAAATATCTTAATATAATTAAACCTCTATTTAAGTCTGTTGGTGAAGGTTTGAGACAAGTGACTGGTAATAAAATAGACTATATTTATTGGGATGATCCTAATGAGCTTGTAGATAGGTTAAGACTTCTTTGGCTAAGTCGCCAAGCCGGTAACTCAGGAGTGGATAATGAAATAGATTCCATTATTGAGGAATTGAGAGAAAGTGGAATTATTTACTAAATAAAAATATGTTTATAGATAAATTTTATCGTTTATATAATCCATATAATAAGCCTGCAGAACCCAGGGCTAGTAGTGAACCTACTTTAAATTTACAAGACGATAGTTGGAATGGTTTAAACCGTAAAATTGGTAACGTTAAAGATGGGGAGTTTGTAGATGATGTATCAACTTTGGGACAGACATTAACTAGAAAAGGTGATGTCTTCTTACAAGGTAGAACTAAATATGTGTTTTTAGAATCTAAGAATAAAAATTGGAATGCTAAAAAACAGAAAATTACTAATGTGGAAAAGGGTGAAAGTTTAGATGATGTGCCCACTTTACAACAGACTTTAATACGAACAGATGGTGGTACATTTGTACAAGACAATAATAATTATGAATTTTTAGAATCAGAGAATGGTATTTGGAATGCTAAGAAACGGAAAATTACTAATGTAGAAAAGGGTGAAAGTTTAGATGATGTGCCCACTTTACAACAGACTTTAATACGAAAAGAAGATGGTAAATTTGTACAAGACGATAATAATTATGAATTTTTAGAATCAGAGAATGGTGTTTGGAATGCAAAGAAACAGAAAATTAGTAATTTGATGGAAGGTACAGATAGTAAAGATGCTGTGAATGTTTCACAAGTTCCAAAAATGGAAGCAGGCTATTGGAGTTTTAATAGTAAAAGGTTAGTACGTGTTAAACCTGCCATTGATGAAACTGACTGTGTTATAAAAGAACAGACTATAACTTTTGATAAAAAAGAAAAATGTTGGGATGCCAAAAAACAATTTATAAGAAATCTACCAGAGGGGGAACATTTGGATGATATTTGTCTAATGTCACAATCTATGCATTACGATGGATCAAAATTTGTATATGGAGAAAAAAATTTTAATTTGATGGAATATAATCCTGATTTATTAGTTGCTGACCCCACATCTTTGAGTGGATTTAAGTATATAGATAATAGACCATATATACCAGAAAACTATGTATTTAAAAGAATGGAAGATAATCTATTGATTGGGGCTAATGGTGATGTATTTAGAGTTACAGGAAAGGATGATGTTATAAAAAATGAATGAAATTGCATACGAGCTTCATAAGCCTGCAAGAAAGAATTTCATTAGAAGGTCTTTTAAAGTATTGGGTATAAACGAAACCATACAAATAGATTTAGTTGATATGCAAAACTATGCTAGAGAAAATTCTGGCAATAAATATATTTTAACTTTAATAGATACATTTTCTAAAAAAGCTTATGCTGCTCCACTAAAGAATAAGACAGGGTTAGTGGTTACAGAAGCCATTAAAACCATTCTACCAAAGGGGGTTAAAAACATTCAATCCGACAATGGAAAAGAATTTTTTAATCAATATTTTAGCAAACTAATGAAAAAATTAAATATTAATCACTATCACACATTTTCTACAACTAAGGCTGCAATTGTAGAGAGGTTTCAGAGAACTTTAAAGAATTGGTTATATAGAGAATTTAGTGCTCAGGGGAGTTATAAATGGTTGGATTTACTTCCAAAGTTAATTCGAAAATATAATAATAAAGTGCATAGATCTATAGGAATGAAGCCTAACCAAGTGAGTATTAAGAACAGTAAATATGTGCATGAGAGGTTGACTTCTAAAGTAGTGCAAGTTAAAAAGCCAAGATATAAGGTAGGTGATAGCGTAAGGATTTCCAAGTATAAACATGTTTTTAGTAAAGGTTATACTCCAAATTGGACAGGGGAACTATTTACAATAGCAGAAGTTAAGAATACAAAGCCTGTGACTTATATCTTGAAAGATGAAAATGGCAATATAATCAGGGGAGGCTTCTATACAGAGGAGTTGTTAAAGACCAAGTATAAGGACATGTATTTGGTAGAGAAGGTAATTAGGAGAAAGGGTGATTCGTTGTATGTCAAATGGCTTGGGTTCCCAAGTAGCCAGAACTCATGGATTTCCACTAAGGATGTCCAAGGGAGCACATCATGAGCCGGGAGCATGCCCGAGTTCACGCACAAACCTCACATGATTTTGAAAATATACATGGGAATGGATGTGGATTTGAAATTTTAATGGAGTTTGAACATTTATATAGGCTTGTATTGGACGAGATCCAGGTCTTTAAAAAAGTGGCCATAAAAAGCTCACCATTTCCAGACATGATTTTTAGTATTAACAAAAGTATAAAATTTATATAGGGGTGTATAGGTCGAGAGCTGGGTCTTTAAAAAAAGTGGCCAAAAAAAGCTCTTCCATTTTTTTCTCATTTTTCCCCTATAAAAAGTGCCCTAAAAGTGCCTCTAAAACGCCGAAAGTGGGGTCATATTCTGGTATTATATCTACTTACTATAGCATACCGTAAATTTGATGAAGCCAATTTTCTCAAACCGTGTCTTCTCACATTGCAAACGCAAAGGTCGAGTATATCTGCATTTATACTTATTTTCCAACCCCGTACGAAGGACGGGTAATACTAGTGCTAAACTTATATTTATTTTTAAATTTTAGATCTAAATCAAAAGTAAAGTGTGCATTGTAATACTTACAATAAATCAAGCAAATCCCGTGATGGTTTATCATCCTTATGAGATGGTGAATACGATTTTAAGGTTACTTCTGAGTTGATGTTAACTAATTTTTGTCACTTAAGCAACTTTTAAACTTAATTTCAACAAAATAAATATATTTGAACAAACTTGAAAATTGTTAACACAAAACAAAACCTAAATATTTACAACTAACTAACAACAACAAAAAACAAAACCAATAAGCTGATATTAAAAGATAGGGAAAGGGGATAATTTATTGCCAACAAGTTGAATATAAATCAACTATTTTAACTCGATTTACACATTAAGAAAGGAAGCTTTTCTGAAGGTAAGAATCTAACTGCCTTCAGATCCACTAAAATCAGTACAGTTCATTATTGTAGGCCTACTTTGGCTCACATTTTGCTATGATACGTTCCATGCAAAAGCGTGAGGACCATGAAGTTTGTTCAATGAAAGTGCAAAAAAGCATCAACATCTGCAAAACAATATTTCAAATACATCATTCTCTTTGTCATTTCAAACCTCCAATACAAAGTAAAGAAGATCAAATACATCAAAATATTTCTAAAACCTCTTCAGGTATATTCCTTTTATGGATAGGAGATTGGCAACACTTTTCAAAGGAAACTTTAAGAGTGTTATTGGCCTGTGACTTGCAGACGAAGATGGTTAAATATTTATGACCACCTCAAGAAATAAGGTCAAATGAGTCGTCTTACTGGTTTTGCAGGTGCCATCTCTGCATGCTTTCGCCATTGAGTAACAGGCAGCACTGTTGCAAACACAATCGGCTGCTTTTTAAGGACACGTTAGATAAAAGATAATTTTGGAAATGACGCTAACTTTTAAAATTAGTAAGGGGCTTAGGGTATTCTCTGGATATTGAAATATGAATTCTATTTTTATGAGCCAGCTGTAACAATGTCTTGATTAAAATATAGCATAGTTAAATAAGGCTTTTACAAATTTTGGCCATGTAATTTATATTTCCTTCCTTAGGGGTTTACAATCACAGTTGGACATGAAAGTTGCTTAGTTTAAGGCAATTTGTCAGTTTGGTGAGGTCAAAAAGTTGGTGTATTCGACCATAGACAAAAAGAATTAAATGCTGAGGTTACCATGGTTACCATAGGTTCTGGCGCACACTGCTGGGAGCGCCGTGTAATTACACGACTGACAGTCTATATTTTATTCTTTTTGTCTATGATTCGACTGAAATCAGGCACACTCTTTCGGTAAAAATCAACTACGTTTGTTTTTGTTATAAAAATGGCTGTAGCTTTAGCCTGAGACTTATATCATATTTCTAATGGCCAAAGATAGGGCCTAAAGTGACTCTATTCTGCACCAACTCCGCACCCTGCGGTGAAGTCGATACTAAAAATGATCCAAGGAGCATTGTTCATCAAACTGGACCATTCTTTAAATTAATTCCCACTGATTCACACTAATGATTCATCTCTATGAGTTAATTACCGAGCAAAGCAAGTTAATCACAAAAGATTTTTGTCAAGGTCATCGTGTCACTTTTGTTTGATTAACTGTATTGTAATAACGAAGATGATTAACCATACAGTTAACAATGGTAGGAAACAATGGATTGCAGAATCGAAGTGGGCAGTGCTGTATGAAGGCTGTATTATGCAACAAATGTGCAACAGAGTGAACATATGTTCTACTTTTTGTCTTAAATAAAACAAATTAAGTAACTAACTTTACAGGGTGTTCCCGAACATCCTAGTCCTCTAAATTTCACGTTTTCAATTTCAAAACGGTGGATCTTCAAATTGAAAAATTCAAATTTGGTTAACATTTTGGGAAATTCTCATTCTTGAATCAATAACAGATAAAACATCACATCAAATGAAACAACAAACAAATATAGGTATTTTATACAAGGAGAACTGTCTGATGTAGATGTATTTCAAGAAAAGCAATACATATTAAATTTTCTATAACTAACCGAAATTATATTTCACTTAGCTATGAACGCCATAATCAACATATTTCCATCCAAAAGGCTGGGAACATTGCATTTTGAGAATAATTGTTAAACAGACAAACCTTCCTATACATGTGTAAAACAGGTTTTTATTTTATACCTTACATTGTCAAATTTGCAACAGTGTCAATATGAGTAATTTCAAATTCACTATTAAACACTTTTGAACTTTAACCGTGCTAGTAAAACATCAACACTTTATTTAGGAAAGAACTCAAACATATTTTGATAAAATTAAATTACTGTACGTGATTGAAAACAAACGTTCAAACTTTGAAATTGGCCAATCACAAGACAATATCAACAGCAACTCCATGGATATCGAATCTCCACATAAGCTTCAGAATCTCATAAGTCTGAGACATGACTTATCTCTGGGTAAATCTAGGAAGTCTTCTAAAGGACATTGAGAAGGTCAAGTCAGTTGCTCTAGTTGCGATGAATTCTTTATCTCACTTCTGACAGTGTGGTTATAGCATTCTTGAACTGGTCTGCCTTGAGGTAAACTATCCTTTGACACTATTCTAGGTGCTGCTGCAATTAATGTTCTATGACCAATTTCATATTAAATTTCTTATTTGTATTCATTCCTCAACACAACCCTAAGTACTAATTGTGTTTGTCAAAGTTATTAATTTAGATGTTGACTTATTTTTTTCTATACTCTTCTGGTTTTATCTTGAGATTGTTGCACTTGTATGTTTCTGTTCAGTGCTTAATTTCCTACTTTTTTTCTAGAAGTTTTTGTGAACAAAGAATCAGGTACTCCAGCATGGCTAGGTTGTCATTAATTATTCTATTCCATTGTTTAGTATTTATTTGCATCAAGATGACTTCTTTGACACTGCCATAGATGAGTCAACGTGTGTCTAAATGCTCTGTGTTGAATTCCATTTTTAAATCCCTGATTTCTCCTGGATTTATTCTTGTACTTTTTCAAGAAGATGAACAATAAATCATACATATACTAATAGATTTTACTATTGCTTAACGGTAGTACTTAAAAGGATTTGTATATGAAGGCATAGGACATTAAAATACTTGGTAGTTCAGAGTTTGCAGATCGCCAACAGAGCGCACCAGATAAAGTTTTAAACAATCAGGTTTATTTTGAAATGTCTTAACATAATATCCTAAAAAGAACACAAACGAAATTGAATTTCGGCTTTCAGGAGATTAACGATTTGTTATTGAGATAAGCTAGTTCTTTAGACAAATTATTGAAAATCCCCATTATCAAGAAAAGATGGACCTTCAGATTTTCAGGATAGAGCCTTTTGACAACTATGTCCACTCAACTTCCCAATTTCCGATGGCAAGTAAAATACCAGGATGTAAAATGTCGATCCAGGAAAGTTTCGAAGGACTCAATAGATTCAAACACATTGCAAAAAAGTGTAATTTAAAAAAAAGCACATATTCAAAGTTCACACTAACCAAATGTGTGGTTCTTTTCTCTTTCAACGATTAATAAACATAGCAAATGGATCCAGACTAAACAAGCAGACCAAGCTAGACTAGGAAACAGATTAAAATGAAACAGTTTGGAGTATGCAACACATAGTATGCAGTTCTGCAACAGTTGCAGTTAAAAACTTGTCAAGGCTGAAACCGTCTGAATAAAAGAAAACATGATGTCAGTGTGGAATGTATACCTAACGTTTTATTTGATCTAGCTGGTGAGTAGTTGGTGTATTAATTAAGGTAATTGTACTATTTATTCGTCTGTGGGAATATTACTCAGCATCGTTGGGGGAAAGTATAGTGCCAATTGTTTAAAATTATTGGTAAAATAGTAGAGTAGACAAGAATATACACTAGTCCTTTACATTGAAAGCTACACCGACAAAAGAAGACAATCCAATCTTTGTCTTCGGGCGATGATCAAGTCATTGAAAATGGTGAAGATAGCCGGGTGGACTGCTACAACATGGCAGTAATGCATCGAAAAGTCCACTATCTTCACCAGTCTAACAAATCGTTAATCTCCTGAAAGCCGAAATTCAATTTCGTTTGTGTTCTTTTTAGGATATTATGTTAAGACATTTCAAAATAAACCTGATTGTTTAAAACTTTATCTGGTGCGCTCCACCTGACCACGGAAGCCTACCACCAAAATGAGTAGCATGGTTATCAGTGGCGTTGCTTGGTTAAATTCTAGGGGGGGGAGAAGCCTCAAATTTCCCAACTGCTTAACATAGATTTCCCAACTATTTTTTATAAAAAAAAATCAATTTCTGTACTATTTTTAAAAATCTACAAATTATTATACTACACTGCAGTCACACTCAATTCAGTATTTATTTACTTGCATTAACAAAACATAGCTAGTTTTACATGTATACAAAATTACTCAATTCAAAAAACGTCTAAAACTTCTACCAATTCATAATGAAGTTTTATGACTTCAAAAACTTGAATAAGTATTGTTTCAAATCCAAAAAACTTTACAAACCATTGTGGTAGCAGTGTAAAATTTTAGGGATATAAAATAAGCCTAGTACAAATTAGTATAGAAAAACAATATTTTATTACAAAATAATGAAATTACAATACTTTTAGAAGTTGATATTAAGATCAACACTTTAGCTTTCATAAAACTTACAACTAGGCCTAAACAAGTTTGTAATGATGAAATATTATTATCAGTGTTGTGAATAATATTATTCTAGTCTAGAAAAGAATACACCTAAAATAAGACTTGTATAAAATAAAAACGTTCAACTTGGTTGATAATAAACTTATACATACAATAAAAATGTTAACCTTCATCTTCATCAAACTAGAACTTGGACAAAAATCAAACTCAAACGTGAAAGTCAAACATCAAATTTTAGGTTATGTTATGTCTATTGTCTATGTAGATCTGTTTCAGAGTGATTAGTTGATTCATTTTTGTAAATTCTTAATTAGGAATGATAAATCACTTTTGTAGATTTTTTAGATAATATTCAGAGAATAAATATTTCATTTAGGTTATTAAAAATTAGAGTTTTAAAGGCAATACCGATATACAAAACCTATCTTTAATGTTATTTTAATCTACCTATTAGCAAGTACTCCTGTCAGTAAGCCTGCTCCAAATACTACAAAAAAAGGTATAAAATATAGTTTATTTGACTGACATGAAAAATATTTTTGAACTTCTTGTAAACACTAACAAACAACATAATTGAACTGAAGAGCTACGCCGCTTGCACTTTCAAAATTCAAACTCGCAGTCTCGCAGACGAACCATTCAGAAAATCATCAACACAGGACAGGATCAAGGTAGCCAACATACGTCCAATAAGGAACAAAATTTCTCGTAAACGAAATTCCAACAAACTATACCGCTAATTGGTTAACGATTTCTTAAAATAAGGCGTGTTTAGCCATGGTTTAGCCTAGTTTAATCAAAGTTAAATTAAATCAAAGAAACATCAAGTTTATTCGTCCAAGTCAAAGAAATTTTGATCTTTGATGGATTTTCGCAAATATTTTTAAATTTTATTTAGTTTAAAAATATATTTTTCTTGTATCTGATTTCCCAACTGTCCCAACTCGTGGCAAGGAAATTCCCAACTTTTCTCTTTCCAGGATTCTAGGGGGGGGAGGCTCCCCCCCCTACCCCCCCCAAGACGACGCCCCTGATGGTTATAAACCATTTCGGGAGTAGCTCTAATGTTATAGAAGAGTGGTTTGTCAAAGCAGTCGACCATGAATATCTAGAAAGTCTTCAATATTCACTTTCCGCCCTCACTTTCACTACTTAAAGGTCGACGACTGACGGTTCTTCTTCAGTGTTGGGAGTGAGTCAGAGGATACACTGAGTGCAGAAGAATTACTTCTGCAAAATTCCGACTTAAACTCTACTTAAGAGTATTACAATTAATAAAAACAATTGAAACGGCACGTAAATCATAGTTTAATAATTTGCAGTAAAACAATTCAACAAAATAAATTGCTACAAAATATATGGACTATGGAGTATTCACCTATATGGTGTGGTACTAATTCTTTTTGAGTACACAAACACGATATGCGTGGCATTGAAAAAAAATCTAAAATACTCCATGGAAAACAAAATCTTACTAATATTATAAATGTGAAAGTTTGTGTGTTTGTTTGTTTGTTTGTTTGTTTGTTTGAAGTTCAATCACGCATAAACCACTGGACGCATTGGGCTGAAATTTGGCATAATGATAGCTTACATTCCCGATTAACATATAGGCATATTCTTATCTCAAAAATCCTTTCGGGCTCCGCCCCAGTGGCTCTGTTATTCCCCATGTTAACCTTATGAGTATTCATATTTAAAGGGAATTACAGAATTTAGTCAGCTGTTTCAACTAAAAAAGTTGGTTCTATGATATGGAAAAGCATTAAAAGTTATAAGATTTACCAACAGGGTGCAGCACTATACTTTTTTGCATTTATGAAAACAGCTAATTTCAACAAAAAAACTGTGATTCGCAATGACAACTGTCAAAGTAGGATTGTTTACAGTTATGTGTAAGTTTTTCATTTCATGAATAATTTGTGATATTGGATTATTTATTTTTCTGTATTGTTTAGGTGAAGTGGTAGAACATTATTGCTATGGTAGATGTGTAATACTATAGAATACTGTAAATTTAAAAAAGCAAATTTTATCAAACTGTGTCCTCCCTTATTGCAAACGCAAAGCTTGAGTATAACTACAATAAGCATTTTATGTTTATATTCCAACCCCGTACGAAGGACGGGTACTCTGCTAGTAAAGTAATACAGTAAAATATAGAAAAACTATAATACAAAGAATGGTGGAACAGTGTACATTCAACAAACATTTAAGCTGAAAACACAATAAGACTACCATAAAGTACACAGAACTATTCTATAAAGTAAACTCTAGTCAGCCTTTCTTTTGATTTGTCTTATGACTGTTTAGAACAATTAGTAAGCAAAGATCTGCATTTTCCCCGTTCCACTCTTTATAAGGTGGAATCCAATTCAGCATCTTACTTGACAAAGTTTCTAGTAAAATTATAACAGTTTATAATGTAAACTAGTCTAGTTACCGTTTCTTACTCTTGTTTTTGCACAGTTTAGCTCATGGACTCATGGAACAGATTTAGTGATGCTGAAGTAATACATTTGTAAACTTGTTTCATTATGAAATATTGAGGTTGAACCAATCAGCTGTTCAACATTTTAGTGCCCAAGACTTTGCTGGGCATTGGGCCTGAGTTATATGGGGCGTGCCCATCCAGCCACACAAGAGACAGACTGCCCAGGGCACTCAAGGTCCCAGACAATGCCCAGTGGGAGTGATGTGGTAATAGCCAATCACCTGTAAACTCCTCTGGAGATAATAGGCTGAACATAGAGACGCTGATGGCTTAGCTTACAGAGTCAGTTGAGAGCTTGTTATATACAGGGTGTCCATAAAAAACGTTTCAGGACTTTGGGAAATGAATCCCCATACTAAAAGGAAGAAAAAAGTTTATGGGAAGGTATGTCCGAAAATCCATATTTACCCAGATATCCGCCATTTTGTTTTTTATACAAAAATATTTTTATCTGTGAAGTTTTTTATTCGATGATTATGAAACTTGGTAAACATGTTACCATACACAAGACCTATAATAGAAAAAATAATAAAGTTGTTCCGATTGTAACTTTCAAAATGGCGGCAGTTTGAATTTTTCTAACTTAAATAACTCGAAAACGGCTAATTCTATGAAAAAATGTCAAGGATACTTTTGTTTAGCATTTTTAATTTCCTATCAAACTATACCAAGATCAGATCAAAAAGATCGGACAAAAGATAACTGAAATATAACGGGTTTTGTGTAAAAATAAGGCAAAAATTAAGGGTTCCCCGACTAACTTTGCCTTATTTTTACACAAACCCCGTTATATTTCAGTTATCTTTTGTCCGATCTTTTTGATCTTGGTATCGTTTGACAGGAAATTTAAAATGCTAAAACAAAGTATTCTTGGCATTTTTTCATAGAATTATCCGTTTTCGAGTTATTTAAGTAAGAAAAGTTCAAATGGCCGCCATTTTGAAATTTACAATCGGAACAACTTTATTATTTTTTCTATTATAGGTCTTGTGTATGGTAACATGTTTACGAAGTTTCATAATCATCGAATAAAAAACTTCACAGATAAAAATATTTTTGTATAAAAAACAAAATGGCGGATATCTGGGTAAATATGGATTTTCGGACATGCCTTCCCATAAACTTTTTTCTTCCTTTTAGTATGGAGATTCATTTCCCAAAGTCCTGAAACGTTTTTTATGGACACCCTGTATACAGGGTGAGTTTCTACTGACCGTGTTAACTTCGCCAGTAGGTTCTACTCACTAAAAGGAACAAAAAAGTTCATATAAACCCATGTCCGATTTTCAACCGTTTGGCTGTAATAGGGGATTTTGTGTTTTTCTTATTTTATTAGACTTTGCTCCACAATTTATGTAATAAAAACTTAACCAATTACTTTAGAGAGTTATAGTTAAAATCATTGGAAAGAATATTAAATTTGCTATAAATCAAAGGTTTCATTCAAGAATTATGCCATTACATAGTCCACGTTATATCCAAAATAAAGTAAAAATGTCATTAAATTAATTAATTACGATAATTTTCATGAGCCCACTTTGATACATAAACCTTCATCTATGCAATGTTGAAATGCATAAAAAACTTGGCCATTTAATAATCTTTCAAATGATATGCTATTCAATACTATTATTGATATAAACCACTGAGAAATTACTAATAAACTACAATAAAACACGGTCTACAGATTTTGTTTTGACACAGTTTTTACTGTTAATAATAATTACTGTATTCATCATGTTAGCATACTCTTGATTGGTAAAAGACTCCATCTTACTAATATTATAAATCTGAAAGTTTGTGAGTTTGTGTGTATGTTTGTGTGTGTGTGTGTGTGTGTTGCTCAATCACGCATAAACTACTGGACGGATTGGGCTGAAATTTGGCATGATGATAGCTCACATTCCCGATTAACATTAAAGCATATTCTTATCTCAAAAACCCTTTCGGGCTCTGTAGTTAGCGAGTTAGCGTAGCGAACGAGCTAACCTGAAGGCAAGTGAGCGCAGCAAACGAGCTCCAACCAGGACGTGAATGAGCCATGCGAATACTTATGAAGTTAAACGGGGCGAAGCCCGCGGGTACAGCTAGTAGTTTAATAAATGTTGAAAAACTCTTAATTGACTTGGAAATATAAAGTTAAAACAGCAAATTACTCAACAAGGTATGTTTAAGCAGCTGAGTTATCTAGCTATAGATGACAAATCAATAAAAGCTGACTTAATAAAGCACAAGGTAAAACTAATTTACAGCATTTAAGAATCAAATACACTATCTTTGAAAATGTGAAAAACCTTGAGTTTATACATTTTATTAATTCAGATCATTTTAATAAATATTTAAAAGTTAAAATAATGTACAAATCTTATCAGATTGTTCAATAAAATACAACATGGAGTATACAGTAATTATTATCAACAGTAAAACTGTGCAAAAACAAAATCTGTAAACCGTGTTTTATTGTAGTTTATTAGTAATTTCTCAGTGGTTTATATCAATAATAGTATTGAATAGCAGATCATTTGAAAGATTATTAAATGGCCAAGTTTTTTATGCATTTCAACATTGAATAGATGAAGGTTTATGTATCAAAGTGGGCTCATGAAAATTATCGTAATTAATTAATTTAATGACATTTTTACTTTATTTTGGATATAACGTGGACTATGTAATGGCATAATTCTTGAATGAAACCTTTGATTTATAGCAAATTTAATATTCTTTCCAATGATTTTAACTATAACTCTCTAAAGTAATTGGTTAAGTTTTTATTACATAAATTGTGGAGCAAAGTCTAATAAAATAAGAAAAACACAAAATCCCCTATTACAGCCAAACGGTTGAAAACCGGACATGGGTTTATAGGACCTTTTTTGTTCCTTTTAGTGAGTAGAACCTACTGGCGAAGTTAACACGCTAAGTAGAAACTCACCCTGTATAACAAATTTACTGAAACTAGATAAACAACTCGCTTTACTGGTAAAAGAACTCAAACTCGTTTGAAAGCGAGCTATCCTTAACATTTTACACTCAATAAATACTAAGGTTGATGCATGTATACTAGTTTGTTACTTGAAATCTTGTCCTTCTGCTGATATTACTTTTATGAGAGGTATTCCACAGGGTTCAGTTTTGGGACCGTTGCTTTTTTTTCTTTTTGATCAACAACCTCTCTTCTATGGTTCTTTGCACTCCTTCAAATTATCAATATTTTCTCACAATGTAACCTTTTGTATTTTTCTAATCCTTACGATTTGGAACTAATTACTCTATCTATTCAAAATAAATAAGTTTGACTGCAACTTACTGAAAATTACCCTGAAAACCTCAACTTATATCCTATTTGACAAAGAACCTAGATAATGCATTCAGTTTCCTCCTGGTTGAAACTGAGGTTCACGCAACTACAAACGTAATTTCTTTCTATAGAATGAGAAGTCTACTTGAAATATTCAAAATAATCACATATTCATAACAATTTCACAAAGATGGTTAATGTTAGGTAAAATTCATCATAGAAAGTGGCCTCCATTTATTCAGCGTGCAGCATCGTAGCCTCTTCACAGGAGCCGCTGTGCTCAGTCGTGCACGAGGCTAGGAAGCGTCCAAGGATTGCTTTCACCTTAAAGGTCACAGCGCATCGTCTGCTTCAGCTGCTGCATCCCAGCTGATTACCGCCGATGAGACAGCTGATCTTGCTGAAAGAGTCAGCACTCAATATCACTGGTATCAAACATACAATGATCTTTTTCTAGTATTATTGTTCTTAAACTTCATCATTGGATTAAAATAGGCGTCTTTAAAAACTTGCACAAATGGGTCTATCCTTTTAACAAATGGTCCTTGCTAAAGACCAAGCTGATTTAAGTAAGTAACATAGCTATCATAACTTAGCATTTAGCACTCTCTTAAAGCCTTGAAATGCATAACTTGGTGTTAATTTGGTTAGATACGACTTTGACACATTGGGTCACGTTTGGTGACGATAAGTGAAGGTTGAGTGTTGAGTTGATGGAAAGTCTTCCCATTTTAGTTTATTTAAAGTTAAATCTTTCACTCCCTAATTTTAGTCCAACTTTGTAAACAATAACAAACATTTATCCTGGTTTTAACAAGGGTCATTAATTACATGCCATAAGGAAAGCAATGTCCAGTTTCGAACCATAAAAACATCTATTAACCTTTCTTTAGTAAACGAGATAACTTTATCATATTATCATGGACAATTATGTACACTACTGTGTTAAACCTGAATCCATGCTTTTTGTAGCCAAAACTGTGAGCATTAAACGCCTTGATTTGTCTGTTTAGATGTATTGGTATTTGGATAAATGAACAAAAACAAATTAAAAACGAACAAGAAAAAACAAATGAATTGCAAATATTGAGCTTGCCTAGAATCCTCATTTGCTACTAATAGGTATTTTTTCTGTCCCTTTTACTAGAATTGAGATTTCCATCGGTCTTAAAACACTTTGTTGAACACGTACACAAAGTGTTTCGTTGCGGCAATGCCCTAATGTATTGTGCAATAACAGTTCTGTTTCGTGTCTTTTGTCACAAATATTGTCTGTAAAAGGTTACAGACAATATAATAGAAAGGTCTAAAAAAGTAAAGTTTATGTACTTCTTTGGAAATATTAGATACGTTACCTTACTAAATTATATAAGTAATATGCAGTCCTTTTGTTACAGAGAGAACTTAAAAATCCTTTAAATATCTAATGTTAAACGAAAGAAGTACTAATATGAATATTTGTTAGGTGATTCAGAATCGAATTCCATAGTTAACGACCGAATCTATCCCGGAGCTGTTCCGCTAAAGGAGCTTATTCACTAATTAATCACGTCCAGGAATAGTCCCTAAGTAGTTCCAGTTACGGATCCAAGGTCCAACGTGACGTAACCGTTACGGTTAAACGTGACAATGTTGTAACTGTTACCTTTGACATTATGACGTAGAAACCGGTTTCTAGCTGACATTGGCGGTGCGTGGAACCGGCTGGGATTGTGTGAGTGTTTCATACTTAAACACCGTGTCGCAGCAAACCTGCGTACTCATTAGATTAATGTGTAATCGATGATAGATACTTGTGGGATTCTTTCGTTTACGTTTGTGAAATTGTAAACAAGGAACGAACATCTGGAGTGTTATTGTTGTCTCATAACAGTTTGACTAACTCAAAAGAAGGTTTTGGGGGTGGAGGAGGATGGGATTTCCTCTTATTCCATTTTTAAAGTTGGTCAATTCAAATTCACCCCTTTGATTAATTTTAACACAATAATCCCAATTCAACTTAGCATAACACTAACAATACAGTCATGTGTTCACTCCAAAAAAGGTGACAGTCAAAGTATCATATGATCACGTCGCTAGAACATCAGCTGATTTTACAAGTAATCAGCTGATCGAGGAGACCGTTATCACCTGGCGGATGAGACTGATTGTTATTCCTCCTTGGCGACCTCCCTCGCCTGTTATGGTCGGGAGAAGAAGAAGGAAGTGCAACAGACAATGGAGGGTTTGGCGGGAAAACGTGATGAAGAGGCGTGCCTTCCAAAGTATGATCATGCTTAAGTATTCCATTACGCAATTGGAAGTAAAAAAATATTGTTTAAGATATTTGTCAAGAACTTTTCAAATAAGAAAACTGCATCGAACAGGAATACATTGCTTTAAAAAAAATCTTAAACTATAATCTACTAAATTAAACAATCCTATTTAATATGAAAGAACCTCAAATTCTTTTATGGAAGGCAATGCAAACATTATAAGTTTTTCGGTATGGCAGGTACTATTCTGGCTACTCTCACATTTAAAGTCCAATATGCTAGTTAGTCAACTGGGGACTGGAAGTTATTTACTTTTTTGTGTGTTCTTATATTTTCTCGTAAGTTTCAACCTTAAATATTTGTAAATTCAAACTTCCATACAATAAAACATTAAATTTTTGTATTTTATACTACACATTTTTGTTCAGCTTAATTTACAGTTTTCTCCTTATATATCATAATATTTTCTAAAATTAAACACACCATGTTGATGTTTCTGAATGCCTTTTTGTAAGAATTCTTACTTTGTCCTAGCAGTTAAGAAGGGAAAATTGTTTTGTATATTCTAAAGAACACCACAAAAATCTAATGTTTGTATCCAGAAAAAAAAAGCCAATATCGAAGAAACATTTTAATCTCATGTAAAATTCATGACTACTTTTACGTTAACTGCCCTATACACAATTGCGTTTTGACCTCTAACAGAGAAGCTCACAATTGTTTTCCCTTGCACACACTTAACTACATTTTACAACTGTCAGATCCTTAACAGGTCCTTGAGGTGCAGACAACGTCTACGCCTTGTAACATCCTGCTGCAGGAATATCAGGATAGCGTCCAGGTAGTATCCTGTCTATCCCTGTATCCTGCATACAAGTCAGTCGTAAAACCAAGGGCAATGACCTCTGTCATAGGTCAAATAGTCAGGACCATTGTTGGATGAAAATTGTAAAATGTGAACAAACTTAAGGCTCTGTTAGAATGTTTTTTTGAAAATAATAACACCTATCAACAGGTTGATATTTCTATGAAATATTATTTTAGTTTAAATGACACCAACACACCAGGATGTGTATTGGAAGATATATAAAGGAGTAAAGGGTTAGTGTGAATAAAAAAATCAGCAGCTTCGTTACTGACTAAGAACATTTAAATGTCCAGAACAATAACAGCTTTGATTGTTTTCAAACCAAAAAGCTTCTGAGTTTTCTTAGGTCCGAGCTAGTGGTCCTCAATAGATGAGGGTTCGCTACCCTCCTATAGTGTGTATGATGGAACATGTATCTTGACCATCCGTCTAGGGACTATCCTGGTCCTAAAACCATTAGGATGGATTGTCCTTCCGCATTAGAAACGTAGGGCAGTATTTTCGCCAGCCCCATCGAAAGACCTAGTTTGTTCAGTCGAACGTTATGTTTCATTTCATTTTTTCATCTCAATATATTTATTCAATAATTGTACATTGTATATTGAATAGTGTCAAATTCCTAGCCTAGTAAATACAGTTATAAGCTAAAAATACAATTTATACAATAGGCTACTAAGAAACTACCAATAAAATCAGGTTAATTGAGGAAACGCCTCTTTAATGGAGTAAGGAGCGATTTCTATAAGATATTTTTTTATATAAAATTATATGTTTAATATGTTTGAATATGTTTAAATATAAAATAGTTTGAATAATATTATACATAGAAATTAGTATTTAAGTTGTCCATTCTGCTCATCGATGGATAGGATTTAATCCAGATATCATTCGCAACCATTTTTAAAATTTACAACAACACAAACAGTGACATTCTCCTCTGAAGGTTGAACACATTGTCACGCCTAGTTCTGGAGATGACGACATCCATTCAACTGGTTTTTGAGTCAACACTGCTCAAAGTGTCAATGGATTTCAGTAATTGTGAAAATGTCGGGCACATTCTCGTCATTCCAGTAGCATTTTTTAAGGTATTAGCTCATGAGTTATAGGTAGAGTTTTTGCAAGATTCCTCAACGGTTTGGTAAACAGTAGTTTTGCTAATTTACTTTTTCAAGAGTTGTGTCGAAACACTAATGTATTTCATCTAATGTAATGTAAAGTACCTAATATAATGTAAACTTTTTACTTTTAGGAGAGTAATTACTTAGGGTACTTAGGAGTGTAATTATTCCTGAAAAATATAATCAAATTTTACATCCATCTATTATAGTACAGTATTAAGTTGTACAATCAAAGTTTATGTAAACAGTTAATGCCATTTTCCAAATAAAAATATAGGCATAAATGGTAGATTACCATGAAGCTTTAAGACCTAGAGTGTGTGATTTCCAGAAAATTATTGGTATGGATAAATTTCTCAGGGGCTTTACCCCACAGGCCGATTTCCAAAGGGCTACGCCTGCCATGCTTTCAAAGTTTAAATGATTTATTTAATGAAACAGCTGGCCAATGCAACTAACTGGTATTTGTTTATTTACAAAAAAAAAAGTTTGTTATGCTTTATTTAGATTGAGGAAATACGTGCATTATTTAGTTTGGTTAAAGAAAGGTTGTATAAGTTTTGTTGAGTATTGCTCAGTTTCATTCTTAATTTATACAGTAAGCTAGACATAGACATGTCTGTCTATGTCTATGTCTACATGTAAAGAAGTTTGACTAAAACCGAAGAATCATGGTGAAACATCTCATTCATGAAGCATCAATATCAAGTAATTGATGTTATTGCTACACTAAGGTATGTTGTCATTTTATTTTGGCTATATTGATACAAAAAGTAGGGTTTTGAAAGTTAATAGGTTTACACTTTTCAATCAGTTTATCTTTTCATATTAAATCATAGAGTTGCTGTATTTTTAAACACATCAGCCCCAATTATACACAGTTATGGATGTCTAGGTCACATTTTCTTCCTGTTGCAAAGCACGGGTATAGCAGCTCGTACCCATTTATAGATTTATTATTTTCTTGGATCAACTGACAGGTTTAAGATCTGTTCGTGTCCAATAACGTTTGAAAGCGTTAACAGTAACTAAGTCATATACAGTAACATTAATATAACATTAGTAACATTAGTAACATTAACAGTAACTATCATATAGTAAGTTGAAAGCGTTGGTTTATTTTTTTATTACAAATTTAAATACAAGGATTTGTTTGTTCTGTGTAATTAAATCCAGTGATTACAGTAGAGTGTAAAGCTATCCTAGAATAAGAGAACAACCTATGGTTAAAATTAACACACATCTTTACCAAATTCAGTAGAAGACTTTATCCATTAATATTGGTAAAGAAATAGGATACCGCTTTTTACGTTACCTACTAACTATCAATAGGTTACTAGTTATGAATGTTATGTTATACGTTAATGGGCAGTACATTATAAACTGCTTATTGTACAAACAGTTCGATTAGTTTCCTTTAACTACTTCTATTTTGACGTTACCGAACCACGATGTAACTATTTTAACCGACATAACCGAGAACAACTAATTGAAAAACAGTCCTACAACAATCACATATTTAGACTCAATGTTGGGGCTAGTAGTATTGTTTTGTTTACATGTTAGCACAGGGTAACAGATCCCCCAAGGCTCGTAGAACTTATTAAGCAATCTGCCTGAATTCTTTCGCTTTCGAAGTCACAGTAAACATAACTAAATATTATGTAACACTTTTAACAAGCTTACCGGTAAAGTTAGTCGTAGATTTTATTATTAGAATTTAGTACCAGTTAACGTATAAAAATATGAATTAACCCAATTTAACCACCAACAGAATTTGTTTTTGCCAAATACCGTATTCTGTAATATTTAATATTCTAATCATCATCAACTGAGAGAAAAAACTATTTTAAACTATAACACCATATTATCATCAACTAACATAGTATCAACATTTAGAAAATTAAACCATGTAAGAAAGTCCAATCCAATAATGATAAATTTAAGTAAAAACCGATGGTGCTGGTTTGGAAGGGATTTCTACTTCAGTAGTCACAGTTCATAGTCAATAACCTTTTAGAGAGAAAACGAAAGGGTAATGTTGTTGAGCCAGAAGGTAATTGCTGTTGCACAGTTGCATATGTCTATTATAACTATTGTTGTTGGCATTTTTTTTTTTTTTTTACAGCCGATGAGAAATAGCATCTTGCTCCTCACGATCTTGCTTGGAACTAAACCAGCGACCTTCAGATATGAAGCCCAGCACAACCACTTGGCTGCCCAAAAATCTACTGAAAATAATTGAATTATTTTGAATTGGAATCGAAATTGTCATCGTTTAGATATATTTGACGACCGCGGCATAGAGACGGACCTCTGGGAGATCTACAAAGGTATGTTTAAAGTCCCATGTATATTTCAGGTTACACATATAGTCTGTATGATCTAACCTGTCTCCTCTCCGTCTGCGGTCTGTCCAATGATTTAAGGCCCTAGCCTCTCCCATATAGACGAAGGTTTAGAAGACAGGTTCCATCAAACAGACTATAAGTAAGTCACCTATACCAAACATCCAAGAGACGTTGATATTTAGACTATATTTACTTGTTTCCACCAAACAGCGGCAGTGTCTAATGTTTTGACAGCGAATGTGACAGTTAACTCCCTTCACCTGGACCAGTGGCATTAGTTCACCCATGACACTTTCTCTCTCCCTCCTTGATCCTTCCCTCACGTGGTTCCTTTCACGAGCCTTGCCTTCCACCAACTGACTCTGACACCGCTTCCTGGGACTGTACTATAGTCTGTATGATGGGACTTGTCTTCTACAAACTGACTGACACACCGCTTCCTGGGACTGTACTATAGTCTGTATGATGGGACTTGTCTTCTACAAACTGACTGACACCGCTTCCTGGGACTGTACTATAGTCTGTATGATGGGACTTGTCTTCTACAAACTGACTGTGACACACCGCTTCCTGGGACTGTACTATAGTCTGTATGATGGGACTTGTCTACAAACTGACTCTGACACACTGCTTCCTGGGACTGTACTATAGTCCGTGTGACGGGACTTGTCTTCCACCAACTGACTGACACCGCTTCCTGGGACTGTACTATAGTCCGTGTGACGGGACTTGTCTTCCACCAACTGACTGACACCGCTTCCTGGGACTGTACTATAGTCTGTATGATGGGACTTGCCTTCCACCAGCTGACTGACACACCGCTTCCTGGGACTGTACTATAGTCCGTGTGACGGGACTTGTTTTCCACCAACTGACTGACACCGCTTCCTGGGACTGTACTATAGTCTGTATGATGGGACTTGTCTTCTACAAACTGACTCGTACACACCGCTTCCTGGGACTGTACTATAGTCCGTGTGACGGGACTTGTCTTCCACCAACTGACTGACACCGCTTCCTGGGACTGTACTATAGCCTGTATGATGGGACTTGTCTTCTACAAACTGACTCTGACGCCGCTTACTGGGACTGTACTATAGTCTGTGTGATGGGACTTGTCTTCTACAAACTGACTCTGACGCCGCTTACTGGGATTGTACTATAGTCTGTATGATGGGACTTGCCTTCTACAAACTGACTCTGACACACCGCTTTCTGGGACTGTACTATAGTCTGTACAATAGGATCTGTCTTGAGGCTGTATGATGGGTTGGATAGGGCTTTTGCCTGTCTTCAAGGTCAAGAGACAGGCTCTACCATACAGAGTGCAATCCTCTGATGGAACTTTTTTTTATATTAACCATTCTGGGAGGAATTTAAATAGATCACTTTTTTCGTTCTCAGTGGAACGAAATTGCTAATTTTGTATGGGAGAATCCCTAGACATCATCAATGGTGAAATACTTTATATAATTTATTCTGTCTGAATAAAACTCTTTTATACCACCATCATGTGTAACTGCTTTACATCCCTCTTTTTCCATGGAGTGGATATTGTACATATCAGTCTTTATAATTATAACATCAACTACGGAACTGCTAATTATAAGAAGCAATTATTCTTCTGGTTGGGGTAAAAATTGGAGTGTTCTTATACAGGTAGCGGATTTTGGGTAGGGAAACATATCACATTAAACATTCTGTAGAAGGGTTTGTAATGTCTTTCATTTCTCATTTAAGGGGAGAACTACCTTATAATATAACGCATTATGAATAGAGCTACGTTATATTATAATGGAGAACTACTTGATAACACTTTGATAATTATTCATGGTCGTGGATAAATCATTACCGTAATTGAAGAGACTTAAGCAAATACTTCTCACTCATTCAAATCCCTCAAAGCCATGCATGCAAGTCCATCCGTTCCTCAATATTCGCACACAATCAAATCAGAAATTACAATTATCAACTATGAAGACTTCATAATTAGTCTAATGATTGAACATTGATCACTACCTCACCACTTCCACCTGCTACAGTTCGGCGAGGATGTCGGATGTCGCAAGGAGACAAAGGTGGGTGAAGATGAGGTGACAGAATCAGTCTTGACCCAGATCTGGGAAGGCGAGGTGAGGAAGGAGGGAAGTTCGGGGCGAGGACGACTACACAACGACCTGAAACTGGATCTGGACCGCGATGTCACTGACGAGTCACAAATCTGACATGTCAATCGTCAAGATAAGGTTCTGAAGTCAAAAACACCAGAGTAAAGGTTTTGAATATACACATCTTCGTCAAGGTGCAGTCTAGGATCATGACTGCAGGTTTCTGCAGCAAGTCATAACTTTGACAGGGAATATCATACACATGGACATTGAAAATTCATATTTGAATCACAACTTCGAGAAGTTAGAGTTTCGATAAGGTGCTAATCCAATTGTTGTCTAACTATTTAAAGCTAATGAATAACTTCGACAAGAAATATCTTCGTCAAAACATATATCCGAATGTCGCAGCTCCAACTAGCCAAAATTCGACAAGGCACTAATCCTATAACTTTCCGCAGCGTAGAGCCATAAGTTAGACGAGGGGAAGTTCCGATCATTAACACTTTCGTGTAGGAATATTTTTGACAAGTCACAACTTCGACGATTTATAACAACGACAAGGCAAGAAAGTTTTGAAAACGCGTCCCAAATTCAAAAATTTGCATCTCAGAGATATTAGAACTTTGACAAAACAAAAACTCCATCTAGTCAAATCTGACAAGTTATAGGCCTACCTCTAATAATGAAAACCTCTGAAGAGAAAAAGCTATGAAAATACGTATCTCTAAATGGTCACAAACCAGAAAAGTCACAGCTCCGAAAAGTCTTAGCTTTGACAAGGCATCCTACAATGTGGGAAGGATATAATAAGGGCACTCTTAAGGGGTTCTGTTTGGATTTCATCAACCACGATTGCCTGTCAATGGTGTGAGCCCACATTGAGTTAAACACCTATTTAGAAGACATATAAAAAAGATTGGTATTTCCTTTCTATAAAAAGTTAAATTTCCACTGGAAACCAAATGATAGTAATAATTTCGGTAGGCCTATCTACTACATGATCTTGATACAGATGTCAGATAAAATTTAAGCCTCTCACACTCAAACTGAAACTGATCCGTGTCTTGAATATGTAAAGAGGCAATAATGTTTTTGGTCATGATCATTAAATTGTAGGAAGTGTTTTTCAGCCTTGATCTGTGTTTTATCAACTCTGTGATTACTAAGCCCTTCCTGCATAGTTAGTAGTTAATTGACCGTAAGGTGGGCTACATTCCGTTCTCTGCCTGGAGCTGTTTTCTTTGCACATTTTAATTTGTAAGGTCAATGGAAACCGTTATAATATTGACGATTTGCGTATTACTAGATAAATTTGCAATGTGCATGAAATTGCAATTAGCGTAAACCTTATAAATTGCAAAGAAACCCAGTTTGCAAATACTTTGAGCAAATAAGGGTTTCGTTCAAATACCTTCGGTAAATTAATTTCAGCTATCCATTCTATTTCCAATGGACTCTTTTGTGTCTAAATGCTTCCATACCGATGTCCGTGGACCAAGTTTTCAACTCAAAATAGTGCTGACTGGTTCTAACTTTGATAAATTTAAGGTTTTCGATCCGAAGGAATGTCAATAGGTTTTTTGGATCAAAGACAAATCAAGTACAGTACCACATAGCTCGAAACCACTCCGTTTTCAAAAATGGAAACACCCTAAACGAGGACAAAGTCCAGTTTGTTTCATATGACCAGTCTGACCCAAATCCATTGTTGACCATTTTCGAATTCAGTCTGCACACGAAAGTTCAGGTCATAAAACGTGCACAGAGGACAAAAGGTGATGCATTCACGAATCCTAAGATACGTCTGGAGATAACCTGTCCGTGGTTGGTTATCCAATGAAGGAAAGTGGTGGTCTGACCTTGTCTTGACCTTGGGGTCGGATATCAGGACGATCAGCTGTAACTTGTTCTGTTGATGTAACATTCGTTACTGATACTGTAGAACAGTCTAGTAGGCGCAAATTGTCTCTGGATAAGAAGATATATTGAAGTGTACCAGAGTGGAGTGACTTAGTAATAACATTGGTATTGGAGAGTGCAAGAAAGTTTTTAATCTATGGTGCAATCAGGATACATCACTTTTGAGGTTAACAATTGGTTTTGGGTGACAAAGTAGACTAGACATCCCACCTCTATTACAAATCATATACAGAGAGTATCCAGTATTTAATCAAAGACATCGTGTAAGAACCTCTGATAAGAGTGAGGAAGAAGAATGTGTAGTTTTGCTATTTTGATTATCGTATTATGCATACGTTAATGGAACCCACAAGGTATAACAAGTTTATATCTGTTTGGTGTGATTAAGAAGTCGGTAATATGATAAAATAAATATTCTACTTTATTTTACCATATTTTAAAGCATAGTTTGTTTCTTTTAAACTCTTCAAAATAGTCTTTTAATGGTCCCTTTTTTTCTTCACCAGATTTTGTCTTAACTTGTTTTTGTATATCAAAACTTTGCTATTGTTAGTAGTTTTAGGTTTAGTTAAGCTGCAGACGATGTACAACTTTTGTAATTTGTAACCTTTTTTCTTCCAATGCG
This sequence comes from Macrosteles quadrilineatus, assembly GCF_028750875.1. Classification (NCBI taxonomy): domain Eukaryota; kingdom Metazoa; phylum Arthropoda; class Insecta; order Hemiptera; family Cicadellidae; genus Macrosteles; species Macrosteles quadrilineatus. The sequence goes on from NW_026542597.1 coordinate 85,963,169, forward strand.
TAAACTATACACCAATTTTACGAAAAACATAGCTCGAGAGAACTGACATATTGCCTTATGCAAAAAGTATTTCCAGCTATTTACAGACTACATCGAAATGTATTCATTCTACAGGAGAAATAAAACATCACTTAATCTACATGTACATTACGGTAAGCTTATTATTTCCTGAACCCCCTTTCCGCAGCCCGCCTTTTTAAAGAGTAAAACCTGTTTAAATACTACTTGGAAGGTATGTTGTTAAATGTAAGGAACCTTAGGAATCTTAAGAGCATTTGGAGGATAGTTTGTTTCAACCTTGGCCTACATATTATGCCATCTAAACACGTGGGTAGTCATAACGACCTACAAGGTTACCTTTGGTATAATGTGTTGGAGTACAAGGGAACTCTAGTCCACCTGATCAACGTGACCATCAATTTTCACATTCATAAGATTAAAATAATAAAAAGGCTACATTTTATTTGACAAAGATAGTTGTAAATTGAGGCAAAGAAGGACGTTGGCGAATAAGATTATGGCTTCGATTAGGCACTAACTAGGATTGAATTATTCATTAGTCGAGAAAATTTTCTAAAATCTCTTTGATGAACCTGATCCAGTTTTGTACACAACCAAGAAATAAAATCGGACGTTAAACATACAACCTTAAAAAAAATTTTTTAGACTTCCCATGTAATGTTAAAATTTGAAGCTAAGAAAATAGATGAAGTTCAGGACCATCTCACCAGAGGTTACTAGTGTATTGGGTTAAATATGAATTCAAATCAATGCAGTATCAAAGCAAACAGCTGATCGATTTATAACTTAACACAGATAATTGTAATTAGTTGGTGACCATCTCTACAAATTGCAACAGGTTTTTTTGGCTTCAAATTTTTCTATTACTTGGGAAGTCTAGTTTTACATGTGCTTCACCATGAATAAAGAAAAATACTCATATTATAGTAAGGTCTGACCGTCATCCTACAGCATTTGTGAGTGTCGTAATTGTTAGAATAAACAATCTTATAATAATATCTTTTATAAATACTGTAACATGTCTGATTTGTCGTCAAATGTAGTATTTGATTTTATGAAGTTTGATATGACAACAAACTACATTTTGCAATAGGTTATGTGGTAAAACCATATCTACAATCCATAAAAATATCTAGTAACCAACAAGTTTATAAGTATAAACATCTATTCCATCTAGAGTTTCCAAAACGTATAATGATATAAAACAAAAATCGTGAGCCTCTTTAACATTTACAGCACCGAGATTGCACAAAGGCATAATGCAGGTGAATCTTTATGCTTTCACATAAATGTCAATCTGCTAGTACTTACCATGCAGTGACATTCATGCTTGTGGTCCACTGAATGGAATGCCTCTCCTTTGAGTCACACGAGTGGGTGTCTACAGTAAGGGTGGGTGTCTAAGGCGAAGTCTACCTACTACCTTGCGACATATCCTACGGTGTCTAAGGTGAGTGAAAAGGATAAGGTATACTGGGGCTCTGAAAAGGAGAAGTTGTTTCACATTAAAAGAAAAACAAAAGGGAAAGATTTTTTTCCTACAGTCACCCGACAAATTTGGCTTCCCTGTACTGTTTATAGTACAGAAAGCTGCTAATTGCTGCATATTTATACTTTGCCGTACGGTTTATACTTTGCCGCACGGTTTATACTTTGCCGCACATCAGGATTCCAACCAAACAACACAAAACAGCGTGGTTTTATTATGCACGTAATCCGTGTACGCTTGGAAATAGGTTGGCAACACTTAAAGATAATAATACTATGAACAGCTGATTGACTATTATAACTACGATTTAACCTGTCATTTCGTGTTTATAGTTTTGGTATTTCTGAACTTTCTGGACTTTTCTTTTAAACGTTTTTAAAACATTCCTACGGTCTTAATAAACAAGAAAATACCTTTAAAGCATTTTTTTTAGGCGCGGAAACCACTTCAAATTACAAAAACATACGGAACTATATTCTCAAAAGACGGAGCACATTTCTTGCCAAGGAAAAATAGCGGAGTGATACGGACCACGGGTACTACTTTCTCCAGGGCACCATTTGTGTAATTGTGTTGCTAGCTGAACCTAAAAACGTGTTGTATAGTGTTTGAAAGACTAATTATTTATGTTTTATAGTGACTGTAGGAAAAATATAATGTGTAACACGAGTGAAAAAGGCCTTTGCTGCACTCGAGATCATTCCGCACTCGCCTGCGGCTCGTGCGTAAACATTGCTCTCGTGTGCAGCAAAGTGCCACTTTCACCACTAGTTACACAAATAACTATTAAAACAATTAGATGTTTCCTTTATCTTTTATTCTTTTTCTCGTACTTTTTGTTAGTCGTGTTCACCTCTTTGTTCCTCTTCTTCTTAGCTGCTTCTTCTTGCTCTTATGCTTTTTTCAACTCATTTTTCTTCTTCTTTCCCCCTCTAATGACGTACCTTTCTCTAAATCTTACTACTCCATCTGGCTTTTCTTCTTCTTTTTCTTCCTCTTCATATTTCTTCTTCTTCTTCTTCTTCTTCTTCTTCTTCTTCTTCTTCTTCTTCTTCTTCTTCTTCTTCTTCTTCTTCTTCTTCTTTTTCTTCTTCTTCTCATTTTAATTCTTCATCCACCACTGTACTGTATCTTCTCCTCCTCTGTCTTAGACATTACCACTTTCTTCTTCTTCTTTTTACGAGATTTTGTAAAACGGATATCCAGCTACTGGAAATGTCCCTCTTGTGTTACTATGAACAAACCAAGACCAAAATCAAATCATCTCAACCTTGAATTCCATATTTACCTTACCACAACATTTTAACAAATGCTTTAGGTATTTCTGCAACTTGGTAAGATGCGTATTAATCTACCTGCACTCGTAATGCTGTAGTTACATACTAGAAAGAAGGTGGAAAAGACAAATTTAAGAAGTAAAAGAGAAAACGTATCATAAACATGCATTGTATCCTGTGATTTCCATTGTATAACGGGTTCTGTTTCCAATGCCTTTGTCACACTTGGCGTTCAGCGATTGGTCGAAACTCAGCCTATCTCTGACTCACATCAAGTAGAGCAAGAAGGGATGCTGATAAATGGATTTGATAACCTGATAATTTAGCTACCAACAATACAACACTGCCTAGGGGCTTATGGTTATTTGGCCCAACTGTGTAGGACTGACCCGAACAAGGCCGATTGTATAAGTAGGTTTATTTTTACAAAATTTAAGCATTAACCTTGAACAGTGCTAGTGGACTTCGTATCCTATTGTAGAATATGAAGTAGGTTTATATTTATGTTACATGTTTGGGGCTTTTTGATTGGGCTGGTTACTTAATGTTTCTTATTTTGTTTGTTTAGTAGTTCCTAGTATCATGAGTCGTCGTCGAAGCTGTTAAATCTAGTGTCTTGCACAATTGTCTTTTCGGTACTAGGAAAGACTCAAGGCTACTGAAAAAGGGAAAGACATTCCATTCTTATAGACCAGATATTATGGCAATGACTTAGTATTTGAATGAGTCTCTCACCGGGTCCGCTATAGTCTGTATGATGGCACCTGTCTCCTGACCCTTCGTATACATGAGCCCCTACCAATGGTTTAAGGCCTGGGCCAGTCAAAGGTAAACAGAGGGCCATGTGAGTCATGAGATATTTTCCATCATATAAACGGTAAGTCTTACAATGGGCATACTTATAATTGAGAGAATACATGTCAGGTTGTGTGACATGAAAAATTTCTTCTGCTCTTGTATTTTTTAAATTCGTACTCGCCCTATACTCTTCATTGGAAATTGTATCTTCACTATTCCAGATTTTTATAAAAAGTTACTTGAAGAAATCAAGCATAAAAGATGCTGCGGTTGAGAATAGCTTGCTTCTAAATTACGATGAAAGAGTTTTCAGTTGGTGAGTAAATTATTTTACAGGATTGCACTTGAATGGAGATTCAAATTAATTAAATTATTTTTTATTCAAAAATTGACTCTTTACGTCACATCTTTAACGTCAGAGTAGATTGTATACCTTTTCTTAGAGCATTTAAAGAGCAAAATCATAAATTGCATGAACTACAGTAGACTCCCTTTTATCCGGATTCCTAGAGACCGAGGCCAGTCCGGATAAGTTTTCTTGATAAACCAACGGCCTCTTAAACTTGTTAATTAGGAACGTCTAAGAATACTATATAAGTGTATGATATAGTATTTACCCAACCCAAATTAATATTTCACGTAAATTTGGGAGAACAAGTATTTAGACACGCGATCACTGGCCTCAAATATTTCCCCCGAGAAAATTCGTTTTGGACCACCTGCCGATCCAGGTCTGTCAAACCGATGTGCTGTAAAAATTGTCCTAGAGACATGTCACTTCTGCCGAATGCAGTCCGGTTAAAACGATGTCCGAATAAGAGGGAGTTTTGTGCCTCAATATGTCTTCAGCACGTCAGAGCAAGCACCTTTTGAACACTAACTCCAAAACTACTAAATCGTCCTACAACCCACTATTACGTTAAGCGCCACTTGGAATGTGAAGTAGACAAGTAAACAATAGGTTCTACCCTTGAACTTTCACTAGGAAAGTAAAGACGGGTTGTCAGGAAATGTTCTAGTGATGTAAGCTGTGAGAATTAGAGGGAGTTGGTGCCAAAGGGCTGGTATAGCCAAGAGAAGATACGGGAGAGAGAAAGAGAGTGGATTGGTGGCCAAGAGAGTGGGTAAAGTTGGCAATCTTGTGAATTTCTTGTAGTATTCATTGGAAATCATTGGAATTTGGTATTACAATTAAGTGAAAGGATAGTTTGAGCTAGAAACATCCAAAGCAAAATTATCACAGCATAAATCTATCTAACTTTATGTTCCTTAACTTTATTGCAATGATTTCATAGACTTTCTTTAATTATCGTGCAAAAAGGCCGTAACAATCTTTAACACAGCTGTATAGTTAATTAGAACAATTTAATATCCATTAGATGTTAAGGACCTACACCGTCTAAAGAAGGTTAATGTTTGTCATTACAAGATTGTAATAATTCAGGTAACTCAATTTATTCCAAACGAGGTACCTGATTTTGATTTCAAAAATAAATATCTTTCAAAATAAAAATATTACATTTTAGTTATAAAATGGGTAGGTTAAGTAGCTGACACTCAAGTTCCGTTTTGCCATAAATGCTAGTGGAATAATTTGATCTAAACTGTTTCAACAACAGTATACTGCCATTTTCAGTTTTCCTGCATGTAAAAAACTACTAATTGAACCTCAGACGAAGAGTGTGATGATGTCAGACACTGATTTATATTGTATATACCAACTTTTAATAAAGCGAGACCGAAAAGTTAGCCTATTATCAACCATAGCTTCTTTAAAATCTCAAAAACTATCATAGGATTCAAAAAACTAGGGGAAATCTACTTTTACAGTTGCCCTATGCGTGAGTGTCTCATCTAGCTATTGTTCTACCATAGTCTAACCAACACAAAAGACCAACTAATGGAGTATGTTTTATCTACGGTTCTACTTAAATAGAAAAATTTGTTATATATGGTCCATGATGGGATTTGTCCCCCGGTATTTAAAAGTCAATGACAACGTAATGACTCTTGTTAATTGCCTGCTTCCATCTCAGTATTCCACATGTGCTGTGACCTCGCACAGAAGCATGCTCCAGAATGCCTCAAGCAGTTGTCGCCCTTAGTCCATTGACAACACTGAAGGCCATCGTTGTTGCTGCAGGCTGCGGAAATCTTGGAATTCATAACAAGCATTTCCTTAAAAAAAACTTTTAGGAAATTCCTATGTAATTTCCTGACAGTAATAATTATTCTTTTCCAAACCGTGCGTTCTTTGGGGTTCTTCTAGGTTTTTGCTGGATGATGACAAAGTTTTCGCTGTAATTTCTTCCCTGAAATTCGAAAGACAGATAGCCACCAAATGATGGACTATAGTCTGTATGATGGAACCTGTCTTTTGACCCTTTGTCTACCTGGGAACTGGCTAACGGTTTAAGGTCCTGGACAGTCCCAGGTAGACCTGGTCAGGAGACAGATTCCATCACACAGACTATAGTATTTAACATTGCAGAACTTTTCAATCATTGATGGTCAAAGGCCTATAAAGTTGTGTAACTAGAATAGAATGTAATAAAAATTGGAAACCAACATTGGCTGAAAAATATTAATACGTTGATTCGTTAATGATTTTTCAGTGGCTCTCGCCAAAAGATGAGTACTTTAGATCATCATTTAGCTAAGACTTAGGAAAACATCAGGCTAATCCTCTTAATGAATTGGAGAAGGTGAATCTTGTGACAAAACCAGATTGAACCATTTTCTTTCGTCGTAAAATCACTCAGGTAAAATATCAGATCCTAATTGCAACCAACAAGTTCAACATACATTTTCATAGAATTATCTGCAATATCTGATTCACTACTATTTTATGGCTCTTTGTGGTCTGGTGGGTTACGAAGTCTTCATAATACAGGGAGACGCTGTACCTCATTGGCTTAGCTCCTAGGATTTGACTTTTCAAAGAGGAAACTTTTTTATTTTAGATTTTGTGTGAGTACAAGTTTTTTCTTACAGCTCATACAATCTCAAGTAGTTTTATCCACTTTGCTTAAAATATCTTTGATAGCTGGCTGGACTATATACATACCATCTTGGTCTATTTAAATGATCAAGTAAGACAAACTTGATCAACCAAGTCAAGGGTGTCAAGTGTCACAAGGCGAAGGTCATTGAATTCATCTGGTTAACTTATCTCCTGGCACCGTTGGCACCGCTACTTAGTTGTGCATTCATTATCACCAAGGATGGTCAGAGGCACTTCCTATGTGGTACAGTTTCCCTTCCTGATGCAATGTTTGTAAATGTTATAAAATCTGTAGCAAAGGTTTGTTCTGTAGCACACCTTTATGATTACCACAACAACTTAAGTTCTTTTATTTCCTTTCCTTCTTCCTATAGTAGTAGGTCTATATGAAGAAAGTAATTCATCGTCAACCTTTTCTAGTTTTGGTTTCGGGTGGGAATATCCTTTTTGCATCCCCCTGAACCCCAAAAAGAGGTTTTCGAAGTAATGTCTGTGTGGATGTGTTCAGTGATACAGAATACACATGAGGTCCAATTTCGATAGCATTTGTTATATGGGCACTAATCCATGGTATTCACAGGTGTTAATTCCTACATCAGGATAATAATTTCTCTTCGCCAACTGTACATTGGTGATTGTCTTTAGCTGTGAGTGGCAAACTAAATATTCTTTAACTCTTTCGAAATCATCTGTCATTCCTATTCCCTCCACCCTCAATCTTCTCGTTCATAATTCTTCCTTTTCCCTCTTCCCTATCCATTCCTCTTCCCTCTTCCTTCCTCCTTTTCACTTTTAACTCTTCTCTCCTCCCTATTCCCTCTTCACTCTACCCTATTTCCTGTTCACTCTTACCTTCCTCTTCAGTAGCCAAAACGAAAAATCCTTAAAATACACCCCACCCACCACTGTCATACCCACATCTGACATCTGACTCTAGGAGCCATCAGGCTGTACTACCTCCTAACATATCATGCAAATAGAAGTTTTCCAAGTGTGTCATCAGTGCTGGCAACCTGATATGTAACGCAGGGAGAGGACCGCGTTACGCAAGCGTTACATCACTGATGGGCCAGTAATAGCATCACGCTCGCCTCACTATTGACTCCCTGGAGGTGATAAGCTTAGATTGTTATACACAAGAAACATTATAATGACTGACGTATGATATTGCAAATCGACTCCTCTTCTAACCGTAAAATTTAAAGAATTTTTTTAGTGATAGGTTACGTTTTAGAGGACTGAGGTTAGCTTAAAGGAGTGTTCCTCTATTCCAGGGGGAATTGTACAGTGTGTTCTCCCCACTTGTGCTACAATACCAGAGTAAAATCAAAGAGGGGACTCGTGCGCAAAATGCACACATTGACCGGTCTCACCAATTTAACTTGCAAAGATGTCTTTATCGCAAAAAAATCCCAATCCAAGAAAAAATCATGAAATGAGAGTTTATATTATCTGGATGTGTGTTTGAGATTATTATTATATTATAATAATAAATAACACTAATTTATACACTATTAAAAATAAGTCTATCGTAAATGTATACCTTAAAAGTATAATTTTCTTATCTTAACCAGGTTTTGATTATGAATAAATTGGATTTATTTTCATAAACTGTTTTGTGTAACGTTGACTTTTGTTTAACATCCAAATAAAGATAACCAGCTGTTAAACTGCTAGTTCACAAAACTGATATAAAGAAAGTTAATCAGCAATAATGAACCTTTGAAAGCACTATCCAAAAAGAAAACAAAGGCTAGAGGGGTAAAGACCTAAATGTAATTATCGGTACCTTTTTAACATTCGCCCTCCGCTAGACCATAGGGTGTAAAATTACACCTCAATCGTGCATATTAGTTGAGTAGGACGGACATAAAATAGATATTACAAGCCTTAAAACCCTTATTGTATTAAGTATATGGATTTTCTTATATTTGTACCTATTTTAGAAAACGTGATCGTTGACATTTTTTAGATACCTGGAGCTAGTTGTATTCGATAATGTGAATACATCTGTTGGATGAAGCCAGTGTTATATTACAAAGATCAGACTGTTAGACTAAGACAGGTTTTTCAACTACTCAACATCCAAATGTCGTGTGTTGTCAAATGAACTTTGATCAAGTTTAAGACTTTAAGACAGGATGTCCTTGAGAATTTGAATGATAAAAGACCCACCTGCTAAATTGTTTAGTAACCAGAATGTTATGTGCTAAATTAATATTGTGGTTTAATACCACATTAAGGGTGTTGTTTTATTGTTTTGTTTATTATTATCCCCCCTTATATTATAAAAATGAAATGACCTAAGCCTTCTTGTATCGACAAGTAAGAAGTAATTTTGAGAGCTAATGTAACCAGTTCAATTAGGATGAAGTGCAATTACTAATGTTTAAAACCAGTACATAAACAAATCTTTTGCGTACAATTGGGTAATTTTTTCATAACATTAAAACTCTTACCTCTTTAAAATTACATTAATGGAGGTATTTTCCCCATTTTGGATTCTAATAGAATATTCTCCGTTACTATCTCTGGTGATTTTATGTAGTTTCGTTTCTGAACAAGTTCTAATATCCAGTAAGATCATTTATTTTAAGTTCTTTTCTTTCCTTAATCCCATAGTATTAGGTCTATATGAAGAGAGTATTTCATCGTCAACATAGTTTTGGTTTTGGGTGGAAATTTATTTTATTGGGAAATTTATAAAATATGAATTTTATCACCCAATTTAAGTGGGGTTGTATTTTTGAATCTTGTGTAATATTTCAAATCTTATGTCCAAATCTGTTTTAATATATGAATATCTAAGCATAAATGTTGTTCAAAGGTTTATTGCGGACATACTCCATCACGATAGTAAAAGGCAATACTCAAGTGCATATTGTTTTTTACCATCGTGATGGAAAATGTCCATAATAAACCTTTGAACAACATTAACTCCCCATCGCCAACAATGAACTTTAAACTAAGTATAAATATTTTGTCTACTTTAACACTGTCCAAAGCCTTGTGTAACTTATGAACATTCATGTGTGAATATTGAATAATTAATGATCAAATATATCATAACATTTGTATTGTTTATGAAACATTGTGGACTCTTGTATAATTTATCAACATTTATACCCAAATCTTTTTCATTTACGAACACAATATATGCCAAAAGTGTAGTTTGCACTCTCATACCAGCTATATTATTAGTAGTCATAGCTATACCTTCATTAAAAATTGTTTATTGAATAAATGCACATTTATATCAAAATATTGCAGAGTAACTGAAGTTCAACCGTTGACACATATTGATATCCCATAGTCAGTTAGAGTCTATACACAATGGTTATAAGTGAGTGGATATTTGTGTCTACCGGTCAGCTGAGGCTTGTAGGTTCAAAGGGTCATAGGTCACGGACAGTAGGCACGGCCCTATAAACACACACACACACAAACACACAATGCACAGAAATGTCCCGTGTATGTGAGACCACGTTCACGTCCGCTGTAACAAAGATATGTTATACTTTGATTTACCTTCAATATTTTACAGTATTTTATGTTTCTTTGTGTTTTCCACCACTTGCCAGTTTTTAGTTTTTTTGCAAGGGAAGGGTTTGAACCCAGGTCTTTTTACAATCTTACGTAGAACTTTTGAAACTCATAATTAATTCATAGCCATGAGACAAATAACATATCCAAAAATCGTTATTACTTGGAATCGAACCGTTAACCTTCAGATTTTAAGGCGAGTGCTATAGGCTACCTACTTAATTTCTAACAACTATATTTCGACTTATCGTTGTACTGAGTAGCTCAGAGGTTATAGTGCTCGCTTAACAATCAAAAGGTTGCCGGATCGGTCCTGAGAAAAGTCAGTAACTTATTGATGGTTTGAAACTGTACCCAGATTTCCCTATTCGTTTGATTTAAATAAATTGTCGTAACTAATAACAGCTGATCTTAGTCAGTAACAAAGCTACACAGATCATTTCACTCAGTTTTACACTCATTATTTACTCATTGGGTTAAGATACGCACCTAGGTGGCGTCCCCAACTCAATTAAAAATGTCAGACATCTAATTTTGACGGAAACACTTTTTATGAATTTGTAGTTTTTCTACTTTATTTTGTCAATTTATAATTATCAGCCTTTGATTTCGTTTCGAAGAGTTTGATTCCCAACAAGAACTATTAGTTTATTAGGCTATTGAAACAACTCGTTTTAATTTACCATCCTGATCGTGAAATCGCCACATTATATGTTGCAAACTGATTCCCATGCATATAGGGCGTGAGAATTGATAACGTTATACACACTAACACCGATATACTAACACAATAACACACGCAAACTGCTACTGATTCTAATTAATAACAATTACTTTCATTTCCCACCTCAATTTACTTACTGTCACATGCTATTCTGAATAATAGTACGAGAAAGATTGTCTTTGCGATGTATTAAAACTGCCATTGTTTGAAACAAGCTGGGAATTGTGCTTAAACGAAGTGAGAATTGAACTTGAAACAGTTTCAAAGAATAGTTACTTTGTATGAAATAAAATGCTCAACCAGTACGGAAATTAGTTTTGTGAATATTTAATGTGTAAGGAAAATTTTTATGTCTATTAGAAACTTAAAAATACTTTTTGCAGTTTAAAAAATGTTGTTACATACTCATGAAATAATGAATAATTGTCTGTACGTAATTAACCAAAAAAATCTCTCTATTAAATAATGTACGTACGTAGTTCAACAAATCACTATTACTATCCTTTTTTTTCTAAGTTTTTACATAAATATATACAAAGAATATGTACAATACGTAAAGGATGTTTACGCTATGTTTTATATGACATCATCCTATATTTTTCAGGTGTATGGTTCTGAGCAGTCATAAGACAATATTGTTTCAATGTTTATGTTTTAAACAAAAATTATAAGCAGTTTGCATCTGCTTGATAAGGCGAATTAAAATATATGAAATATACTTTTTAACATTATTTAGAAAATTATAAATAAAATGTACTGTTCCTTTGCATAAACATAAAAACTTTAATTTCGTTAAAATAAAAACATAAAATTTCCTCAACTCATGCCTGATAAATCGTAGATTTTGTTTTATAAAAATTCAATATCGTCTAAACTAATCACAAGGTGAAAAAAAAACATTTACAATCCAATTCAACTTAACAATCGTCAATAACAGGGACAAACAGCTGATAACGCGGTAAGACGCGACGCAGCGTTGACTCCTCAACCCGGGACGTCACAGTGATAAGCAGAATGGAAAACAAATGATAAGGTAGTCCGAGGCGAGTGGCGGTGCAAGATGGCGGCGCGAGTGCTGTTAAGAACGGCGGGAAAGCACGTGAAAACGAGGGGCTTCCATTCTGGACACCAGCTGGGGAAACTGGTGCAGTACAACCTGACGGACATTGGTGAAGGCATCAAAGAAGTCACAGTGAGGAATTGGTTCGTGAAGGAAAACGATGAAGTGAAACAGTTCGATGACATTTGTGAGGTGGAGAGTGATAAGGCTACGGTGAGCATCACCAGTAGGTTTGATGGGAAGGTTACTAAACTGCATTACCAGGTAGGAGATCTCGCCTTCGTGGGAAAACCTTTGGTAGAGATTGACGTGGAAGACGATGGTAAAGAGTCAGAGGAGTCAGTGAAGAAAATTGAAGAGCCAGAGAAAGTGAAAGAACCAGTGAAGATAGTGGAAGAGCCAGTGAAGAACGTAGATGAGAAAAGTGTTGAAGAAGTATTCGTTACGGAAAATCCTGAAGAATCTCCATACTCTGAGAAGAACTGGAATAAATCTCTAGCTACTCCCGCTGTCAGAAGAATCGCGATGGAGAACAAAATAAAACTCAGTGATGTGAAAGGTACGGGTAAAAACAGTAGGGTTATGAAAGAGGACATTTTAGCGTACTTAAATCAATCTAAAAATACTACAACTACAAAGACTGCTTTAACCACCGTTCAAAAAGCAATGAACAAAACAATGACAGCAGCTTTGAAAATTCCTCAGTTTGGATTTTCAGATCAAATAGACGTCACAAGATTAGTGCGGTTTAGAAAAGAGGCGAAAGAATTTGCGGAGAAGAAAGGTGTGAAATTGACGTTCCTACCGTTTTTCATCAAAGCTATATCGAAAGCGTTACTACAATATCCTGTTTTGAATTCAACTTTTGATTCAGAAAAGGAGGAGATTGTCTATAAACATTTTCATAATGTTGGCGTCGCTGTTGATTCACCCGGTGGACTTCTCGTTCCAAATGTGAAGAATGTTGAAAGTTTGTCTATAATAGAAATTGCGCGGGAGTTAGACAGACTGAAGGATTTGGCGGGTAAAATGAAATTATCACCAGCTGATTTGGCAGGAGGGACTTTTACCATTTCCAACATCGGGAACCTCGGAGGTACAGGATCTTCACCGGTCATACTACCTCCTCAGGTGGCCATCCTTGGAATCTGCCAGATACAAAGACTTCCCAGGTTCAACTCCTCAGGGGCTGTCGTCCCAGCTGACATTCTGATCGTCAGTTGGTCAGCTGATCATAGAATCATAGATGGAGCTACCGTCGCTAGGTGTACAGAAGTATTCAGACACTATCTTCACAACCCTTCTACCCTTTTGTTGGATTTGTGAAAGTGAATTGGATTTAGATTGAGTTCGAAACGAAAAATTGATAAAGTTATTTTACAGTGAAATGTGGCTCAAAGGTAATTTGTGAAATGTAAGTATGTACATATTTTGTGTGAGATGTACCCTTTTAAAATAAATATAGGGTTTCTTCTAAAGGTTAACTTAATTTTATATACTTCTTGGATAGGCCAAAAGTTACAAGGCACCTCTTTTTTATTTAAAAACTAATTTAAATTTAATATAAAATGTAAAATTTGCAGCTATTATGAAGTATACAACATTATGTAAGATAATTTTTTGTTGTAAATAAATACTTTGCTAAAAATAAATTATATTTTGTGAAATACTCAAATTAACATTAAGTACGTTATGCTAAAAAAATAAATTAGAGTAAATATGGAATTCTATTAACAAATGTTGATATTTATTTAAAATATTTACAGTCAGATTTTTACTTCTCGTACACGATTTTGATTAAACGTACTTATTCATGTTATTGTTTTTTATAAATAAATTATTTCTGAATGTTATTTTTTGTCTTATTTCATCGATCAATTGTTTTTTATGTCAGTGCCCACGATTATTCCAGGTTAAACTTTAAAAAGACATGTTAAAATTTAACTGAATCGTAAAAGTTTTTTTGTCGTATACAAAACTTAAATTAACAAAAACATTTTTTTAATCCTTTGTATTAATTTTTAATACACTACCATAAGAAAGGTTTTTCCTGCCCTTAAGATTAAAAATCAAAATTATTCGCAACCATAAATAGTTTTCTAATAAGAACAATGATTACAATTATAAACAACACTTTTGTTGACAGCTTCCAGAAACATACCAACATCAGCACTATTTTAGATGATTATGCAACCATATATGTCAAATTTGACGTGGTTAGATAGTATTAATAGACAACCAACAAAGCTACAATATAAATCTACCAGTAAAGCTACAAATTGGTCTTGGCGCTGATTTGACTGAATTTATTAATTGTTGAAACAAGAACAATATTGTTAATGTGATTTACTGAAACAACCTTCATACATAGTATACATAAACCATTGACGTTAGGTAAAGCTAAGACATTTAATTTACATTTATAGCTCCACGAGAAAATTTTTGGAAAGCTACTTTTGGAGAGTAATATTTCATTTATTATATTATTATAGTACCACATGAGAAAGTTATAAAACTGGGCGTGTTTTAATTTAGACTAGTGTACATGTTGCTCGAATTCGAGCAATTCCAAAGAATACTTTGGAGTAATAACAGGAGTTATTTCAAAACGAACAACAGTCATATTTACAATGAGTTTAAAAGAGTCAACTCAAAGTTTAGGTACCGGCGTGTAACTCAGAACACGATTATCTTCGTTATTGATAAACCTAAAGAATTCCGGCCGGTTTTCTCCTTCTCAAAATGCCTCGATGTACAGGCAACACAGGTCATTGATAGATGGCCAATTGAAAACGAAAAGTCGTTTTGGATTAGTGTTAGGGTGCATTTGTAACCTAATAGTTGAGATTGTCCAGGGTCAGGTGCTGACTGTGATGAGTTAAGCCTATTACGCGCCACTGTTCTGTAGCTGCGGTCGTTATCACGATTACGCCTCCTGTCTACGTTTCGTTGTTGTCGCGTCAGAGGCATTTAAAAGAAAAAAAAAACAACAAATAAACAAATTATAGCTACACAAAACAACGATAAATACACAAATTTAAGATACAACCATACTAACACGATCCGTCTTGGGGGTTATGTTTACACAAACTCAAATAATAAATATTGAATTGAAAAATAAATAACAGCAATTAAATTATACAGCTGATCAAAATGTAAACAATTATGTTCTTCATAAAGATAACATGGGAACTTTCAAAGCCACTGGGGCAGAGTCCAAGGGATTTTTCAGAAATGTAAGGCCAGTTTGCAAATCTACGCGACACGCTCTTTCCAATGAGACATCAACGGATAAAATCGGTTAAGAAATGGCGGAGGAGTTCAACCGACAAAGTTTCATGTAGCGTATTAATTATATAGATACGAGTGAAGTATGACAGTAGAATGAAGTGAAATCATCTTTGTAGCTTTTAGTAAATAAGATCAGCTGTTTCATTATCCAGGACCATATGATCAAGGACAGCTGAAAACATATTCGAACCTTCAACATTTTCTTAACCGTCTACCTTAGATTGCTACAAACACATTAATTACTCTGTGAAAACCATTTATATTATTAAAATCATAGAACTTATTGTCATAATCTATGAATGACACGTTTTAGATTTAACGTTAAAACAGTTTAATCAATAATTAAATAAAATAATCAATAAAAACATAACAAAATATGTGTTATCTTAAGTTCTAAGTTAACTATTCCAACAAATAACTTTAACCAATAAATAACCTTTGTTTTTTTCATTGTATACAGCATATGCAAAACATTAAACACTACGTTTCCTAAATTTAAAAATGAGTATAAAGTAATAGAAAATTGATTTTTGACCATCTTAATGTGATGTAACAGAACAATATAGGCAGTTGATAAACCACAATAATTATTTACTCTGTTTCATTCTAATATTCGTGGGTTAAGGTCAGCGTACTGTCTTTCTTCAGTCATTCTTATCAATGACCTTTCCGGTATCTTAAGTTATCAGGCTACTTGGTATTATCTAACACAATTCAAACATTTTTAAATTCTGTCTGTGCCAAAAATACCATCTTAAATGACAATGAAATTACTCTACAGTATACCGGTACTCGTATTTCAAGTCATTAAATCATTTAATTTCATTAAAACAGTATTTCAGCAAGGTTAAAAATATTGTATAATCTTTCTTTTCTACTCATAGTTTCTTTTTCTCTGTCAAGGAAAACTTATAAATTTTGAACTGTCCTGTGTACCCGTAAAAGAAAAAAACTGTTCTGTCTTAAAGTTCTGTTATGTGCACACACATATTTCTTACTTAGTATTCAAAAAAATTATTACATACTTTTTAAACGAAGCAAAAGTATTTGAATATTTTCTGGTAACCTAATTTCCTGGTTGGTCTTAATATCCTGGGTATGATGGAAGTTTCACAAAAGATCTCCCCCAATATTAATTTACCACCACATTATATTACATTTGGTAAAAGAAACTCATTCCACAAATATAAATTTTAAAAAATCCTATAATGCATTGCAATTCAGTTTTTAAATGGTTTCAAATTACAATTCAATTTGCAATTTCCATTTATTATCAAACACCCTAAATATACCAGTACCATCAACTTTATCATATTTACCGGCTGGCCAAATATAAATTGTTAGATGCTATACATCAATGAATATGATATTGGTAGTTTATAACTACAGTAATTCAATTTTTATAGAGTTTTTTAAATTACATTTTACATACAAAGTGACCGAAAATGCTTTACCATCAAAGATTAAAACGATTTCAAGTTGTGCACAAGGTAGTCAACCCTACATTTCACTCTCTGATGGAATTTCGGACAGTATTGACCAAAAAAGCGTAAGAACTTTAATGTCAGAATAAAAACTATGAAAGTATTGTGGTTCTTAAATTACGTGGAAATCTTATCATAGTTTTCTAAAAGTGTGTAGAGAATTAAAAAAAATTTATTGACTGAATATAACCAATCCAATAAAAACGTAGCCATTAAAGACATAAAGACATTCTCCTAACCTCAAACAAAATAGAGAATGTTTTGTTTTATATCTCAGCCATCTGCATTTCCCCACGAAGAGGTTTTGTTTCTAGAAATATCCTTTCCCTGTTCCTTTCACACCTCCTTGATCTTGACATGTTTGAAGGCAGCTCCCACACCACAGTACAGGGTTGTTGAACCCTTATTGCTGTGTTTCAAACTGTAATTGTCAAACCACCAACGCTGAAAATAGAGAAAATTATGTTTATCAACTATGAATGCTCAAATAAGTACTGCTTGTTTAACCATGAATGCTGAACTGCTATGAGTATATAATCTGAATACTAATCTCCTATGAGTAAATGAAGTACCCATCTCAATATTATTGATAACGAGGGGGTGTGCTTAAATTGTGGGGTTTAATAGGTCCCAAATTAGTTTCTGAGGCAAAATGAATCGAGTGCACTACCCATTTACCTTTTCAAGATTATGTTAGCATGAATCTTTGAAAATGAATTCTAGAAATAAATTAAACGCGAGACTCTAAAGAAAATGGTATTTTTAATTACTATTCGCATGTATGCTATATCATCTTTTAAATAACACCTCAGTCGTAAAAATCTGTTAAATTGGGTGTCTGGACTTTTCCCTTTCGATGTAATAGTGAACATCCTTATTGTATTGTTGAAAAATTACATGTCATCTTTGTTACTGACTAAGAACAGGAAGCTATTTAGTCATCATTATTAAATTTTTTTTTAATTGGACAATTTATTGATAACCCTTATGACTAGAATATTTTTACTAAGCTAACTTGCTATTCCAGTCTTGTACGATGTCTACCTCACGTTATACTCTGTATGATGGAACATGTCTCCTGACACTCATTCTACCTGGGGACTCGTCAATGGTTTTAACTCCCGGACCAGTCAGGTAGACAAAGGTTCAGGAGACAGGATCCATCATACAGACTATAATGCATCTTTAGTCTGTTCAACTGTCGTGGTCTGCAGCCGAAGTCGTGTTGCGAAACTGTCATCTGTGAATTCGGAAACCGCACAGCCGGATGCAAGAGTAATTGCAGCCACGACCCACAAGCTTCCTAGGGGTGTCTTGTATAATCCCAGAGTCAGTCTATGGGAAATCCATTAGGGAATAATCAGTAGCATCGGTGCTTTTTCCTTATCATGGGACCAAAGATAAAAGATGGGATGCGAATGGCCCAAATTGTTAATCTATTTTTTCCAAGAACACTAGGCCTTGGATCAATTTTAACATTACTTCAGGCTATGTGGCATTATCACTTAGATATAAGACCAGCTGACTTCCCAAACTTGATCATGTAATAGAAAGCCATTTGTTGCATAAAATAAAGTTCTAGAATTTTACTACCGGTATGCCCTTTTATTTGCTAGAAACGTCTCTCAGATTTGTTTTTTAAGTTAATTTTCAGTGGTGGTAAGGTTTATTTCAGTGATTATTCATTTTCCATTACGATTGGTAAAAATATGTTCACGAAGTTTCGATATTTGGAATGTAATCCCGTCCTTAGGTAGGAAAATACCTAAAACATTACAGGATTAGTACGAAAAACCCTGCGAGGAAAACGTTCCTATATTAAATACAATTTTCTGTCAAAACCACTATATACTTGTGTGATGCAGTGAGCTGCAACGCATTGAGTTCTGTGACTACGGTGATAGTGCTCGCTCGCCCTGAAGATGGCTGACTGTTATGTGGCCGAAACGTCGGTATTTTCTGTACATAGCGTACATAACCAAACACGCGGTCGAACCCCAAAGATCAAGATCGTATATATAGAATCTTCAATGTAATCTTTGCTCATAAACTGATGATTATCACTTTGTACTGTATTTTATAATTTGCTAGTATACTGTGAATGGCTTGTTATAACACATGTTTCAAGACTTTTGTTTACTTTTTACTTGTTATTTTGCTCAACCAACATAGTTACTTGGCAACAAATAAGGCCAATGTAAATTTTCAAAACGAGTTGTGTAGCAAAATACGAATTTTCGTGAGGTAGTGGCTATCACGTATTAGGGCTATAGGTCCCTAATTCCAAAATTTAGTCAGAATCCTTCAGCTTGTTTTCGATATTCAAATTACAGACAGACCGACAGACCGACAGACAAACAGAGATAGCTCGTGGCTCGTATTACAATATAGGATAGGATTACAAGGAACTTTTATTACAAACTTATCTTATCTACACAATATAAATTACATATTTACGAACTTTATCAAAGCAATATACGAAACGCTTTGCCATAACGTACTAAGGCAAACAATCCTAAAATTGCCAGTCATTTTTTAAAGTTACAAAATATAAACAAGAACTATTATATCCTAATATTGGATATTCCTCCATCTTTAAACCATCCAAGATCTTGTAGCTGTTTGGATAAGCTGAAAGGGAAATAGGCCGATAGTAATTACCAGAGAAGCAGCACTAATTGAAGAGTAATTGGCGATTGTCGAGGGACCCTGGCTGCATTTCTCTTCGCCGTCATGACCAAGAGATCTCTGTCCTAAGATCGGGATGTCACTGGTCTTAGAAGAAGAAACATTTGATTGGTATACTCAATTCTGCAGTGTTCGGATGTCCCTTGCTTCTGCAGATACCCTAAAAGATCCTAGCTGCAACCTAACGGCCAAGGGGCCAAGAGGTCTCTGTCCTAAGATCGGTATGTTTCTGGTCCTAGAAAAAAATACATTTGATCGGAGTTCTTAGTTTTGAAGTGATTGGGGTCCCCTTGCCTTTACAATTCCTCTTAAAGACTTTGGCTGCATTTTTTCCTCGTGGCCACGGCCAAGAGATCTCCGTCTTGAATCGAGATGCTCCTATCGTCTATATAATGGGACTAGCCCTGTCTACCTGGGAATCGGGCCTTAAACCTTTGGCCATTCCGCAGGCAGACTGAGGATACAGGATACAGGTTTCATTATACAGATTATAGTCCTAGATGGAGATGTATACTCAGATTTGAATACTCAGTTCTTAGGCAATGTCCTTTGCTTCTACAATTTCCCTAAAACGAAAACACCTCCTCTTACAACAATACCCAAAACACGTTTTGCTGTACTATTACACTCTTAGAATAGACTCTCGTAAGCAAGAATACAATTGGTAGCACATCACTATTATAACTCTCCTCTTGGTAATACATGTCCTTCAGAATAAACCCCCTTTCCATTAGAGAATAAACGTATTTTCGGATACAATTAATTTATCTTCAAAGTTTTCATTTGTTAGTTCCTATTCCCAAGAAAATCGATATTCTTTATTGACGGACAAACCACTTCATAATTTACAATAGTAAATACAATAAAATATTTTGTTCTAGGACTAGGCAAAGAACTTCCATTGTAGAATGGCCAGTAAAATATATAATTTATAAAAACTGTGCAAGTAACGACAATAACTAAAATAATAGCAATGGATTGCAAATAATAGCAACAATAACAAAAAAAGTATTAAAACATCAACCTTATGCAAGAAAATTTATTAATTACATCACAAAGCAAAATTTATAAATGGTTAAAGGAAAAAAATAAACTAAATCAAATTTATATTAAGTAGACGATGCATATCAGCAATCTCAATCTTAAAAATGGATTCAGAAAACAAAATGTCTTAAAGCTGGAGGTGCTACAGTTGAAGATATCACCCTCTTCCTTCTCCAGCTGTCTGGATCCGATGCATTGTGCTTTGCTGCTCATAGGTAATTGAGTGATGATTCCTCACGTAAGTGCTGTTATATCTTCAAGTAATACAGCATCAACACGCATAAAACATCAGAAGGCATCAGATTTGACAATAGTCGTCAACGATTAGTTAACAATAGTTTGTCTACTCGCACTTCTGAAAGTCAACTATTCAAATAAGAATACCCCAGTGTTCACTAGATCCGAGCTTAGTTAATTACCCACTTTCCCGATGGGAACTGAACATGTGATCGTGGGAGAAGTCAACTACCTTTGGATCGTTTAACAATGTATCAATAAGTGAAAGTTGTAGGCAACATGTGAGAGTCGAGTCATTAAAATGCAGTGTTTCAGGCATAATTAGTTAAATGATGTAGTAAAACTGTTTTAGTATCCTATATTCAAGGGTTTTGCATTGGAAATATTTCTAATATTTCTGTACCTGAATTTGAAAGTTGAAAGTGATTTTCATAATTTTGAAAAAACAATACCGTCTGCTATTTTGAATATCAATTGATGATGTGGTCTTACTAAAGGACGACAGAAGCAGCGTTTTGACCATTCTTTTGCACAAAATGGATAAACTGGCAATTGCTTTAAAACACACAACACGATAAAAAAAAAATGTTTTATATGTATTTAGATCAATAGCCTTTTACTTTTCAAAGATTAAGTTTGTTGAAGACAATTATTAGGTAAATAAAACTTATACCATTTACTTAACAGTCGAATAAATTTGAAAAATTGTACACCATTAAAATGTTATTTACCTACCTCAATTTGGTTACAGTTATCAAAATGAGACACATTTAAACCCCATTTGCATAAATTTTTTAAAAACTATGGTTGTGCCACTTCATTGTTGTAGCTAATTTGAGTGTTGACTATTAACAATTTCTTTCTTGTCTACTTTTTCTTCAACAGTATCAGTATCTTCTAAAGTTCGCCTTTGAAAATGGTTAAGATTATTTGGTTGGAAGGTTTGACTTAATAGTTTTCAAATTTGTATTGGGGTTTTCAAAATTGTGTTTTCTGATCTCATTATTTTTCCAAATGTATCTCTCGAAAGCTTATCAAACTCCTGATTCTGAGGCTTTGTGAAACTTTGTGGCTTTGTGAGGCTTTCCTGATTGTAGCTTTGCTTACTGCCAAAGATAAGATATTCAACGCCGGCAAACAGGGCATGTATTTTAAGTCAAACTTGAGTAAATAAGAAGTGTTAAATGGATGAAATTATAGCTTTTTATTAAAAATACAATAATAGCTGAGCTAGATTCTTTAATTCAAAACCACATTTAAAGCCAAATGAGCAGGACGGGGTCCAGTTTCGAACTACCAAAAAGCTACTGGCCCAGTTCAGGATTGAACCAGCAACATTCTGAGTTAAAAGCAAGCACTACCAACAAAAAACACTCATGAGTGTTAAACATTTTTTACCATGGATTAAACTGACATCAAATAATGCAATGGTCAAAGATCTAATACAAGACCGCGGTGTTGGTGTCACACCGGCCGGTGTGTTGCCATGGCAACAACGGTAATAAACGCGCAAACATAAACATTGCATAGACGCTCCATGTGAATTAGTGCATCAGCTGATTTGGAAGGACGGGACTGCGGTGTTGCCACTTTTCTCTCGACGCAGCATTGCATTAGAGGAGGCCATCTGAAGTAGATAATTACTTATGCAGATCTATTCCTGAACATTGTATCCATAGTTTAAGCTTACATCAACATTTTGTTTACAATTGCTTATTGCCTGAGCATGGACGGCCCAGGCAGATTACGTTGACCCTAGTCATTGGAGGGGAGACCACCGTAGTCCTGTAGATCCGGCGTTCCTGCCTAGCCGAGACAAGGTTGACCAGGCAGTAACCTCAGAAACGGAAGGTCTACATCCTTTAATCACACTGTAATTTCGTTAAAATATATTTCCCAAGGGTAATATTGTAATTCAGACGGATGTGTGAGGACACTATTTTGTCAACATTGGTTACGTCATGTTGGGAAAATTTATTGAAGCGATTTGAACTAAAGGATGTGTATTCATTTGATTTATGTTTTTAAAGACAATTGGTACAATTGGTTACACTGATATATATTTCCTTTTTGAAAACACGTGCGATTCTCTTATTTTCTTAAAATAAGTTGTTTCTTACCCTGCTATCCTAAATTTGTTATAGCCTCTCAAAAAACTACACTCCTAACAATCACATGCTTATATTTCTGAAACATACATCTTTTGATACACATCAAACATGCAGGTGAAACCTTTCTTTCAAAAATTCCTCAAATATACATTTTTATCAAAAAATACAACCACTTTTTCCAACTCCTAATACATATTGTTCTGCATCTCCTAATATCCTAGTCTTTCTCACTTTCCCAAAAGATACACTTTCTTCCGTGAATTTTATAAGTCACACCTTCTTCAAGTCTTAAGACGGAACTCTTTCCGAAACTCTAAAAACAAAAAAAAACCTAAAAACATCTAAAACCTTTAAACTCAATTTAAACCATTTTTAAACACACAGGATCTCAAACTTGTAAACCTCTATCTTTTTCCTGCAATTCCAAAACCTTCAATTTTTGCTACTTCTAAAACCTACACTGCTCTTACATTTCTAAAATATACACCTTACTCAACTCCAAAAACCGATATCCTTCTACAAATCCTAGAACCTACAAGTCCAAAAACCTATACTTTCTTCAACTTTCAAAAGATTAATTATCTCATACATATGAATCATATACCTAAATATACAGTTTGATGGTGCAACTCCTAACCAAAAATAAGAAAAGGACAAGGAACCAAAGGACCAAATGAAGGAATTTGTTTTAATACAACAAACAACATACACATTATCCAATTCCTAAAACCGACACCTTCAAAAACTAAAACCTACTCTTTCTTAAATTCCAAAACCTACAACTAATCCAACTCCTACAACCTTCTTCGATTCCTAAAACCTACCAGTCAAAAACATAAACTATATTCCTGCACCTTCTTCAATCCCTATCTGCCTACACCTTCATCTACATAGAACATAAATTGCTTGATTTTGTCTAGTCATTCACTTCCTTTTAAATTGATAAAAATGAAACATATATATATATATATAACTAAAAACAGTACATTAAGGACTCCTAAAACCTATACTTCAACCTCAACAAACATACACTTTCTACAAAAACACTTAAAAAACTTAGGGGCCAAAACATACACCTTATCCTCCTCCTCAACCTTCTTCGATTCCTGAAACCTACACTTTCAAATATATACACTTTCTTACAACCTTTTCAACCCCTAAAACATTTCTACAAAACCTACACTATATATATATATACACTAAGCACTCCTAAGCCTCCAAACCACCCCAGTGGCCGGGGTAGCCGCGCGCTGGAGGGGTGCTCACCAGCCACCACGAGCTCCAGGTCACTATATAAGCGCGCCACGGTCGTTCCTCGACAGTAACTCACCGTCTCTTGTAGTGTGTGCATCATGATCTTCAGGATGAAGCTGGTAGCAGTAGCAGTAGTGGTGCTAGCGACTTACGGTACGTCGAGTGTGGAATACAGTGAAGTGTTCAAGTGTTTCAAAACAGTTGTTTGTAGGTTGTGTGATAACGTTTAGGGGATTAAAAAATGTTTAGGTTAATGTAATTGTTTATGTATTTGTGCAAAAAGTATTGTTAAAAGGGTTTCACCTTTTAAAAATATTTGGGGATTTCCTACTGAGTGGAAAATTTAGGGTATTTTTTATTTATGAAAAACATAATGTGCATCAAAATTATGATGATTTAACACATCACAATTTCTTATGCACATTATTTTTTTTTATAAAAAAAATACCCAAAATTTTAAAACTTCATATAACCATTTTGATCGTGAATTAACCTTTTACGGGATGTAAATAAAAATACGTTTGATAACACATTCGAATTTCCAAGTGTTGTATGTTAGTAAGTACAATGATGGCCAAAAAGTTATTTATTTTTTTACTCATGAAAAATATCAATTAACTGCTCGATATTTTCTTAACCAAAAGTGAAAAAAATTATTTGCATTGGCCTAGTTTAAAAGAAAGGGGTGTATTTTTTCTTTTATAAATTTACTAAAACAGTTTATTTTGTATTTCAAACGTTAACAAAATAGGTTTTTGCACGGTGAAAAAAAAACAGAAAACGTTAATTTAACTAAATTCAATTAATGTTTTTTTCTGATTATCCATTATTATATTTACATTGGGATTAGAGAAAAAAGTCGTTATTGTTTAAACGTGCTGTTTCGTAATATGATATTTCTATAGGTGAGAGAACAATAGTCAAACAAAATATTGATCATAAAAAACACGAAATTTTTTATATTGTATATGTTTAAAATACTTATAAATTTTCAATATCCAGTATTTTATCAGTTATTTCAACAACAAAATCAGTTTTTTTAGAGGAAATGTGTGCGTGTTTCGATACAGTTTTTATTAAGATCATACAAACAACTGTTTTGACTTAAGGTAATTTTTAATGGTATCTTTCATTAAGCTCAATATAAATAGATTACTAGTTTAGCTATTTACAAAATTGAGGCTTTAGAAAAAATTGTCATCAATGTTTATATTTTTTTTACAGGCATTTGTTGTTTTTATCTAATATACCATCCCACTTTACTCTATAAAGAAGTAATTAATTGGTTACTTTGTCATCCTTATCTTTTTCTATTGCCATGCAAAGACAAAAAAATTACTTTGCCGGTATCATTTTTGAGGCGTATTTAATAATATCGTTTTAATCTGAAATCACAAACACTTTTTTTTATATATAATCCGATGTTTAATATGCATGCGTAACTATTTCACTACATAATTGTATAATGTTTATTAATACATACAATCAACAATTAATTAATTATATTTTATCATTACACTTGAATTTATATTAGACTTCTATATATTAATGCGATGGAATTTATAGATTTCAAAATTTAAGTTTCTTCTACCGGTCAATCAATATTTCTTTAGACATTGATCATTCATAATTTGTCAAATGAATGATGTATCAATGACAAAATCTATCCTATAGGCTGATAAAAAAATAATGGTAAAATAATAAACATGAAAAACTAAATGGTCCAATTACGACACGTATGATAAAATATACACTAAAAAAATATATTATACACTCTGAAAATAAATATAAATAAATTTATATTTATAAACTTCACAAATGGTTTTAACAATTTATTGTAATCAAATCATCCCACCATCGGTGTTCTCTTTATATCAGGGCTATACAATTCTTCGGATGAAATACATTTAAGATTTGATACTAATGACAAATCTCACCAAATTTCTAATGAAATATTTAACGTCTTTTCAAAATTGTCTTCAAATTAGTTTGAAGGTAATTCGGTTGGTTTAAGTTGAAGCATACATATTTCAGATTGTTGCAAACGTACAAATTTTCAGTAATATGAATGATGGACCTTATTAATAACTATCTATAAACATTATTTTTCGAATCATTTTTTAACCCGTATCTGAATTAGTTATAGTGTGGAAATGGTATCCTAGTAGCTTTAATACTGATTAATACTATCGTTTTTTGCGTATTAGTGATTACAAACCTAATAGCAGTTACAGCCCGTTACTAGGGTTAGTTTTACCCATGAAAGCATTGTGAATTACATCACATACATTTACGCTTTGTCATGCTTTCAAACTGCTGATGTGTTCGTATGACAGTTTAACTAAGCCATGTAATAAACGGAGTTCATCAAAAGAGTTTAAATAGATAACCCAGGACTAAATTAGCTAATTAAGCTGAGAAGCCAGGGATTGTTATCTCTAAATCTAAATCACATTTTCAATGGCTTAAAATGCTAACGTGTACACCCTGTAACCCACAACTGTATATAATTTATACAACAAATACGTTTCTATTAACGTTAGTTTTAAGACACGTGATTTTTTTATAAAAACATTTTGTTACAGTCTAAAACACTATACATGTAGCGTTTGGTTTATCTTATTTTTATTTGTTTCCTCTTTGTTTCCTTTTGTTTTATACCTCCAAACCCGGTACATACACATTCCTCTCTTTTTTGGAAAATAATTCTTTGTATGCTCTTGGGTTCACACAACAAGCTACCAATTATTGGAACTGTGAACGATGATTAACGTAGTGACCACGTACTTTAGACAGCCCAAAACACTATCTATATATAATTTGGTTCCTCTTGATTCCTTTTGTTTCCTCTTGAACAAAGAGGTTCCTCTTTGGTTCCTTTTTTTTATATCCCAAACCTCGTAACTACATATTCCTCTCCGCTTGGGAAAAAAATCTGTGGGTGTTCTTGGTTTCACACCACAAGCTACTTTAAACGATTATTTTCGTAGCGACAACGTATTATAAACACTACTCAACCATTCCTATCCTTCGCTGTTGTTTTCACTGGTTATTCCCTATTTTATTTCAACCGGAGCAGAAACTATCGTGGCCGGCGGGGCTCATTTACACTTGATAAATAATGCCAGGAAGGAAAGTTGAAGCTGTCGCAACAGCGCCGAGGGCGACATGTCGCAACCCGGCTGAACCGAGGCCTAAACAGTACAGCCCCGGGCTACTATTGTTTGGGCGCCGAACTGTTTTTGGACACATTCCCGAGATATTATGACACAAAATATCTGGTTGTGTCACTAACTCGTCCTTAAGAATGAGATCTTTGGAATTTGCGACAAAATAAACATTGGAATTGTCCTTAACTTTGTTGCAACGAGTGGAATTTTAAAAAATTATGATTTTTCTATGTGCATTAGAGTAGAGTTTGGCTAAATAATGAAATTTTAATATCAACATTAATAGGTACTTCCAAGCTATGTTTTCAAGTGGATGAGACAATTTTCAGATTAATGTTCTCCCCTACAAGCATTTATGATTCTGTTCCAAAAACAAAGCTTACAAAATGTTTGCCGAAATCGTGTTAATTACCAAATACTATGTTAGTTTAAACTACGACTGCTAACATTTTGGATGAAACAGTCAACTTCCATAATTTTTACTTCGGATGGCAAATAAATTAAACAAATCGCCCCTACATTTCATACAGTATTCGTTTTAACTGGTTAGATTTTTTTACATAGTTGGTAACCCTGCAATCTGTAGCAACTGTCAGCTGTTTTCTAACGCTCAGCTGATTGTTGTCTCACTCACTTTCACGTCTGTAATTGCCAACTGCCCACCCAGAGACCCACTTTTGCTTTCCTCGTCCTTCTCCGGCAACTTCCGCTTGTAAACAAAACGAAACAGGAAAACTTAGCGTGAATAAAGTTTGTTACAATAAAGTTAATAAAGTTGTTAGAATAAAGCAAAACGATACAATTATGGTTTACTAGTAATTTCTAATTCAGCTTCATTTGTGTTTAAATCTGTGGTGATTCATACAGGTTTTATTCACTTTTGTCATGAAAGCTAAAAGACCTTATGGATTTCGGTTTCAAACAAGATTTGTCAAAACTACGTGTAATTTTTACGTTTTGTATTTTTAATATACTAAATGTTGGGATGAAGCTAAATAGATCAACTCCAGCTTTAAAATATTGTAGGGAAATCTAAGATTTTCTTCACAGCAACCTTCGATCAACCCTAATCTGTATGTAATCGGTCTCATTGATCCAAGTGCGTGGAAGGTTTATTTTTACTTTTGATTACCATACCATTAGTAGTCTATCAATTCACCGTCAAAATCCACTTAAAGACCAATTCCTTCCGCGTAAAAATTCAACCACCTAAAACAATCAACACAACACTTGCAAAACATCGGGATTCTCCAGAGCTAAAAATAAACAACAGCTATAAACGGTGAAGAACTACGCAGCAAACAAAATTACCTTAACCGCTAGAACGGTTAATCTTCAACCGCAAAGATTACCTATTGCGTCACCAGATTCTTGAACTTTCGTCCTTGCAGAAAAGGTCGGTTTATGCAACTTATGGGACGTTCACGGTTGTGGGAAGATGATATTGCACATGTGTGCAATGTTGCAGAAGTTCAAAGTTTAGATTGCATAACGATACGTTGGTCAAAGTGGACAAATATTGATTTAGGTGAAAAACATGATGTTTTCGTCATACTTGTGAGTATTGATATACTGATAGTAGGATCTTTGAAACTGCAAATTACATCGTTTGGGTCATAGTGTGACAATTGACTTAAATCTTTGACCAGTTATGTTCAAATTTGCAAAATGATAACTGCACTATTTCAAGAAACGGGTCTGATACTAAAAAATTTGACAGCGTAGAAAAAGTACAGTTACAGTAAACTCTGAAATACATTGTAAAATTAACCTCAACTCCTGCAATTGCCCTAAATTTGGTTAGGCAAATAATACTGTACCATTATATCAATCGTTGAACATTAAAATCGTCCAGGACAACTGGAAGTATTGCCAACTCTTTCCCTACAAATGCATCGTTTCACACAGCAATTTACACCTAAACCCAAACGATGTAACAATTGCTTACAGAAATAATCTTGTCAAACCTTGTTTGTTGTCAACCAACCTTATCGCTAACATGCGTAAACATCATAATTAGCAGTCATTGGTTTCCAGTTGTTAAACACCTCTTAGCAATCATGGAACTTCTTGTAGCTGATTTCCATTGGAGTAGTTGATCATCACTTTTTAATAGTTTTGCAATTTATTTTCCGTGGCTAAATTTGTGTTTTTTTCTAATGTTGGGTTGGAAAAGATTGTTTGTGTTTTAAAAGTCTGTTTAAATGTGTCTACAACAAAAATAGTCAGGTTATTTTTTCCTATCTTACACAATGAGAGTATGTTAGAACGTTTATATTTCCAGAAGCTTCATTTTACCTTTCATTTCATTTTTCACCTTGTTTCATTTTAAGGTGTCACTCTTAGAAAATATTATCCTTTATCAGTTAAGTATGAAACCAACCAATCAAAGAATCCTTTTAGACAACGAAACTGAATATGAACCTGATCAGTGTGGAATATGTGATGACCTATGTAGCCTTTTCACTAACTGTTTCTTCATTTAGGGCCATTTATTAAAGCCCTCATTGGGTTTTACTGGGTCTTTCTCGTTGATTTTCAAATTTACTCTATCCACTCAGCTACAATCCTTACTCGGCCAATCTTTTCCCAACCTCTGCAACACCCAGTTCGGCCTACTTGACAAGGCATTAAGTTTAGAAAGTGGCAAATGCTGCTCCAAAAGCGGTTCGTTAACATGAAAGCTTCTATCATGTCTTCATCCTCATAATTAACTAACCTTTTACCGCCATTAATGTTTCCCTGCGCTCTACGCTCCAGTGGTCACCTTTTCCGGCGATTGACTCAGATTTTCACAGGATTTCGGAGAGATTTTTTACGACCCGTAAAAGTTTTTAGAGTGATTAACGAAATGTCACTTTTCTATACTCAAGAATTATAACAAGGTAAAGATGATGAACTGAATGTTAATTCGGTCCGATATGAATTCGATCATGGAACACTCTTCAAAGGCTTATTCATTTTAATTGGGCAAGAGATCTCATGGATTGGACGAACTTAGTTTCGGATGCTATTTGTACCCACTTATCGTAACACATATCTTAGACTGACAAAAATACACTATCTCATATTTTCGTAAAAGTTGAAATTGAAGTTAGGTCTAATTAGATCAAAACCATAAATCCGTTTTCACCCAGTATTTATTGACCAAGTTAAACAGTTTCAGGGCTTCCATTGATTGAAATTGCATTTTAACTCTATGACTCTTCGTGGTAGTTGTGTTCAATGATTTACCCAACTACCGTACTTTAAAATCAAATTGCATTGACCCTTAACACTTATTAAACACCTCATCTAAAGTGCATGCTATCTCAGTCTCAGTCTCAGATTTTCATAAAATATGGCATTGAGGTTAGGTATTTTCTACATTTCTTTAAGAATTTAACTAATTGAAGTTTGAAAAGTCTTGTTTCTAAATAAGATAGTCCATATCGAATTTCCTACACGATCCTTTTTTATTTTGTCGACTCTCCGTATCGTTTCCACCATGTCAGACCCCCCATGGCCCATGGCCGGTCAGTGACTCACCCTCTGGTAATCATTCCAGACAATGCCTAGGTTGTGAGAAGAATCACCGTGCAAAATGAAATTGCCTCTGCCGCAGCATTGATAGTAAAAGCGGCTGTAGCCTTGGCGGGTGAACGACTTCTGTGGAGACTTTAACGCTGCTTGAGTGGTTTTGATTTTCAATAAACTTCATGTTGAAATTTTCTTGTTGAAGTAGGGACGTGTTTTTTTAATGTTCTCCTACGTTAGGATCCTCTTCAACAGAGAGACTTCGTGAGGAGTTAAAAAATCGATTTGGTTAGGTTTTTGTGATAACCTTTTTAAACATTTTACAAACGGTGGAAGTGAGATAGCTTTTTTAATTGCAATTTACTATCAGTTAGTGGACGATTTATGCAATGCAGTTTACCTTTGAATTCACCGACACTATAATCCAATCTAACCCCTCAGTACTTAAATTGAGTTTGTTATTCCAAGTTCTGGTTTCTTCTTCTTTTGGTTCGTGATAGGTTTCAAAATCGTAAAATTTCACATGCCTTCCAGAAATATTTACAATGAGCTTACTTCAAGCATTTATGCATGGTTAGACCAGGGAATGGTTATCTAATGTAAATAGTCCGACCAAACCCACCAATCACCGGTGTCACTGACCGAGGTTTTCACTTTCGTTCCGCCGAGTCCGCCCCTGGAGTCGAGCCAGCCGAATTCTGAGGAGTCGAACTGCATAAATCATTCCTCCACTTCCGCGTGGCTGAAATATGTCCTCAGTTCTCACACTCCTGGGTGGTAACCCATGCCAATACGCTCCCAAGAAACGTGATCTGTTTTCAAGTCTTAATTACATTCCAGTGTGATGAATCGTAAAGCTGTAATGTAGTCAAATCAAGAGAGGAAGAAGATTTTCATTGCCAAGAAGACACTAAAGCGCATGTTGTAGATGAGTCTAAAAGTAGAACCTCCTCGAATACCCTATATTATCTCTTGTTGAAATTTATTGGAGAGCAGAAGCACATTTTTTCAATTTGGCTCATTTGAAGAGCTCCCATTTATCAAAATTAGGATTTTGGTATTTCATTAAGTGCTCTTCAAGTTCTCCACAAAAATAAAGTTCGTGTGCCCAATATTTGATCACAGCGTCTAAGAATTTGACCTCACTCAACAATGTGAATCACACTTCTCCAAACTAACCAAATGATACACGTAATCGTTAGGCAATTACGTTGTTTGTTCCAAAATACGCAAGGGTGTATTTATCTCCAGTGCGCAGTAGCCTCGCTCCAGGCTTGTCCCAGTAGTCTCGCAGTCAAGGTCACCTCAAGGTGATAGCCGCAATCAAACCGCACATCGCCTGCGGGAAAGTCACCTCATCTTGTTCTGCTCATATCTCAGATCGGTTCCTAACTTTCCCTGCGCCACTTTCCTCCTGTATTTTGTACTATTTCTAATTGGAGTTGGCCCATCAACCACATGTTCAGTTCTGCATGAGCGACAGCGCTTTCTGCCTTGACGGTCCTGTGAGTTCGATTCACTTTCATCTGAGGAATGTTCCACATCAGTATTCCTAATCAAGATTTCAAGTGTTGTCAGACCATTGTGACGAAAATCATTGGTTTTGTCTTGTAAACTTTTCTTCGTGGTGCAACCTTCAAGTTCCTAGCTGCAAGCATTGAATGTTCCAAAGGGTTCCAATCCTCTGCCATTCTTCACATTCCTCTTGACAATCAACTGGTCGTCGTCCCGGTTTCGGACGCATCTTGAGCAACTGACCGAGATGTGCCTTTGACGGAATGTCGTTTCTCGTTTGGCGATTAGAAACATTCTCACGTCCAAACATTGAGCAACTGTTGGGTGTCTTGCGAGGCTTGCCAAAGCGATTGCTCATGCTGGATATTTACTGGTAATCCCAACTGGTATTTAAATTTGACCCCTACAAGTTGACCTGAGAGGATTGCGAAAATCAAGGAACGTAGGTTCTGGGGAACAAGTGTAGATGAGCGCTTAGTTAGGCAGGTGAAATTTGTGTTGCTAAAGAACATTGATCCTAACTCAATTATGCTACCAATCCTTTAAGAAAACATACATTTAACTCGCAAAGTGAATCAATTATGATTATTTCAAATTTGTTTAAGTTAGTGTAAAAAAAATCCGCATTCCTCTCAATCGATACGGAAACCCAAAAGCTGTCATATGAGGAAAGTCACTTGATCCTTCGTAACAGACAGGAAGTCCTTGGTTGACATTCATTTGGATTTTTGCTCGCCTAAAAAGTCACCTTGTGCCGAATATAGGCTTGTATAAGTTGTTTTACCAGATTCAAGTCACTCCTACAGTCGTGACACTGACTGCTTCTTGTGCAATGGCGGAAGTGATTCCGGTGTAGAAAAACAGTGTACCAAAAAGGATATCTTAATTGATTGCTTCTACGGTCATTCTTGTGGGTGGGTTGGTGGGTTTCTTTTGTTATCAAACCTATAATCGTGTTCACTATATGACTTATGTTTCTTGTTGTGTAATTCTGTGATCTTCTCTAGAAGTGAATGAGGCTGAAGTCATATTTAACAAAAGGATAGTAACTGCTAAATTGTATTAGTAGTTGTAGGATAGTAACAGTAGTAAATTCTTGGAGATCTACAAGCATCATAAAGTGGAATTCATGGTTCGGAACTAAGGTCATCATAATCTTTATGACGCTCTGAAATTTAGGAGAGGAGGTTTAAAAAAGATGGGTTTCTGAATAAACCCAAAAAAGATGGGTTCTGAGTATTGATGCTAGTTCACCAAGCGTATTTAAGAATTGGGGGTTTTGACCCTATCCACCTACTGTACTTTCAACTCTGGCCACTCAATAGTCAATCTACGGTGTACAAACAAGCCAAAATTATTTATATCAGAGTGAAAGCTGTTGATGAATGAAGTTCAGGGCGTGACACGAGCTCCTTCGGTCCACTCTCTCTGTTCAGTTCGTAACCTTTCCAGCCTTACGTCACCCTTACATAAGTCGGCATACCAGAGAAAGCCTATACTATTAGCATACTGGCTGTAAACCAGACGGTCTAACCAGGGTAGTAGGACTAGGGCGGCTTCCTGGCCTACTCCCACTACTGACGAATTTCTTCGACACATCTCGTTTAGAAACTTGTTCCCCAAATTTACGTAACGGCAAGAGTTTCCAAAATGTATTCCTGATCTTTCACTAATGGATGGTTCCTGTGACAATCAGTCATTCGTGATGCGGGTGGGTCCGGCGGAACTGAGATCAGGAAACTGTACGCACGTCCAGATAATGGTCGGTCTACACTTTCCTCGCACCACTTTCGACTTCATCCAGGAATCTGACTGGTGTTACGTAACGCTTGCACCATGCGGCCGACACGCTCGATTACGAGGTATTAATTGGTAAATATTTACCAGGAATTAATACACGGGGGAGAAATTAGGTTAGGGTGACGCAACGTCAGCCGGACCGCGACGGATCGAGTGTACCAACTCTGAAAGGTTAGGTTTCGGTGACAAATCGGTGATAAAGACTTGCGGATGGAATGCGCGATGTTATTGTGAGAGGTATTTTGACGATTGGCGATTCTTTGTTGTTTTCGCTTTGTTTACTATTGCGGCGACACCGGTTGCTCTCCTTGAGGTGTTTTGGTTCGTTAGTTCTGTTTGTTTCGCTCCGACGTCCTTGTGAAGTGTAAATCCGATCCTTCTTTAGTGTCTTGTGATCTTTTTACCGTGACTTTAAAGTCAAGGTGGCAAAATTTTAGGCAAATACAGATGTTTCTTTCTGAAAATTGAGAATAGATTCGATCAAAAAGTAATCGAGAATTTTATTTCAAAGATAAATTATGCTAAAAACTTACCCCAAAAGTACGAGAGCACCCAATTTTCAGCTGTCTCATGTTCTTAAACTCTCATAGGTACAAAATTTGACTTAACCGAATTTACCTATCCCTGCCTAGATATAGAGAAAGTAAGAGGTACCGTATCCCATACAAATTTGTCATGAGAAGTCATAACACAAAGAATCCACTGGGAGGTCTTGTTACACTTCAATACTCCCCTAAGATTGCTCCACATCACACCTTCGATAGCTGGAGGGTGCGACTCGTTGCAACAGCTAGACAATGGCCTAGGTCAGGAAGTGTGAGTGTAAACTGTTCCGCAACTACCGTCTACAATTAGCTGGCGGTGAACGGCCGATATCTAGGGCGGGAATCAGGGTGGTCCACCAGCTGATAAAGGTCGATATGAAAACTGCAGTCGTAAAATTTGCGATAAGATCGTGCAAAAATGCCAAGGCTGGATTGCAGGCTGCATGAGTAGTTAAACTCGTCCTGCAAGAAGATTCTTCGTGAAATGTTTTGAAGTAGTAAACACCATTACAGTAAATCTTGTAAACATATCTTCATGGATTGTCAAGAGGAACGTCATAATTCTTCTTGAAGGCCATGATTTTCATGTTTTGCTCGTTTTGATAGGATTATCCAAACTTTTTGCCTCTTTCATACAAGTCCAATGACGATTAGCTGTAACAGACAACATGGTAATACCCAGGAAAGTACTTGTGCGACAATAGGTCCGGGAAAGGACAGTTTGATTGTGTAAGAGGAATGTGGGTGTGTCTGTCGACGCAACACTTGACTGCTCAAACCACTCCATACTTTGCTGACGTGTTTGCCAACTTGACTTTTCGAAGGTTCTTTGCTATTCTACAAATTTTAAGTTTCCTCTATCCTTGCCTTCTAAGAATGATTTTTGTGCTAATAAAACTAATGTAGTATCACTACATAATTATAAACCTTGTTGTCGTCAACCTAAACTGTATAGTCAGAAAATTAGCAAAAGATTTCACGAAAGGACATTGCATCATTTCTTCACGAACTTGCATTGATCGATTTTCATACTTGCAAAATGTGCTGATGAATACTTTATCTGTTAAATTACAAGATGCTGAAATGGATCTCTACTTATACAGTTAATATTCTTTATCTCCCCAACAGTTGCAACTCCAATCACCAATTGTATTTTCGGTTACAGCTAGCGCACAGAAGGAAGACTTCAAATGCCCAGATGACTACGGCTTCTATCCTCACCCGGTGTCTTGTGATAAGTACTGGAAGTGTGACAACGGAGTCGCTGAGCTCAAGACGTGCGGGAACGGTCTCGCCTTCGACGACACAGACCCCAAGTACCTGAAGGAGAACTGCGACTACCTCCACAACGTCGACTGTGGAGACAGGTCACAGCTTGGTGAGAAAACTTCATTTTTAAAGATCATTTGTAATTATTATTGGTCTGAATCCAGGATAAGAAGGATAAGAAGATAATATAAATATAGCATTTTGAAAATCATCCCTTTCTCTCGGGATGTATATATAGCATGTTGGATTTTTGTTTACTTTTCATGTCAGTTACATTTCCGTTCCAGTCTAAGATCTTATGTGCCCTACAGCATATATAATCCAACAAAACAGGACATCTTAATTAATAGAAACATATATGCAGTTTGAAATGAGTTAGAGTGTGTTTGCCGATATGAAAGATTCCAATCAAATGTTCTTCATTGTCGTAAGAAGTGTTTACATACATGGCTTGTGACAAAGTGTTGATTTCTCAGATCTACATTTCCTCAATGATTAAGGTAATGTATTTAGTCCAGCTTCAGCTTTATTTCTTTTACTCCTGGAGCATGCTAAGTCTCAAAAGATTTTGTATCTACTGCAGCTCTTCATTTAACTTAATCAGCTCATTCTTCCAAATAGTTTCTGGAGTCTCAAGCCTCTTTCATTTTCCAGAGCCCCCCATCAGCACACCCAACTGCCCTAGGCTGTACGGTATCTTCCCCGATGAAGTCAAGTGCGACACATTCTGGAACTGCTGGAACGGAGAGGCTAGCCGATACCAATGCTCTCCCGGTCTCGCTTACGACAGAGAAGCCCGTGTCTGCATGTGGGCTGACCAGGTTCCTGAATGCAAGGTTGAAGGTGAGTTTCCGAAAATCTCTACAGAAGGTTCAAACTATATTACCCTAATGAGGAGTTTTTCACCAGATAAATTTCTGAATA
The DNA here is from genome assembly GCF_028750875.1 of Macrosteles quadrilineatus. Taxonomy (NCBI): domain Eukaryota; kingdom Metazoa; phylum Arthropoda; class Insecta; order Hemiptera; family Cicadellidae; genus Macrosteles; species Macrosteles quadrilineatus. The sequence continues at coordinate 85,999,933 of NW_026542597.1, forward strand.
TTATGTGGTCAAAAAGGGGGTTTCACAAGAAAAAGGAGGAAGACTTGTTAAACGAGGGATGAGGTGATTTTTTTAAGAAGGTGAAATAAAGAGGTACTATTTTTTGTACTAAAAATACAAAAAAACTGTCTGACATTATGCGTTACGGAATGTCTTTCTAAACAAGATGGTGTTTCCAAACAAATGTTATGTGACTTTTAAATAGAAAAGATGAGAAATGAAAGTATAAAAATATTTTTAACCTATGAAATATAAATTTAGCAGGAGAATTGCAAGAGTTAAAAAAAAGTGTGTACGTTGTGTATATTTATTCAGTCCCTAATTAATATTCTTTCCAAAACGAAGAAAATTTTGTTGGCCCTTTTTTCAGTTTTTCATGCAGAGTCTCATCTCCTAATTAAAATCTCAGATCTAATTCTAGCTTTTAGGGTCCACAATAGTGGCATTTTTTTTTTACCAAAGAACCATTAACTCCTTCAAGGAAAACTGGCATAGCTCCTAAATCTTAAAGTGAATTCCGGGATACAATCTGTACCAGTCGCACGGAAGTCTGAGAACCTAACCACTAAACTAGCAACAAACTCAACTGAAGTCTAAAATTTTCCAACCTGATCACTAATTTCAAGATCAGAACCAAAGTTCAGAAAAACCTCGTAAAAACTTTTACAAAGCATTGTTTGCATTTACAGAGGTTGCTGACGGCTTCAGTTGTTCCACCTTCGGCATCTCCGCTGGATCATTCACCCGCCACGCTCACCCTGACGACTGCAGGAAATACTACATCTGCATGGACGGAACCGCCCGGGAGTACGGATGTCCCATCGGAACAGTCTTCAAGATCGGAGATGCTGACGGCACTGGCAACTGCGAAGACCCCGAGGATGTTCCCGGCTGGTGAGTTTAAATATTGATATTTCCCTTTGTTCCGATGACCTTTATTCTAGTGTAGGGACAAAGACGAGATGGTTGCTATGACAACCTTTCGTTGCAATGTCAACCATTGGATGGTATGACAACCTTTCGTTGCTATGCCAACCTTTGGTTGCTATGACAACCCGTCCAGTAGTGGAAGGCTGCTGCTATGCCCATGCCGAGACTAGGAACTTTTGACTTTCGTCCATTTGTATTGTTCACTGCGCCTGATTAATATTTCTTGATTTATGAAACATTACTCAAATACTTAAGGCTTGTAGTCAAGCGATCGGTTGCAGAAGAAAATTTAAGAGGTGTTTGTAGTTTTCATTGAATTGTTGGATAACTTTGTTAATTTATTTTTGATGGCAAAAAAGTTTAAGAATTGAAATAACAAAATAGTTGAAGTTTAGATTGCAATGTCAATTATCCAGCTTTGAAAAAGAAAATAAATTATCATCCCGATTTGAGCACTTATGCATAAAACTGCATTGACCTCAGGGGTACTTAATGTGAAGCTTACACTGGAGGCTCTGGACTTGCTAAGAAATTTTGATGTTTACTCCCTTTCAAATTTGAAAACTAATTAGCCTACTCTCGATCTTCAAGACTTAACTGAAAAATATTATTACGGCAAGATTAGGGAATTCATTCAATAACTGTGACCCTAAAGTCTTGTATATACACTTTTGGGTTTTCAAGGGAACTAGCAACTAAAATGACCCAGTTGCTGCATGAGTCTTGATTTAATTTTGGTTGCTGCATGTGGTGTGTGAATTTTGAATGTCAGTGATAGATTTAGTGTATAATACATTGATTAGCAATAGTGATATAGAATGTAAAACGATTGCACAAACAGAAACACCTTCACTGGCCTTGAAATGAAACCTGATACCAATAACATGAATCAAACAAACAACTTTTATACCACTCCTTATCTTAACACGAGAAAACACATGATAGATTGAGATCTAGATGGGTTACCAGAATTTAATACTTCAAAAGTTTAAATTTTATTAGGTGATTTTGCTCAGTTGTAGACTAATATAATAACGTTATATCTTTTAATGATGCTATTCAAATTCATCATTTTCCTATGGATGAAGAATTACCAAATCTTTAAGCTTATTTTGAAAAAAATGTCAATCATTATAAATTTGTTTCCAACATTCAAAAATAACATTTTCCATCCCAGAAGCTCATTTGTGCTGAGCAAGCATGACCTTTTGCATGTCTAATTACCTTCTCTGGCTCTTTCTTCTCGCTAACTGTAACTCTAACCCGTTCCTAGTGAGGACTACTACGGCGACCTGGACCTGAAGGCCATCAGGAAAAGCGAGCTTCTGGCCGGACTCGGCGCAGGCAGCGGAAGCGGAAGGAGCTCAGCCCCCAAGAACGTCCCCTCAGCCGGACCTTCCCAAAAGGGAGGCTCAACTCGTCCTCAGGCTCAGAGTCCCAGGCCCTCCACAGCCCAGAGCCCTCGGCCATCATCCCCCAAGGACTTTGACGACTCTGCCTAAGCAGAAGTGAAGTGCCTAAAGACTCAGTGATCGGTTCTCTAGAACCAGACTTTCACGACGTTTCTGTCGAAGGCGAAATGGTTCCAAACTCACTCCCTGTTGTTATCCTACAATTTTGTTTTGAGACTGACTTTGGGGCCATCTCGCGAACCAAACCAAAATTATTCAGTTGGTCGTAAGCACTACGGATCGCACTTTAAGTTGCTGTGTCAAACCGTTTATTTAAGTTAATATTTAAGTCATGTAAGCAGTTTGATTCGACCGTTGTATGGTCGGGGCTCTCTAGTGACAATAAATGCTGCCACTTCACCCAAGATGTGCGTTTAATTTACCCTCTCTTTGCATGTGTTTGATTTTCTAACTTTTGGTTTTCTTCGCATGGGTCTCATGCATTGTGGGATTTCTTTTAACAATGTTTCACTGTATAAAACCACAATTGGATTGACTTCTGATTTTCTGTTTCAATAATTTTTAGGCTTTAGGAGTCACATTTTTGTGTTTTAGATCATGCCTGAGACTAAAACTCTTTCATATTCCGTTTGTTTTATTTTACTCAAAGATGTTTTAGGAGACAAATTGTGAAGTTTTCTTAACATGAGTGACAATAATGACTTCAGGTATTAAGGGCAACAAATGTGGAATGAATGTTGAAGTTTTTAGACATAACATACAGCTTGTTTATTCATAACTTTAAATTGTACCATACATTGCCTTTATCTTGTGTACAGCTTAAATAATTCAACAACAAAATAGTAGACTTCAAACAATTCTGACGCTTTTCCATTACTTTTTACAACTCAATTCATAAACATCTTTCTCGACTTTGACAATAATAAACTAAAGGTTATAGATCAGTTTCTGAAAGACTCCAAAACCTAAAGACACAACAATTTGACATAAATGCTCCAATGGTTAAGAGAATTAAAGAACTATGGTATTTTCTTGTAGATCTCGGTAAAAATTTTTGGTTAGGAAGTGGAAGACTTCAAAATGGTGTTCTCTTTCAGGAATATGTTAGGTATAATCAATAAAAAGCGTTAATACCATAATCTACCTTGTGATTTTGGTTTTCTCTTATCGGATAATTCAAAAGTTTCAACAATCTTGTTACATCATCTTCAGATCAATAAAAACCATTTGTTTCATTTTTTTGTACAAAGCAACAAATGTATGAAGAAATGTCAGTTGTTTCTCCTGATCTGAAAATTGTTCAGGAGCATCAAAACACCTATGACACACTCAAGCACCACTTATATAATTTTTTATTCATTTTGTAACTGCCATAAAAGCTCAGTTTATTTAGTCAAGACATAGTTTCACTATTTGAGGGGTCCTTTCTTATAGCAGAACAAAAATGTATCGTTTGGATGACTTTTGACCTATGAATAAATTTTTCGAGAAAAATGTACATCAGATCATCATGTTAGACATTTTAGGTGAACACTGAAGCCTGGTTTTATGGGTTGAGTAAAAGAGAGAGCAAATATTCTAGTTGACACAGCCAATCCCTGCTCACCTAGATTTAGAATTGTGAAATTCGTACAATTAACGTCATAATCAGTTTTGATGACCAGCTTGGGGAAAATGATTTAGGGTTTGGGAGAAGGTGAGTTTTGATAATTAGAAAAGTTGTATATCTCAAAGCTTCACTCCATTTTACTCAAATCTCCTTTTACTGTGACCTCCCTCCCCCCAATGATTTACAGTATAATCTAACCTTCAATCCCCCACTAACTCTCTCTTGTCAATGACTCATGTAAAACAATCTTAAAGACCTTGAACTTGAAGACTTAATGTACAAACATCTAAAATGCAGTAAACAGAGTTGCAGTATGAATTAGACAGTTACAAAATTGGGTATGAGTATTTGAACATTGTAAATAAAAGGATTGCAATAACCATTGAGCTAGAGATACAACTACAGGTAGTACTGGACGGATGAGAATTACGATACGTTGGCCCCGATTGGCTAGGAGATAAAGTACAAGAGATTGTGGGATCGTGCATACATAAATCCATGAGCAAATAAGCTGATTCCCCTAGTTAGTACCAACCAAAAAAAAATAGTATCTCGATTTTCTAGCAGAGTTGCCATTACAGTGCCACTTCCAGTTTCATGTCTAGCCCAGTGGTCATAACATCTAGACCAGTTATTTTTAACCTTTAAAAACAAAATATCAAAAGCTTTTAGAATTCTTTTGGAAATTCGCTTCTAAATAGCTAAGTAAAAAAAGTAATTGTTTCCAAAAAAAGTACTAAGTTATTTCTTTGAGCTTGAGAGGATTGAATTTTGTCTACACAAAAAACTGTCTTTGTTGTAAATCTTTTCTCACATTTCAAGTGTTTAATGAAGCAGTAGTAGCTTACAATGAGATTGCTTCAAGTCCCATAGTCAGATTTAACAATGATAACCATATAAATGTACAGAAGGCTTTGGCTTGTGAAAATAAACATTCAATAACATTATATACTCTTAGTTTTAGTTTAAGTATCAGGTATTCTTTGGTAAATAATATACATAATTTCAAGCACAGCCCTTGAACATTCTAAACCATCCTTCGCCCTTCTTCTATCAAGAATTTTTCATCCAAGGATAGATTCAAAAGATACCGGAGATCTGCTCTTCCCATTAGGCTAAAACTTGAGTGTTAAAAGTCTTGCATCTAAACCATATTCAAATCAGATTTCTTAGTAAACACTGTTGAACCAATTCAACTATGAGAAAAGTTTTTTAATCAAGGGCCGTTTGGTTGCTTTGCGTTTTTTTTTTCAGTTTGTTGGGTTTGTGCCGCAAGGAGGCACCTCGCCGCTTACTGGCATAATATTTGTGAACAGAGGGACACCATTTGCAGATCTGTAGCTGACGTAGACTTTGCTTTGTGTTTTAAAAAGTTTGTTGGTTACTGAAACCCCACCACGTGCCAGATAAGATCAGTTATGTTGTTTGATTACAAGAAACATATCCGATGCCGACATTCATCACCAGACGACTAAAGGCTATGGCCCTAGAGCAATGTGTGAGATTAAAGTACGGAAATGGATTATGGAGTGTAAAAGTTTCTGTGAAAACCCTTTTCCTTGGAGTTCTTGTGTGAGAAGTCTGGGTACCCACCAAAAACAATACCTTCCTAAATGAATATTTTCACAGCCATTTTTAAACTCCTTAGCACATTTCTGAACATTCCCCTCTATTAGGGCCATAAGCTTCCGTCATCTGGCGATGAATGTCAGCAAGATAGGTTTCTTGTGGTCAAAAACATATCACTATGTTGCACGTGGCAGGAGATAAATTTAAAAAATGTTAAAAACTGTGAAAAGTAACAATACACAGATGTAAATTGAGTCATTCTGTTTCATAAAAAATGATTAAGCAGCGAGCAGCCTTGTTTTGACATACACACTAACTACAGAGCTGTTACTGGCCTGTTATGCAAACTACGCATAAACAGACTTACTTAAAAAACCACCCGCGATATTCAAATTAGAAATCTTTCTTCAAACACTATGAACCTTTCTAAATCTTGTCTTCATTTCTGAATGACCTCTCCCCCAACATTGTCACATAAGTTAATTTTATGGGGGGGGGGGATAATCCATTGTTTAAATTCTAACTCTCAACCTGTTGGCAATCATCAGTTCTACATTGAAGTCTACAGTATACACCAATAACTTATAACCATCCTTTGGATCAAGGATAATTGTTTATCCTTTTAAATTACAAAAAAGTATGTCAAATACATTATCTGAGAAGCCAAGTGATTAAAGCGCTCGCCTTCAACTCAGAAGGCTTCTGGTTCAATCCTCAGAGTGACCAATTATGTAATTTATCTTGTCTGTTAATTTTTATGATCCTCAAACTAAAGGACATTATTTAGTAACAAGACTAGGGTTTTAACTCCCTTACATTTTAATTTGCGGATGGAATGGAAACACACAAAATAAGAAAATAGCAGTTTAACAAAATAACTACATATGGTATTCTAAAAAAATTACAATCTAATTATTTTTTCTTTCCAGTGAGGACTATTACGGAGACCTAGATCTGAAGACGCTCAAGAAACTCGGCCTGTGAGGACCGAAGCTATGCAACAAGTCACAGTACCTCATTCTCTGTCTTGCAGACAGACAAGGCCACACTTGTATATAACAACAAACGACTGAGCTTGTATAGATATCAGGATCCATTTAGTTTTAGGATAATTTATCATAATAAACGTTTTAGTCTAAGTTAACCTCTGGTTTGTTAATTTCCTTCTTAGTTTGCACTCCGATGAGTAAAAAGGTTGAAATGGGGAACAATTGCCCTCTCGTGACTCTTCTTAATTGGTAGTAAACAAATCTGAACTTCAATGACTTAACGCCATAGACTTAACTTAAGAATCATAATGCGTGTGGTTAAATTCAATAAACTACTGAGTTCAAAATCACAATGTTTATTCGCTATGTACAAATATCAAGCAGATCAATCTGTACATCCCAGTACAATATTTACAATTTATAAAATGGAAAATATATACAAGACAAAAATATAATATAAGCAACGTAAATAAATTAACAAGAACCTAATCTTCAACTAAAAATAAATTATCAAGAAATTACAATTTTATGTTTTTACAACTAAACAAAATTGCGTTATTACAAAATGAACCAGTTGAATGATTTTCAGGTGTATTCAAAATACAAAACAATTTCACTATTTTGCCTTATACAAAATTCACATTTATGTTCCTAGGATTGCTGCTACAAAAATATCAAAGCTCGAAAAAGTGGTGACATGAATCTAAAATTTTATACTTTCTATTTTAAAGATATTAAAATTTATCTAATACAAAATTTTTAAAATTTGTGCATTTTATTATTTTAATTTTACAGTGAATGTGAATAACAGTTTTAAATCTGTTTCCCATAGGGCAACAGCAAATTTCCCATAGGGAATAAGCTATTTTCTATCATAAACCTGCATAAGGCAAAAGTGACTATTTGCTATTTTTTTTCTAAAATGCAACAAATAAAATGTTTAAACTATTCCAAACTACATTTTATAAACTAATTCTGTGACATGAGCAAATCGGTAATTATTTCCATTACATGCTTCATTTAAAAAAATCAGATTAAAACATTTATGTTTGGAATTGGTTATTTGAAAAAATGGTCAAGTTAAAGATAGGAAAATTTTAAACAATGATTAAACATGATTGTTTTGTACTCAAAATGTCTTATGGAACAAAATAATCTCATCACTAGGGCCTGAAGTGGCTCTTTTAGACACAAGCAACAATAGACGTCCTCGACTCAAGCTAATTTTGTTTTGCCCTTAGGAGGAAAGAATGACTTTAGCACTGCAAGGCATGTATTGAAAAAATAAGATTTTGCTGAAGTATGGCACAAACAATACTTTACCTTTTGTTCTTCCATTCAAAAATTTGTGTAACATCTCTCGCTTCATACAAAAAAAGTTAGAAAAACTATTTACCAAACATCAATGAACAGTACATTCAAAGTAACTATTACAATTTTTCTTGAAAAAAAAAATAAATTTGAAATCATGTAATGGAAAAGATCCAAAACTAGTGAAAAAGTTTCTCACATTTCTGAAGACCTAATAAAACGTTTCAATGAGCAGTCAAAACCGTAACTGACTACATTCAGTCGCTAACTACATATAATGAAATGGCACAGCTTGAAAACTAAAAAAACCACTTGATTTCAACTTTAAAAGATATTCAACAATTCCTTATACAATTCATAGTAAACCAGCATTCTTCAAGAACTTAACTTTTACTTTCCCTATTTAAAATGTATAGTAAAAATATAAATTGATTAAGTTAAATTATTAGGGTCATTACAGTTCAATCGAAATTAAATAGACACAACTTAATCAATGACTTACTTTAAGGTTACTAAAATCCAAATAGAGTTAAAACCAAATCAAAAATATTGCTAAAAGTGTTAGAAAAAATTAGTTTTACTTGTACCAATTAAAAACTAGACTTGTACTGGTATAAATTAAAATTACTCATAAAATTACAGTACCAAAAATTAAATTTCCTAAAATAATTTCAAACAAAATACCACAGTTTCAGTTTTTTATCCTAAAAATAAAATCAATGTTTTTATCCCAGGCGTTATGAATCACCATGAATTCAATTATATTTCAATCAAGTTTGGTGACTAAGTAATTCAATCCAGGGCAAGTTTTTCATCCCAGGGATTTTGGGATTTTAAAAACAAACCGCTCGATAAGTATGATTCAAAATAAACATAAATATTATACTGTAACCCCTTATAACCTTTTATATTGAACAAATACTTTTTTTTATCCATCATCAAAGTTATTTCCAATTACCTTTCTTTGAAATAAAAAATAACTTTTAAACTACCTATAGGGAAAAAATAGAAAAATGACAAAACACAGTCAGTACAGTATGTACAGTATGTAAATACAAATAAACAGAAGTTTTGAAAACTGCCAAAAAATTTAGAAAATTCCAAACGGCTATTTTTAAAATTAAATAGGCTATTTTAACTGTTAAAATTTCCAATTGATTGCCTTTTTAACTAAGACACAGCTACTACACTAAGTACATTTAAATTGCTGTGTACATATTTGATTGGAAGATTTTTAACAGAATGCAAATATTGCAAATACTGTTATAGGGAAGGGATTGATGACATCGATATAAGCCAATAATAATCATTTTTCTGATATTAAAGTTAGACTCAGGAAAATATGATCCTTAGTCCTTTTTATATTAACTTAAGCCATCTAATATACTTTTTAATGTTTAAGTAACTTAAAAATTAATTAGATGGTTTTTTTTACTGTTTTCTGTGAAATTATCATCATTTTTATTTGAAAATCGTGTAAATTATTTTGTTAAACTCATTTCATTATAGCTTGGATACTTTTTAACCCCGAAAATGTCATAATCCTACAATCTCAGGATAAACTACAACAAACTGGCCCGGGATTGAATTTCCATCGAAAAATTAAAAAACACCTTAAAATTGACATTTTCAGTGCACTTACAGAATCCAATTTGTTACAAGTAATTACAGTTACATCTTTTATATCAGGCACTGTACAGAGACGTGATTACATAAATACAAGCGTAAAACCACAGAGAAGTAAGAAACAGATACATTCGTAGTGGTGTCTAGCACCAGTCGCTGGCGTCTAGAGCAAATTCTACTCTCATCCGCTCTCCTATCGCCATCACGTACTGCGCTCATACATTCGGAAGACCTTGTGCACTACAACTGCTATACAAAAATGATGTGGCCATCACCGTTCGTGCTCTTCCTTGCTCGATACTTGTACATTTCCGCCAAAACGTACCAGAGCTAAAAGCGCACGCTTGTCCCATAAGCGTGTATTCTCTGTATCTTACTTCTTTGTGGTAAAACTGAATAATGACACCTATAATATCAGCAGAGGCAATTTGTTTCACAAGCGAAAAATACCATACTTAAAACGATATAATTTTGAAAAACCATCGAAAGCCATCTCTTATCAACCTGCGACATGCACTCCATTTATTTTGGAATAGCGAGGGATTTAAAAAAAGGGTTATATTTAAGATTATATAAATTGCGTTAAGTACACGATAAAACTAATCGAAACCTAATAAGTAAATCTTCCATGATTATATACAAAAATGGTTTGAACTTTTGTATTACATGTAAAATTAACTATCACATAAAATTGCGTTCAGCCACAATATTTGAAATTGAAAACATATTTTGATAAAATCTTTAATGGTAAAATTGTTTATACCTACAAATAATATAGTATATAGTTTAAAACAAAAAATATTAATACATTTATAAGGTAAACAATTTGGGATTCAACTTGTTGATAGATAATAAAAAAACTTCTGACACACAGTTTTGATAAAGTTTCAGGGACTATCTGGGAAAAAATATTTACTTTGAATTGAAGGCCAATATAACTGCAACACATACACACAAAAATGATAGTGATTATTTACAATGATACAAACTGTTAAACTCTAAAGGTGGTAAAACATACTGATCAGTTGTAAATCAAATCTTTGGACATGCTAAAAACGTTTGTTACAAAACTGGTCTGCATCAAACACAATGGCACAAGAAAACCCACTGAAAACTGACCATGGATTTAATCTTTGGTGATAAAAGCGGGTCCAAAGTGTAATTTTGATCGGATACAAAAAATCGGGTAATGAAGGAAAATGAAAAATGGATATGATAAGGAATCATAAAATCAATTACACAAGTGAACAAATCTGTCAAAAGTAATATTGACAACAAAATGATTCCACGAGCAACAATATTTGATGGGGTTTGTTAAACTTAAAATACTGATTCTCAACAACCTTTTTGAGTGATCATTCACCAAGGATTTAGTATGATCAATTCGAGTTGCATAGTTTACAATCATATACGACAATTCCAGAGGAAATTTGATTCTGAAAAATATGTGTGAACTCTTGATCACCAATTATTTGATGCTTTGGCATGGTTAAAAATCTACACAATTTCCAAGTCAATCAGTTATTGTTAGGTTTATGTAATACAACAACATTTCTGTCATAATCTACCAGCAAAACAAAGTAGATTAATTTGTGTCTTTTGAAAAGGTTTTTGATAGTTGGTTCATGCCAAGAATACCCTTGTGAGTTGCAAGTTGGCAACTCAGTTTCCGAGAGCTACGTGGTGAGTTTGATGTTTTTCCGAGCGGCTCGACGAGCCAGACACCAGACGATGCGAGTACCAAACCGCTTTGTTTACTAGTTGTTTGGCACTACCGAGGAACGAACTTACCACTTCACGATTGTGCACCACTCTAGAGAAAACGGCGCCAGATTAGAGAAATGTTCATTGAGAAATTTGTAACCCACCACCGAACTACATTCAATCAACCGTGGGAAAGGAAGGGTCTGCCTCGAGGAAATAATAGTGTTAGTTTAACATGCAAAATTTGATTATAATTGAAAGATGTTTAAAAGCAGACATCCTTTAACTAAAGCAAAGTTGACTAAAATTGTGAAGCTTCTTCTAATGACTTATAAATTGCAAAAAGACAGTTCAAAAGTAAAAACCAAACTCAAATAATTCCAATATCAAGTCAAAAAAATCTTTGATATTTTAAATACTAAATCCAAGAGCTTGATGTCTAGGATGTGTTGAAGAAATCAAATTGTTTTTTTATCTTATCTTAGCTACGAGTTATGAATCTTGTGAAATTAAATCGGGCAAACCTTGAAAGTGCCACAAAACTACCAACTATCACAGAGTGGCCAAAGCTAAAAGCAAGTGAAATGTGTAATGAGACATCTATTATTTCCTCTACAGACAGTTTGCTATGAGTATGATTGTGCAATGAATTAGGATGAATGGACTAGTGTCAGTTACATGATTACAAATACAACACAAACATTCAAAATTACAAAATGGTAAACAAAAATATAAAATAAATCTTACAAAAATTATCTTCTAAGCATACTTGATACAATGTAAGAAAAAAATGATAAAGATACGAGTAGTTTATGATTTGTTTAGCCTTTGGCCTTGAACTAATAATAATTCTATAGAGTTAAAGTTCATCTTTCCCCAACAAATATATTATAACCAATAAATTTTTATAAAAATTAATAAGTGACAATTTCAACATGCACTGATTATTTTACAATGAGGGAACCTGTTCCAGGAAAATTTCCAAATGATAACCCGATAAATATTAGAAGTGAATAAATGAATTCTTGTTAAATAAAAATATAATATCATCCAAATTCTAAATCCTTTCACCAAAGTACAAAAATATTTAGATATAGGCCTAAATTTACTAATATATTTTTAAAACAATGTTTTTTTTTGTTTACTGATTTTCAACAATATAATAGATACGAAAGTAGCCTAGGTTGGTTAATTAATTCTATCAAGTATTCAAAAAGTTCCTTCCATTTTTCCAACTGCACTAATAAAACAAAATAAAATGTAAATCTGAATCTATAAGTTCTACAACAGTTAGCAACTAATATTTAAGAGTGTTTATGTTTTTCATTGTGTTTTCCGATTGATGACATTAAACCCAAAAACTGATACACAAAGCTGTTATGAAACTGTTTTCCATGGATTTTAACAACAAACTAAATCTTTGAGACTTCTCCTTCAGCATATATTACAACTAGCTTATAATCCTTCACACAATCTTAAAGAGTGATAACATCTTCTTATATATATTAATATCATAAACTATTGGGGCTATAGCATTTAAAGAAATAATTTCTTCTTCTTAGAAGTTAAATCTTAAGATATAGTGCAAAAAATTGTATTTAATAAACTGAGGTTTCCTCCAGAGTGTAATTTTTTAGCTTTCCTTTTTTACCCAAAATTGTAATGTTACTTTCAAGTAGTGTCGGGATCTTTTTTAAGTGATACTCAAGGGCAAAAAAAGGATCTACTAAAGGACATACATCTCGGGCAATTCCTTGTTCGAGGTTCATTTTTGGTCATACTTAACATTATTTCAAAGTTTATTGCTGACATTTTCTATTACAAAATTATGTGCTTTGATTGAACGGAAAACATCCGCAATAAGCTTTCAAATAACATCTTATGCAAGTTGACCTACAAAATCCAACCAAAAACATGTCAAGTTTAAAAAATCTAAAATTAACGAAATTTCTGACAGAATGGTCAAATGGACCGAGGAACTTAGTGAATCTGTAAAATTACAGCTAGAGTGGTAGCGATGTTAGAGGTCGTGCAAGTACCTGCGCTGTGGCTCGGGTGTGTGTTGGAACCTGGCGGGGCGACGGGGTGACCCTGGTACGGAGTTGCAGTCTGATAGTCTACGAGGTGGGGGCTGCGGGGGTGCTGGTGATACATGCCTGCAAACAATACAGTAATGCAATTTTTTCTCATAGTATTTGCATTCTACTAATTTTGCTTTAATCTACACTCAAGAGCGGAGGTTCCCTTTATTCATGTTTCATTCACAGGTTTTCACAGTCATATTTGTATATTTTTTAATTAGATACGAGTCGAGGGTATTAAGTCAGATACAGGTGGGATTGTGGGAACTCAATTTTTAAGCTATGCCGAGCTTCATTTTTTTCTAAAATTTTTGGTGTGATTGAAAATTCATCTTAGCCGAGTACTGTATTGGAAGCTGTACTTGGTGTGATCATGTTAAAAGATCACGATGACTCACACACAACGCAAACTTGGGAGGTCCTGGAACCGGGAGTAACAAAGTCACCAAGTATCAAGAATCAGAATTGGCTTGTCCTAATTTTTAAGATTTAAACATCAATCTAGGTATTTGTCACAACTTACTAAATTCACTGCATCACAGTTTTTAAGATTTTCATGGCTAAGTAATAAGGAATATTATTGTTAGGTATGGGTCAGATTTAAAATCGGTTATCTGTTTTACCAGCAAAAAAATTCAAAACCCAGTATCCGTGAAAAAATATAATTTCGGTTTCTTAGTCATTGTGCAATAGCTCTTTCATGATTGCAACGTCCACGCATCGCAAGGAATGTATAAGGGTTTGCCGCAATCACAGGAGACAATGTGACGATGTTTGCAAAAAACTCAAGCGCTCGTGGAAATAATGATGATGTTTTCATGATCGTGGAAGATGATGATGATGTCCTCGGTACATATTCAAGGTTTTTTCGAGATTGCAGACGAGGATATTGATGTCTTCCCAAAAGCAAAATATGCCCTCAATTTCACTGTGATTGTGATAGTCTAGTAATGCATGAGAATTAACTTCACCATCTCAGTATTACAGTGTTCTTCCCTCAGATTACACTCAGATGCTGATCTGCTCTTCAAGATAAAGAGAAAAAATAATCAAATATAATACAACTACTAGCTTCACCTGTGTCGTACATGGATGCGTGAATCCAAAAAATGTTGGTCCCTGTCAATTAAAACTACAACCAAAAAAATTCAGTACCAAGAAGTGATGGACGAGACTGTATTTTAAGTTCGAGACAAGATTCTTTTTCCTGATCATGATTCGAGACGAGATTATACATCTCATTACTATGGGGAATAATTATTCGTTTGCGCAGTTTAACAATATTGCGCCACTCATCCTACACTCATCTCCATTCATACTTGGCTTAAAATACCTACTTTGTATGGTCCCCATTTCAATGAAAAAGTATTTAAAAAAAGTATTAATGGTTAATAAATAACAGTAAATCACTATTAAAACAACAGCTAGAGTACAATAACTAATTATTTATTACAAAAGTTGATACAAAAAGAGTGTACAAAATAATAAAAGCAAATAGACATCAATTAAATAAGAAAAAACAACTAACTGTATCACAACAAAAATAGTCTATAATTGAGGAAAGGAAATTGTAGTAGGAAGATCTTGGTGATGATTTCATATACAGTTCAGGCTATTATAACCAGTACAGACTGTACCAGAGTCATAACAGATAAAAAAATAACTGGATAAAGTGATTTTACCGATTTCTGAAGTGGACACAGTTTAAAAAAGCCTTTAGAAAGCCTCTGCAATACCCGCAATACAGGGGCATGTTGTAGTTGTGGTTCCTTTTCGAAGGCTTTCTATTTTTTTTTTTTCTCGTCTTTAAAAAGTCTTCGAACAAAGGCAATCTTGCTCGAACCAAGAAGATTTTTTTATCTCTCAAATTTCTTAAAAATTTAAGACCCGTCCATACCAAGAATAAATTAACTGCAGGAAGGAAAAAAATTATAGTTGTTACAGCATATCCAAGCTGAAATTAGGTTCTCTGCTTAGGGGATAGCAAAAAAAACATAAAAAAGGATGAAAATATTTAAGAATGGCCTAATTAAATACCGAATAGTCCAAATAGTTCAAAAGTATCAAACTTTCTCAAAATATTAAATCCCTTAGAATTTCTATGTAAACAATCTTTTACAACTAACCTCCGAGACAGCAGTGGTGACTGACTGCTCTCCTGGAAGGTCCTGCGGGCCGGAGACGGTGACGAGGTTTCTATGAAGTTCCTCCTGAGCAGTGGTGAGGTCATACGGTTGTGGCGAGGCGGGGGCTCGGGGCTGTGAGGGGGAGGTAGGCTTCCCCCCACCTGGAGCTTGACGAAGGAAGAGTACCGCTTCTTGTTGCCAGAGTCCTCCAACTTAACAGTCTCCGAGGTGTATTGCCTGCATGGTGACACCGACGTCGACCTGCAAAAAACATTGCATTTTAGTTGTATAATTTTGGATTAGACGACTCAATATTTGGCAAACTAATGTACATATTTTGGACAGAACATCAGGATATAGTAATATTACAGGGGAGAAAACACAGTAAACATGGGATGAAATAAAACCTAATTTAAATAAATATATCAACCATTTGTTTTTTTTTTTTACAAAAACTTTGCATCTCACGTTATTTTATAAAAATTATAATGGGATAGATATTTAACACAAAGCAAGACATAATGTGATCTGTTATCACTTTATATCTAAGGAATCAGCTCAATTTTGACGGAAAAATTTGTTCATTTAGATTAGACTTGATGCTAAAAAGCCAATTGCAAAACGAATTACAGCAGGAGAATCACAAAAATCAAAGCTAATATTTTAAAATCAAAATTTTTGAAATGAATATAATAATATCTTATTTTACAAAACTAAAATCTTTTAAACTCAGGATAACCAACTGTATTATATCATAAAATGTAAAAAAAGACTATTAACAAAATTGTTGCGAAATTCTGCTACCCAAAAACTCACCTTGCATTTTAAAATGTTTTTTAATCATAATTAGATAAAAATTGTTACGTGATATCTACTGAACTATGGTCCTCGACACCCTAACTTGAGGCAGCCCAAGGCAGCACTAGATATACGACGTGCGGCCTTAGGCTGCCTCAAGTTAGGTTGGCAAGAACTATAGTAAGACTGATGGTGCAGACTGATAAATTTTGTATTGTTCAAAGTTGAACTATCTCCTAACTGATATCACCTTGTTCCCTATGTGGAAGAGTAATCTTTAATAAGGTAGGCCTAATTAAAAAAATTTGTTTTATAGGCCTACTAATGTTTTTTTTATGTTTCTAGCCCATTATTACTACTTCTGTAGTCATCTGCCATAAATCAGTAGGTACCTATTTTAAAATTTTACAAAATCATGTTAAAACTAGTGTACCTGTTGCTCGAATTCAAGCAATTGCGAAGCATTTCAGGCGTTATTTTAAAAGGAATAACAGTCATAATTTCAGATGACTTTATAAGAGTGGACTCAAAGAATATGGAAATACTCACTATGTGTACATTTAGACATAGGCTAATCAAATTTTTTTGTAAATATCTTATCTTTTTTTAAAAGTTGATATTGTTTTTTAGTGTTTTCTACAAATGTTTTCCACTCATAGCCGCATAGCCCGCATTAGGTTGTCTGTAATAACGATTATAAATGAAAAAAAAACATTATTTTTATTTCTTCTACTTGGTTGTGTTCTATGACTTTTGTATGTTTCCATTATTTGCAAATCGGCTCTTCCAATGATTGCTCAAGAAATGTAGTAGGCTACAGTGTTAATTCAGTTTTATTTTTAGTATATCAAATTGTCCAGAATTTCTCGCTTTTTTCCATTGTAATAATTACACCAACCCAAGTATCGTCTACTGATACAATACGTTAAAGAATATCATCTACGTACGACACGCCTAAGTACAATCTCCAAGAAGTGGTAACAAATTCAGAAACCAACCCATACAATAGATATAACTTAACTTCATAAGAAATAATCTTAAGAGTTACTGTGATATTTTCCACCGATTTGGTAATAGAACATTATACAGTATTGCAAAACATGACACGATGCAAAAGAAACTCATTTTAAAATCTGAAAAAATCATTGCAAATACTTCATTTTGACAGATTCAGTAAATCACAATTTAAATATTAACAACTGTTTCATTAAAGAAAGAGTAGTGAAAATTTATGCATATGGTCGTAATGTAAACAAATCTGAAGAGGGAACTTCAAAGGCCTCTGGGGCAGAGCCCCAAGGGAATTTACCTTGTTTCTTTTTTGATGGCTCATCTACAGACCAAGACTTTTCTTTAGAGACCCCTACCAAGTTTCTACACCCAGCCATTCTCTGAAATTAGCTGTGACAAAAACCCGTTTTTCCTCCATAAGAATAACATGGGATGGGAATTTAAAGGCCGCTGGGGCAGAGCCCCAAGGGAATTTACCACGTTTCTCTAACCTAACCTAACCTAACCTAACCCTACGATTAAAGTACAGTTTTCCTTACACTTTTTCAATGAACCCCTCGAACCCACCCTCTGTTTGCCAGCCCACTGACCTGTTGTGCTGACTCTGCTGATGGTGGAATCTCTGCAGCATCAGGGGACTAGTGTTGCCAGGCAAAGGGTCCTGGAACCTCTTCCTGGTGGGGATGGGCGAAGGCATGATTCCACTGTAACAAAACACAACAAGACAATATATTATGACTGAATTTTAAATTGTAGGGAGTACCTAAATTTTACACCTATTTTTTAAGCAGTGGTGGTTTTCCCCCTAGCCAACGTGAGAAACTATTTTCACTGTTCAGTCAGCTGTAGGTAAATTAAGCGTTTATTTTTCAACACAATATACCAGCATAAAACTTATTTACAAAGGCCTAGGCTTATTTCAAAGTATATTTTAAGGTTCAAGATATCCCTTTGCAAAGTTAAACTTAGCCAAGAAAGATTAAGTAAAAGACAAACACTAGGTTTAAATATGCAGTTTTTGTTACCTACAAAACCTTTCTGTTTTTGTTACTTTTACCTAACATTAGCATTAGATTTTATAGACCAGTGCCATAAAAACTGCAAATTTATTTTGTTTGACATTATTACCATCTGCAAGAATGTTTACCCAACATTTTTAACACTCCTTTTTGGCCAGAGAGAAAAATCATGTCCTGAAATTTGTGAAAGAAATAAAAGTAATAAAAGTAAAGTAAAGTTGTAAACTATAAATACAATTACATCCATCCCTAACAATACCTGACACCATTGCCTTTCAAGTAATAAAGTAGACAACCAAAAGCAAACAAGATATGAACCGGCTGTTACCATTTTTTTTTTTTTTTTTTTTTAGTAAATAAGCCACTTAAGAGGGTGTGCTACAGACGATTTTCTTCCTCTATAATTCCAGTGATAGTTTCTGTAACATGAAGATACTATACTTTACAAAAAGAAGACCTTTTAATATTGATTAAATAAAGAATTACCATATTCGACAGAAATTGGTTTTAAATTACTTTGACACTCTCTGTCTGCGGCTTATTTAACTCGTCCATTATTCTAAAACTTTGACATGGGACTAGTTCTACTCATATTCAAAACATACAACTTCAGAAATATCTACACCCCTATTTTAGACGACCAATCCTACCTGTACATCCTACTCCTGTCCCACTCAGGAGCTGTGTTTTGGTAGCGAGGGGAGATAGGAGGTGGATCGCCCATTCTGAAGGGAGAATACCGTCCGCTGGGCAGCTCTCCGTTACTTTGGTACGAGCAGGTTTCCGACAGCGACCGGTGGTGTTGTAGAGGCAGAGGGGCGTGTCTTCGAGTGGATGGCGAGGGGGGAGGTGGCGTAAACCTGGAAGCGAAACGTTTGCTTTAGGGAAGTACATGAAGTAAAAGCTGTTAATCTAAAAACTGTGTCCAACAAATCTTACCAAAGTAATTAATTTCAACTAGTAACGAGTTGATACCAAAATTTATCAATTCTTGATACCAATGTACCTAAAAATCTATTCTCGATAGCGTGATACCATTGCTTGAAATTTTACCTAATTTTCAATATGCATTGATTGTATGATGGAACCTAACCTTTTGTCTACCTTACTTTCCTGGGCCTAAAACCATTTACTATAGTTCGGCCGCTTAGAAAGCAACCTCCTCCAGCATTGGTTTAGCATTAGCGCGCAGGTCGTTTTCTAAGCGGCCGAACTATAGTCACTAAGTAGACGAAGTGTGCCGCCTAAGATTATCGATCAAGCTCAGTTCAACAGTAAAATTAGGATTAGCCTATCTCCCGTAGTCGTGAAGACATATCTACGTCGTCCGTAATTGCTGTAAAATCCTAAATATCTGTATCGGTCACGGAAACAGTATAATCACCTCCCCCGATTGCAGCAATACCCTAAATACCACACACGGTCGGGAAAATCATCATCGTTCTTCATGTTTGAAAACAAATGAATATCTACCGGGGTTGTGCAAACATTATTATCTTCAGCTATCACAGCAGCATTTTGGTCATCTCCTATGGGCAAGTAGACATTATCAACATACAACTCCCTCATACAACTCCCACAGGCACGGAATATTATCATTGTCTTCCATAATTGCAAAGAAATAAATATCTTCCACCATCGTCTGAACATCTTCCCGCAATCGCAATAAAATGCTATTTATCTCCCACGAATGTGTGGACATAATCACAGTCTCCCGCAGCTAATGAAAAGTCATCGATGTCTTATATGATTGCCACAAATACAAGAGATTTGCAATCACGCTAACTTGAAAATTCGTATTTGGCGGGAGCATTGATTTTTTTAAGGTAGTACCTACTTCCCTAAGGGATAACATAGAAAGACCCGAAATTGATTTATTTATCTGTGTCCAGAGGCTATCACTATTTGTTCATATTTCTTTTGTCGTTTTTTAAGTAAGCTTGTGTGTATCCCTCAACTTACCTCTGCACCATGGACACAGGTACGGCAGCTGGTACAGTGGCAGGCACAGGGACAGCCACAGGTAGAGGGGTAGGTATAGGGGTGACAGCAGCCGGAGGTTCTATCTGACTCAGCGTGAGGCCGAACCATGAGGCTACGTTGACGCTCTCTCTCTCATACAACTTGAGGAACGGGTGGTCCAACAAGTCTCTGTACTTTGGCCTGTTTTTGTAGTTCTTCGTTAAGCTGCAACAGAACAAGTTAAAGTTGAATGTTACACTAATCTCTATTTGGAATGTTTTTTCAATGGTCATGTATTTTAAACCAAATATGAGTCAAGGATGAGTATAGAATGGAATAGGAATGTGTGAGCTTTGTAGCTGACTGATGCCAGCTGTTCCATTACCGAGGAGGACCTTGTTAATATGTTTTCAAAGACCACTGATCACAGCTGATAACACACAGCTGATGACAGCTGGATACAGTTTAAAACCATCAAAAAGCTGCTCAATCATCTCAGTATCCAACCAACAACTTTTTCATTACCAGGTGAGTTTCAAAACCACTCAGCTACCCAGCTTATCTTTTAGCGGAAGATGTTGTTTTGTTAAAAGGCAACAGAATGTCTAAGGGACCATAGTCAAAGGTCGTAGAGACACTCACCACCACTTGACAAAGCTCTGGAAGTCCTGAGTGAAGCCTTGGTCAGTGGGCAAAGCTGGAGGATCGTCCTGCATCACCTTACTTAGCACCTCAAAGTCACACTTGCAGTCCTTGTACGGAAACACCCCTGTGGCCATCTCCACCAGTGTGATGCCGAGGCTCCAAACGTCCGCACGGATGTCGTACGCCGGCCGCCGGGGGTCTGGCGGGTCTATCCTCTCCGGCTGTAACACATTTCAGCATGTTTGTTTGATAGTTTAGAGAAAAACAAATTTAACTAAACCACCAAAAAAGTTTAAGTTACTAAAACTATGTGTCACTAATAATCTTTATAAATCTGGAAAGCCTATCCCTACTGTTTTCACCTTACTTCTATAAATTACAAACATGGTAGGCATAAGGTAAAACTCCGCTAATCCGTCACCTACAGTAGGCCTATCAAGCCCGTGGCTGGAACAGTAAAAACGAAGGATTATCCAAAGAACAGTGAGTTCAGGATTTTCCCACAATTGTCGAAGATGACCATGTTTTCCATGACCGCAAGAGATGTTCAATATTTTGCCATGATCGAGGGAATGATGATTATGTTTATGTCCCTGTGACCGCGGGAGACTTTTAATATTTTCATTTTACCATGATCACGGAAGATGCTGTTGATGTTTCCGTTATTGGCGTTATTGATCATATATAGGGTTCTACACGATCAGGGAAATTAATTATAAGGATTCCAATATCACAGGGGATTAAAACGGGATTTCAGCTGCTATTGCAGAAGACGGTGATGATGTCCACACGTACGACCACAGGAAATGGTCAGGATATTTCCTACTGCTACAACATTGTAATCAATTAATAGACAATGGAAAGTCGGTTTAAGCAAGGAATCAGACTAGCCAAGATCAGATTGGCGTGGTTCTACTGTTCCCCAAAAAGAAGTGTACTTGTACCACAAAGCTTATAAAATGTTCTGTGGGAATGTTTACAGAAAAAAACACCATAAGCCAGCTATATGAGCATCCTAGTTTATGATTATGTAACAAAACTGCCATTTACATCAAGACAAGCTAATTTGAATTGAATTAAACATGTAACAAAACTGCCGTTTGGATCACAACAGGCTAATTTTAATTGAATGAAATCAAAGTATCGAAGTATTTTGAAAAACGATCATTAAAAACTGATCCCAACTCGGAATCAATCGCCCCCAAATAAATCTTACTGAGGATAAAGATATACTAGCCTTAATTTCTAAAGGACGCCTAGCCAACTCAGTGCGAAACGGGTTTTAAACTAGAATTGCTACTCCTCCCTGCTTTGAAATAAAAAGTTGTGACACTGGCAATCCAGCTTAATCAACGCAACGGCAATGCCAGCACCTAACTTTTCTACTGGACTGACCTCTCAACTCGCTCAGTAACCACAATAAACCTCAAACGACTTACCGCCATATAAGCAGCACATCCAGCGTTCTTGGTCTTGGCTTTGGAATCTACAAGTCTTCCCGAGATGCCAAAGTCACACAGTTTCACGTTGCCCTTCTCGTCCACCAGGATGTTGGAAGGCTTGACATCTCTGTGGATTACGTCGTGGTTCTCCTTCAGGTAGTGTAGAGCCTTCACAGTCTGTCAAGTAAACAGGTATATGCAAATCAAAATGCAAAATATAAGCAAAACTATTGTTCTAAAAGTTTAGTTTGAACATAAAGTGAAACACGATAAACAACACAGTATGAAGAAAACTGTTGTTATCTAACACGATTTTTGATTATTATTTCAGTTTCAAACTATTGAGTGACTAAGCTAAATGTAGTACTGTAATTTCTTTGTTTAAAAGTTTGAGGTTAGTTTCAATTTTGTTTTTTATCACTTTTGTCACAGGCCTCTGGGTGGAACATGAGCAAGGCAAGGGATGAACCAGAACGGTATAAAAAAAGTTTTAAAAGTGGCGACACTGGGAAGCAACACACAAAATTGCTGTGACGGTTTTGCAATCTATTTCAATAACGATGTAGGCCTGCCCAAATATATTCCATGAAATATAACATCAAAATACCAGGTCCAGGTTATAAATTTTTACTAACAGCATTATAAAATTGCAGTAGCCTAAAAAATGATCACGGAATGAGTAGTCTACTTATATTCAACATTTAACATCTCTCAAAATTTTTAGTTAATTTCTATTTCACCTCTGAGCCTTAGACTCTAAACGTTATGTAACTTTAAAAGGCCTCATATCCTAAGGCAGTATTTTAAATCAAATTTGCAATATAGGAGGGTCTAAAATCGTTTCCTTTACTTTACAATGTAAGTGGATAGTTTACAATTAGGCCTTTTTATAAAACCTACAAGTACCGTGCTTGAATCTCTACTTTTATTAAAATGCACGTATTTTCATTAAATCGACTTTATTGGGGACACTGAGACACACTACGACCATTACAAGACTAAAATATGTCTTACTTCCCATAAATTTCCAAAATTATAATAAACATGCCAAATTAACTCACAGCCAATGTAATCCTGCCGAGCACTTGTTCGGGTATGGGCGACCTGAGTCGCTTGAGCAGTTTGTCGAAACAAGTAGCCATCAGTTCCATACAGATCCACACATCGGCTTCTGTGATGAAACAGCCGAGGCATTGCACGATGTACGGACATTCCGACTTGAGCACAACGTCCAGGTCCATGATGATACGTTTGTTCTCCTCACTGTTGCCTGAACGCCTCATTTGCTGTTGACATATTTAGTAGTAGCATATTTATAGTAATTTTCTGAAGGACTGTTTCAAAATTAATTTAATGCTTGGGTGTGAGGAATCTCTAAAATAAGCCTAATATGCATTAAAGTGGGTGAAAATATATGATTTCCTATCAAGTTTTTATCTCATTGACCTTTATCGATGGATCAATAAAACATCCCTTACGAATGAGCAGGTTCATAAAGCCATCCCATAATCCACAGTACCTAACAAGCTTACGGTGCTCAAAGAAAATTTTAAAATATGTTTTAAAGGGCTCCTGCATAAATGTATTGTTGGCTGACTTGTACAAAACTGATTGTAGCAGAACAAACAATTTTGTTACATCAAATCATTTAATTATATCTTAACTCAAGCTTAAAAAATATGAGAAAAACTAGGCCTACTCAAGACTTACCTTAACTGCTATAACTTTTTGGCTAGGTTTGTGAAGCATTTTGACAACGTGGCCGCAAGTTCCGTTGCCAAGTTCCCCGAGATCTTCAAGGTCTCTGATTTCAGAATGATATTTCTGAAAAATAAATTAGGTTTTTATGATTAATGTCTCATTTGGGTGCCTTAATATATTCAATGGATTTTGAAACTATGAAAATCTGCTGTTCAGTTTATTTATAGGATACTGGAATACTTAGGGGACTTACTTAGGCTACTATAGGGCTATCGTTATTTTTAATTTTGGCGGTTTTCTACTTCAATGGTATTTATATGGACTGTAAAGTGAGCTTCAATCTTATGTAGCATATGGTTGGAAAGATTATGAAACGGCACAGTTTTTAACATACAGTAGAGTCCCTCAAACTCGGCGTAATGTGGACTGGAAGGGTGCCAAGTTTGTGATATGCCGGGTTATGGGTAACTAGAGTAAAAATAAGAACAATACAATTTTTAAGCTTTTTAACCGCCTTTTTTAATTATATTTATATTACAAGTCAGTATTAAGTCATTGGATATAGTACAACAAATCCTTAGTACGAGTTACAAATGATTATACTAGAGCTGACTTGTGTCCGTGTTTAACTCGGTCTGAAAAAATCACTAATTTTCTGAGCCAGGTGATGGCCGAGTTATCCAGACTGCCGGGTTATCAAGTGCTGAGTTTGCGGGACTCTACTGTATTTGGCTTCTTGTATACATACAGGGTGAAGAAAAATTCAATAGACCAATGTTTTTTTTAAATGTTTATCTAACACCTTATTTTTTATCTTTGGATCTATTTACAATGGAGTTTTTACTATTGATCCTCCGTCGTTTTCTATCTTGTACAAAATTTAATGTAGGACACGAAAATGGCATTATCTACTCAAATCCTTTTACAGGTAGATAATTGAGAAATTGGTGTATTAAGTTTAAAAACATGTTTTTTTATCAACTTAAAATATTTCTTTGGGCCAATTTTAGACTTGAAATCTTATATGCATCATCACACTTCATTTACTTTGTAGTTAAACCAAAAAACTTTTGTCACGCTGAGTACCAATCACCCTGATACTAATAAGGAATATTGGGCAAAATTTTCAACCTTGTACCGTACTGTAAGTACTTTTTGAGATAGCCTATATTAATTTTAGTATTAAAAAACACGGAAAAATCAAACTTGCGGGAAACAGGCTGGCTTAGGCTTAAAGGGAAACCTGGCTAGGCTCCTTGCCATTGGGACAAAGGCATGCAGAGCCTCCTATAATCTATTGTTGTTCATATACAAAACCTGTTGACCATTGTTTTATGGTTTTTCTGTAAGAGGACATACCATAGAACAATAATCTATAGAACAATAAATTTTGAAAAAAATTACATTTAGGTCATTTTTCATAGGGAATCCCCTTAATCCTTTACCTTTCCGTCAATACAGAGCACACCGCTGAGCTTGATGATTTCTTTCATTTTGTTATCTATCTCTTGAGCGTCTTGTTGTTTAGGTTGGGGGAACATAACTGGCAGGTCTATTGGTTTAGCCCTTCTTGGTGTACTCATCTCGCCCACTGTAATGTCAAATCAAATCATCTTTATTCAAGCTGTAGGCCTCATGTACATGAATAGTCACAGAAACAAAAAAAAACACAATCGTACATTATGTTTCTTATTTTTGTTTAAGGGATTAAGATAGGCCTAATTTATCTGGATATAAGTCCATGGCCTGTAGGCCTACCTTATCAAAGCAAACAAACTGTGTCCAAACGAAAGCAAGCAAGAATTGTAATTTAAAATTAAAAAGGTGTAAAGCTCAATTAAAATAATTACATTTAAACTCAAAATGTACTTATCATCTTATTAATTACAAAAATGCATGTAACCCACTAAGGCATTTTTTGCTTGTTTTGACCTCCCGAATAATCTGGTAAAGGTTGTCCTAGTCTATGGACAAACTAGGTTGTCTTAAGCTGGACAACCTACGTATAGATCTATCCTTGCCTATAAGATAGGCCGATACATAACATATAATAATTAAAACAATAGGGTTTTTGGCACCTAGAGTCATAAAAATGAAAAACTAGGCCTAACTTACCTAGCTTAAGTTATATCGGTCCCGGGACCAGGTATAATTACTGTCCCACCTACGGTAATAGGTAGTAAGTTAGCCTACTTACTAAGTTAGCCCTATATTTAACTTAGGGAAATTCGCTAAATATCATTATGAGAACAATAACTTACGACTTCTTTATTACTTACTGTATGGCCAATAAGACAAAACAGACTTAATCCTAAAACTATAAATAAAAATTGTTTAGGTTAATTTAATCTAAACTTAATGTTCAATTAAAACAATTACAAAAAATAGGTAAGTACCTAACTTACCTAAGTTATAATGCACTGAATATTCCACTAATCTTATCTTACTGGATTTAATTCACTCAAGAACACGTAAACAGACTGCGCGAAACAATGACATGAGGATGACTTAGTCGGTCAGTTTTTTAAACAACCTGATGTTAACTTACAAGATCAGTGGCCAACCAACCAATCAAAAATTTACCACAAAAAATAAGTTAAGTTATCGCAATAATAATCCTTATACATAATACCCTACGTGAAGGCGATTTCTACGAAACACTACTCCTCCATTAATAATGGACTGATTTTTACAAACGAGGTGTCATAATTAAGTAATTGTTGTGTAGACCACGCCTAGGCTATCAACAATTCATGCAATAAGTCCTCTGGCTTTGCCCCACAGGCCATCAAAATCCCAAAGTATTTCTTATGAAGGAAAGATTTTGTTTACTTAAACAGACGAATAATTTGTATAACTTAATTGCAGCTGTTCATAATACGTTTATGAACACATACACAACTACACACAAAAGTGTTCGTTTTCAGAGTGAGTTAAGTTAGTTTTTAGTATCAATAACTGGAGTGGAGTGATTTATAACATTACCTTTGAGTAGACTTTTTTAACCCATCGGAAATTATGACTGTTACGGTATTAGTTTTGAAATACCGCCTGTAATTGAGATAATGCATACACTATGTATGCATTTCCTTTTTATTATATGATGTTGAAGGAATTTCTTTTATTCATAGATCTTATGTATATTTTATAATGTATTTTAT
This sequence comes from Macrosteles quadrilineatus, assembly GCF_028750875.1. Classification (NCBI taxonomy): domain Eukaryota; kingdom Metazoa; phylum Arthropoda; class Insecta; order Hemiptera; family Cicadellidae; genus Macrosteles; species Macrosteles quadrilineatus. The sequence continues at coordinate 86,027,029 of NW_026542597.1, forward strand.
AATGTAGAATTTGACGTTTTCCAATGACTTGTATATTGTAAGTTTTACAGGAAATAAATTGGTCTTATGTCTTATGTCTAATACTTAGCAATTGCTCAAATTCGAGCAACAGGTGCACTAGTATTGATTAATGACCTAAGGTAACTGTTGATGGCCAAGAGACAACTAACTACTTAGGCCTAACGTTTATGTTTACATGTTTTTGACGAATACATAAAGTAGCCTATTATTAACTTAAGTTATGCATTGTACGCATGTAACCTTCAGTTTAAGAGTTGCGTATGAATACAGCCAACGCTCACAATTGAATAGCGTTGTTGATTTTTGTATACCGTACGGCAAACGCACAGGAAGGGTTAAGTTAGGTAGGTAGCCTAATAGGCTTAGGTAAGTTATGGGCTTAGGCCTAAGGCTATGTCATCAACACTAAGAAGCCAATATCAAACTGACCAGAAATGTTTTATGATTAAAATTGGAAATGGATTTTACTTAAATATTCTGACAGAAGGATACTTATCCCAATCGAAGCTTAGTGAAAAGACATAACTTAATACTTGTCACTCCAGGAGTTGAGTAGGCTAGTCATAAAAGAACTTAACTTATTCATTCAAATGATCAAATGTAATATGCCTAAATTGTCCTTATCCAATCAAAACTTCACAAGAGATTATGAAACCATCAAATTAATATATTATGTCAACTCAAGTAAATGCAAAGGTTACAGTACTTACACTTTTGGGGCCTTTTTCCAGATCCAGGTCTGGGACTTCCAAATCCTCCTCCAATGTCATGAGAAATTGGATCCTTATCGTTAGCTTCATTTTCTCGCTGCAAACGAGCTTGTAAATCTATTATTTTACTTTCCAACGAGCTAGCCATTTCTAGTTTTATTAATTTAATTTATTTGTTGAAAATACTTAACATTTTAACACTATCTAACTTACGCCACGGCCTACATGAACGTGATGTGATATTTTGTTTAGAACCTGTCTTCCTCTTGTTTCTTGTCTGCCTCTGCCTGGCTAGGCTACTCAATACTTCAATATTACATGTTTGCCAACAGATAAAATTGAAAGTTCGTTTTATAAACGTTATATAGTATGTATGTCAAAAATGGCCATGAAAATATAATAAAACACTGAACTATTAGTTTAAGTAATAGTCATTGAATAGTCATTTATTCAGTCTTTAAACAATACATTATTGTAATTGACATCGTCATTATTATTGTAAAAGATATAAGATACGATACTTATAATTATTAAAATTTGACATGAAAATTCCAAAATATAGGCTGCCCTTATTGAACATTTAACAGGTTTAAAATCATTTTTAAAAAATAGGCAAACTTAACAAACTTAAATTATGAATTATAGTGGGTCTTTCTTAAAAAGGCTAATGGTTATCACAGGTGTACAATGAACATAGAGGGACAAAATTACTAACATTATCACAGATGGAATATGGTAAAAAAAACATATCAAAATAGTGAACATGAAATATATGAAAATTAATTACAGTAATAAAATCCTAGCCTAACTTAAAACTCAGTTTGTTGGACACTATGATAAAAAATGATAAATTCAATGCCTTTTCGTTTTCAACATTTGACGATATAAAATAGTTTAATAATCCACGCTAACAATGTTGATATGTTGTATGATTAGTTAGTCTTTTTACAATATGTTATGAAGTTATTGCGTGTATCACCTGTTTTAAAAAACAATAAAAACGTTTATAATACAACTTTTATGATATAAGAGTTTTTTAGTGTGTGGTTTTATAAGAGCAGCTTAAAACGTAAAATTATGTATATGAAAATCTTTAATTATAATGTCAAAATATGATATTATTTACTACTTAATAATATCCTAGACGCGCTGTTGATATTTTTTGAAGAAATGGCTGCTCAAAAAGAATATGAAAATAAGGTAAAAATCTTTCAATTTGTAAAACGTAAAAGGCAATTAGTGTTGCATTATCAATTGTTATGTTTGAAATGCTTATCCACAAGCTATTTATTTTATTTTTATTTTAAACATAACATGAACAGTTTTGCTATCAGGGGTGTTGGTGTGTTGTGCCCAGAGGTGGTTCGATCCACAGGGAGGAAAGGGGTCCCCCAATGCTCTGTGCCCCCCCCCCTTATCTATTTGTTGGCTATCTATGATAACTCTTATCCCTAAAATACTCCAAAACTAGGCCTATAATAAGTTTATAATTGCACTCTTTTTTATTTAGTTAGTTATATCTGTAGGTATAGTCAATGGTTAACTTATATGCTTCAAAACCTCTTCTATGGGCAGTGTAGTAAGCAGTCTGTCTTACCATAGATTAAACATACTCCTCAAGGAGTATGTTTAATCTATGGTCTTACTGTCTGCACCCCAATGCAAGTATTTCCCATGCGCCCCTATTTGTACACTTATTCTCCATCCCCCTCCCCATATAACGAAACTAGCAAAGACATTACCATCGTACTCTACTCTGACACACTTCCTGGATACTATTTCACTACACACGAGATGTTGTATAGCCTAACTATCCAATTAGAGAAAAATTTATTCAAAGAAACAATACCCCCCGCCGCAGCAAACCTGCAGACTAAGCGAATTTCCATTTGACTGATTGGATTTACACTGAAATGTCTACTTAAAAATATAACATTTATTCTTGATTTAAATATAGAATTAGTTTAACAAGTACTTAGGTTTGCTGCATCAGGGAGGGTAAAACTTTTTTTTGTAAAATGTGAATAGGTAGTGAGAAATAAAAACATTTTCCAAATTTGATCAAAATATGTTCACAAACAAGCAAACTACAACAGTTTACTTATTCTCCATAAGAATAACATGGGAATTTTAAATTTACAATTTTTTGGAATTTTCTCCGTAACTATTAGGCGCATAATAACGCTTCAATATACTAAATTATTTGTTTTTTTAAGCTCTACAAAATGGTTTGGAAAGAAATTGCTAAATTTTATGTTTTTTGGGTCAAAAATAGGAAAAACCTATTTTTACCCCATAAAACCCCCCGTAAACCCCCGTTACCATGGTCCGATCATGCTGGATCGCGAACTCGTTCGAATAAACGTACGTTTACACGTTTGTACCAAATTTCATCCAAATCGGATCATTTTTGCTCGAGTTATCGTGCTGACGGACACATATATATATATATAAATATATAAATATATATATATATATGAATTTGAACGGATGGTGTTTTTGGCCTCTAGGGACCTCAAAACGAAAAAAAAAATCGGTCCCGCGTCCAGGTCTTACCATGAGTACTACGGTAATAGCTTATTCCCTATATGGGAAATTCGCTAAAATGAACCTATTATGTAAAAGTTATTTTAATGTTAATTAAAAACTGAAGTAAAGATCACAAATACATCATTACAATTGAATTCATTAATGTACTTTTTAGAACGATAAAATATAAACCACATAACATTTTATATGTATTCAGTACCTTACAGTATACATGATATCGCAATTTACAATATAATGTTCATGTCCGTTTCTCAGAATTTGATTAATTTTACTAGATGATTGCATTCTTACAGTCAAAGGGCTGCCTACAGCTCATAGTGACAACACTGTGTACGTTAATTCCTATTCCCTGACAAAGCCCCTCAAGCTCTTTGTTGAACCGCACAGTCGTACAACAAGGACTGACAGGGACACGTGGTCGGTCGTGTTTGTTTACTAATATAATACTGAAAGAATTTATGTCTATCTTTGTAGCCAACAATGATAAATCTAGTTTTGTAATTTGTAAAAAGAAGGCGATAAGCGCAAATGTGCACGGCGCCAAGGAGATAACAATAATATTAAACAAAATAAAAGTCACCAACTGGTGTGACTCTAGGGAATAAAGTAAGTTACCAGGAATATATTGTTTTACATTTATTTTCGGTAGATACAGAAAGTTTTACTTCAACATATTTTTTTTCTAAAAACTTCCAGAATATCAGTTTTTTGTGCCCCCCTAAGGCCTATGCCCCTTAAAAGCCTGCGCTCCAATGCACTGCATTGGTTACATTTTGGCTCTAGTTACACCACTGTCTATGAGCATTTAAAAATTATCCTAGGACCCTCTGGTGTACTTCCCCAAAACTTTCTTCCAGGATCTACCATTGTTGTTTAGCCAGGATACAAGATTGCCTTATCTTATAAATGCTGGGTCTCTGGGGCTAACATAGTAACAAATACATATTTTTTTTAGTGAAAAAAGAAATAAGATTATGAACAATAAAAATTGGGAGATATGAAAGTCTTTAAAATATTACATTCATTGGTTTGAATCTTTGCGCTTTGCAAGTACTTGGAAGTCTCAATGAAACCCTCAACTTCCTTCAGATCACTTTACCAAAATTGATTCACTCCAAATTTTATGGGTTATCAGTTTCTAATGAATTTATGAGTATTTTAAGTAGTTGTGTCTTACAATATGGTGGGGAACTTAGCTATCTAAAAATTTTACATTAACAACCATAGTTAATTTTACCTTTGACGTCTTGAAGAAAGCAGCCGTTGACCAGTAGACTAGATAGGTCAAAATTTCATTGTCTTGAATAAGTTACCACAACAGTTTAAATTACAATTTTGTTTTGATAAGTTTATTTTTGTTGTGTTAGCTCCAAATAATGGTTGATTACATTGAACAAGATGGCCATGAAAAAGCAGAAGAAATAGATGTCATGGCTGAAGAAGAATATTATATGGAGAAAAAAAACTATATTGAGAAAAGGATCGGAGCAGTAAAAAAATACTATGACAATCTTGAAAAGAAGTTTCAGCAACAGATGGTATTGTAAGTTTTCACAGCTTTGATGGTTCATCATCATCATCTTCACCACCACCACCACCATGATCATCATGTTAGCAGCTTCAGCCTCCCATTGACGTATAATATACGCTACGGAAGTATTATACATCTATGTAGTCTCCTAGGTGTGCACTGGTGCACACATCCTCTTCTACCGTCATCTCTCTTAGGAATGTCCACACTCATGCGCTTCTGTGTGCGCCAAACCACAGGTGGCTGTGGCCAAACACATGCGGCATGCCCTAATTGAGTCAGAAATGAGCTCCATTACATAGGTAGCGCATAGCGTAGCGCAAGACACCAGTGTTGTTTTTCTGTGTGTTTCCACTTGCAACTGCTTTACATTTTTGACAAGTCATCCTGTGTTGTAGTTGTTTAAAGCAACATGAATAACTAAGATACCTCAGAATTCATAGATGATTATCACTCTCATGTGTTTGTGGGGCATACAGGTATTAAATCTATTAAAATAAATTAAATAATAATAAAGATTGAATTAAATTAATAAATTAAATAAGAAAATTATGAGTTTTAAATAGTATAGGTACTCCTTTACCCACATTTACACCTTAATTTCTATCGTTTTTGAAGTTTTATTAATCCAAAATATTCCGGATCTAGTTCCTTCTAGCTTTAACAGAATAGCGTTGTCTTCATCCATCTAGGAAAAGACATCTAAAATGTGAGGCATTAGTTACATGCTCAGTGTGGACAGCTGAAAGGCATGTCTATAAGCCCATGCAATAACGCATGAGTTGGACGCATGTTTAATTAAAAGTTAAAGGCACGTTGAAATTTAAAGCACGCGAGTGTGGACACAGCTACTAAGCTCCTTGATTTTTTTTTTCTAAAGAGAGGTTAGTTACCTCTTTCGACTTTAAGTGCATTTTCTTGTTCACATGGGCATATAGTCCTGACTCTGACATGGGCCACTGTGTGTAACGTATCCGGCAAAGCAAAAAAGGGGGTGAGCCGGTACAGTACAAGTACTGAGTAATGTAGTGGTAGATATCAGGTCCGGGTCTGAACCCACGACATCACTGCCATAGATCCGAAATCTGGCGCCACAGACCATATGCTTTGTATTAATGTGCATTAATCATTCAAGTAGGCCTACTCATTCAAGTTTTTGATTTTGTCTATTCAGGGATATATCAAAATTAAAAAGCCAGTCATATCGGAATGTCATGAACTCTCGAAACATGGTTGTGGAAAATATCCTCAAAACCGTCTTGGACCGGTTGAATAATCTGGATTATCCCGACAACGAGTGTTTGTATAAGAAAGTACTTTTTGAACTCACTTTACAAGGGTTACTTCAGGTAAGTCTCATATTTTTTAGCAATAACTATAGTGTCTGATTAAGGGGGTTTTAGGAAGGAGATTGAATTTTCTTTAATCTACTCTCTGAAGAAGTTTAGGATAATAGGATGACATATTAATGTTATGTTGCTACCCTGTCGTGTGTGTCTAAATGTCTCCTGGGTCTAGTTTTATAGCTTGGTACTTTTGGAGCTCAAGGTTGCGGGTTCAAATCCCACTAATAACCAATGGATTTTATCCATGTTAAAATGCTCCAACGGACTAACTTGAGGTAATGTAGGATATACTTTAATTCTTCAGCAAAGATGGGACATAGAGAATAGATATCGATGATGTCACTGGACTCTATTTACCCAGGTCTCTAATTTTCTTGGTTAGCTGGATGAATACCATCACTAAAAAAAACGTATTCAATTGAATATTATCGTTTATTTTGCATAAGATTTAGTATAGCACTGAACAAATGCTGAAGTAACAATATTGTAGTCTTAATTGTTGGAAACCTATGATTTAACGATAGCATATGTTAAAATAATCTACAATTTGTCTTGATTTGCCTGATCAATCCATCAGCTGTGTAGTCATTAAATATATTGCAGGATGGGACAAAAATTGCGGTCTATTATGCAGTACAGTCCATCATATTGATTTTACGTACTATACAATAGCTATGAGTTGTTTCATAACCATATATTTTGATTTTTCAGATCATGGAACCCAAAGTGGTTTTGCAAGTACGTAAGAATGATCTTCCCTTGATTAAAAAAGTGACGAATCAAGCACAAAATGTTTTTCACTCGCTGACTGGAATGAATGTGTCCGTTACAGTTGAGGAAACTGAATTCCTCCCGGCAAAAGGGAAAGGAGGAGTGATACTGTATACAAAATCAAAATCAGTTAGTGTGAATAACACATTAGAAAAAAAGCTGGAACAAATGACTGCACAGCTGTTGCCTCGAATACGTGAGATTGTTTTCGGAAAGAATCCTAATAGAAGACACAACGATTGATTTATAAATATCTAAATTGTCCTTGGACGCTTTATTTTATACATAAAAAAATGAACTTATATAAGCATCTGAAGATCTAATCATTTCTGGGACTGGGATTATTACTATTTCGTAAATAATAAAGATGATTGGTTTTAGTCTTAATTAGCCATTTTATTAGTTAGAGAACTATACTGGATTTTTATCCCAACACTGTCAATATTATGTATCTCTTGTACTTTTCATTTCTTTGACACAGCAATGTCATTGAATTTGGATACGTCAAATATAGACTTACAGTAATCCCAACAGTTATTCACCAAATGTGGTAAAAACTGAAAATAAATAAATTTTATAAATATTTTTCAATGTGAACATCAGCAAATGTCATAGTTTAACCATTTCTTCTCTATCTTTTTTCTTCCCGGGAGTTTTTGTGTCTAAAGTATTTTTCACCGGCCGAGCAGCTAGGTACTGGCCAAATCACGACTATAGTGTCGATGGATGTTTGTCAACCCGTGATTCGGCGAATGTCAGTGCTTGTTGTTTCCCAATCCTTCAGTCTTTCCACACATCAAAAGAACATAAGTGACGGCTCGGAAAGTAATGATTGTTTGGGAACCTTTGCTGGGAAATTGACAAATACCAATATTAATACATATAGTTTACCACTAAAGTCTGTTCAAGAAATTCAAGCGGTTTAAGAGTACAGTTTCCTGGGGACCCCACCACTTGTCTTAGCTCAATCTATGTATAATCAGATCAGCTGTCTTTTGTTTTAAAGTTAGGATGAGATGGAGGGGAATCACTTCCTCTTAAAACATCACCTACATTTTGTGAACGGAAGATAGTCAAATATTCAATGCTTGGCAAAAATCGTGTATTTGCTTTAAAATTTTATTAAGTATGATGGATTAGTGTCTGGGTGGTCTAAATTATTTATAGTCCAGTCAATGAATGCTCAAAAGAGGGGTGTAGAGGACATGGAGAGGGGGGAAATGTTTTCTCTAAAAACAAGTTATACCATGGTTGCTCAATAAATGTAATCAATTATTTTATTGAAATAAACTTTATTAGGCAATCAAACGCCCTCTCCCATCATTTACAAGGAATGTTAATTGAGACCACAAACAAATTTTACAAAAGATATAATGTACATGATTGTATCATATTTTGTACAACGTACATCAACAAACAAATGAGGATAATTACTTTAATATTTTTTTGTAAAGAAAAATATTTTTCACTTTTTTTCAAGTTTAATCAACTTAAATTAGGTACATTGGAATTTTCTTTTGTTAGTTCTATAACCAATTGTAAGAAACGTTTTGATATTTTAAAGATTTTTCTAAACTAAAATTACCTTACCTAACTTTTTTTTACTCTAATTACCAACTAAATATGAGATAAACTAGAATTAACATTTTCTTCTGTTTAGTAAACAATTAAGTACACATTTAGACTAGGAAACAAAGATCAAAACAGATCAATAATCTCCATACTGTTTGTTCTTCTAAAAAAAAACTTATTTACAATCATTTAAGTAGTATTTAAGTTTCCTGTTTAAAAATATGCTAAATTATTGCCAGAATGATAAATATTTTTATCCCACTTAGCAATAGCATTTTGATACGAATGTTCATTTGATTCCGCTTAATGAATTAAATGCAGCAGTAACACAAGTCCAACAACCACTAAATTCCATCATTTTGATTATTTCATTTCAAAACATGTATTAGCTGAGCTAAATAAGAAATATGGATTTGTGTTAATTTGGAAATTTGTAGTAAATGCAGGTTTTTCTAGCTGCCGAATACAGATGATTTTTCGGCACCAGCTGAACAGACAAGGATGAAGTACATGTCCTAGCAGGAGAATTTGGCAAGGAAACTTCAGTGCCTAAGAGCATGACATTGTCAATTCCGCAGCCGAAATGGGTAGCTAGGAGAACCTGTCTTGACCATGTAAAAATGCCTTCAGTTCTTCAAACGTTCTATTCCTTTTATTTTAAAATCCTGTAAAAAACCAATTGAAAACCTAGTTTGGTTGTAAAAAAAGAGAACATTTGTGGCTCTGCTGCTACACTTCTTACTATCATAACTATACAAAATTACATTATTTACACTTCAATGTACAGATTGTATTCCTTTTAAAAAAATACTTTGGTGGGAAATAATTTTTGACTGCATTTAGAAAATTCTTAATACATGGATTTGGTATTAATGTACTGTATGTGCATTTGTCTTATGGATTTAAATATGTTAACTTGTGTTGAAGGGCACTAATGTGTCTTCCATAGCAAAATCTTCTGTAGGGTAAAATAAAACAAAAAATAAATTAATAGTTAACTGCAGTACTTTTTTTGTTAAAAAGATAACCTCATTTTATACAAATGTTCTCATTTCAAATACATTTTCTCCGATGGCTCATTTCAGAGTCGAGAAAAGTACTCTCATAACCTTGACTTTCTTAGTTTTTTTACTTAAACCAGTTTATTAAGTATATAATTTTTTTATAGTTTTCATCATTATGTACCGGTATTGTTAAATTAACGTAGATAAAAATATCACAAGCAAAAATACTATATTTACAAAGCTATGAGAAAATAAGAATTGATGTGTAAAAATAAAGGTTATAGGTTACTTAAAATATTTTAAAGTATAATATTTTTGTGTCTAGCCTAAAATTTTCTAAAGCAATAAAAACCCCTGATTTGGAACATACATACAATAAAATACAAAATCATCATAATGCATACATGAATAACTACACAATTGTAAAATATCTAACTAAAAAAAATTTGTAACGTGATTTGATTTTTAGCCAAACAAGCTTGAAACCAAAATTCATTTTTAGTACTATTGTATTTTTTAACTTTTCATTACCATGCACCATTTCTTTAGTTTCCATAAATGATTCTATTTGTTTAAACAAACAGAAGTTTTATGGATGTAAATACAGGGTTGTTCTACATCTTCAATGGCTTTATTCTATTCAATGGCTATATAGCCCAGTCAAATGGTGTTTAAAAAGGGCTCAAAGTAGAAAGTTCTGGTGTAATTGTTTTTTATGGCTTATTTTATGTTTTTGGGGTTGCTGAACACGAATCTGATGTTTTCCAACAAAAATTATTTCGGCAAATGTGAATTAAAGATTAGTTAAAAAAAAAATGCTTTATTTCTAGTTTTTGGCTTACAACTTTTAAATTATAGGCCAGTAAAATAGGGTTTTGCCCAGAAATAATTCCTGGAAAGCTGGGGATAATTTTAATCCTTTCTATTTATATAGAAGTAAAAGGATTTGAAGTTTGTCCCATTTTTCCAGGTGAGCTTCTGACCTGGGACCACAAAAACCTTGAAATTCAGGGTTATTTTTTAGATTTTGCCAAAACGTCAAAAAGTCTACCCAAAAAAAAAAAAAAAAAAAAAAAAAAAAAAAAATCGTAAATGAATTGATTGTATAGCATAAAATTCCGCATACATTGACTATCTGGTGATGAAAATCGAACCAATGATAAGTGATTTATATTAATATAAATAAAGTTATTTTATTCAGAAATTATTGAACATTGAATATTTAACATATATATTACTTCCAGAAAATGGATACCAAGTACATATAATTTACAAAGTAATTACCTAATAGAAATTACAAAATACCCCCGCCACAGCAAACCTGCAGACTAAGCGAATTTTCATTTTCTTGATTCAATTTACTCTAAAACATCACTTTAAAAATATCGAATTTTTTCCCATTTAAATAGCATTGGTTTAACGCGTCCTTAGGTTTGCTGCAACAGGGAGGGTAAAAAGTGTTTAAAATGTTAATGGTTTCGTATGAAATGAAAAAATCTTCCACTTTTTATCAAAATATGTTCATAACAAGCAAAATATAATAGTTTACTTATTCCCTATAAGAATAACATGGGAATTTTAAAAGTATTTTTTTCTCCGTTACTATTAGGTGCATAATATAGCTTCAATATATTAAATTATTTGTTTTTTAAGCTATACAAAATTGTTTGGGAGAAATTGCAGAACTGTATACCTTTAAGGTAAAAAAAACTAAATTTTACCCCCATATAACCTCACCAAAACCAACTGGTCTGATCATGCTGACTCGTGAACTCCTCCGAATAAATGAAGGTTTACAAGTTTATAACAATTTTCATAAAAATCGGATGATTTTTCATCGAGTTATCGTGATAATAGACACACATATACAAATTTAAAAATATATATAATTAAAATATTTATGTAACGGGGGAGGGGGGAGGTGCCGACATGCGTCTGCTTGTTGCTCACCGGGTACTGTAGTGTAGTCGTCAGTACTCGCATGCTATGCATTCATTCATCGTTTTGTACATGTATGTAAGTTGCCAGAAAAGTTACATAAATGAACGTATGCGGACATAATCCTTGAAGAGATACGATCAGTGGTGTATGAAACGAATGAATGTCCTTTCTGAAGACAATATGTTACATCATGGATGTTTAGTACAATATATGCACTGCTTTCAATAGAGATTCTGACTGGACATGCCTATTCAAGAGCCGATAGAGCAGATATAAAAATGCATATGTTTTGCCTATGCATGCTTGGCAAAACCTATTTTCAATACAATGGATTTGACGGCAGACCTTTATTAAGAAGAACTCTTAGTGCTATTCCGTAATTATAATAGGTCGGCTATGCTGTAACCTAATGAAAACGGCAGTGTAAAGAAATTGGAAACTATGTTTTCTGCTCGGCTCCAAATTTTAGCTCATCGTGGTGCTACGCTGTAGACTAATCTATACCTCGTCCAAGACGCACTCGTTGAAAGACAAAGTGAGCCCTGAGGAATATTAAAAGTTTATTGGTGGTGGATTTACCGTTCAAAGGACCAACAAGTTCTGGAGTGGATCATGGACAGACATGTCCATCGACCAATCTCTTATGGGAGTAATGAAAATTGCTGGAGCGCTTACCCATGATCGTGGTGTAAGTGAAGGGTTCCTGTGCAGATGAACAAAGGAATGAGTTCACTACAAAAAATTTGGAAGAAATGGAGAAGATGTGTGGAGTGACATTAATCAGCTCTGAACAAAAAGTTAAATGAGAGAAGCTAGAATCAAAAGAGATGGAAATGATTTAAAAAAGTTAGATGATTGGTTTACGCAACGCAAACCATTCGCTGATGTCTCTTAGCTCAGGTTTTGTGGGAGACAGCAATATAAACTGCCACAAGGCTAAGGAGATTGGCCACATTGCTTAAAATCCAATCGTGGGAAGTGATTTTCAACAGGTAAAGTTTTACAGAAAAGATAGAGTTTTGCCACTTTCCACAATGATCCATTCCCTTAAAATACATGATGACCTTAATCGTACGTATCAATCCAACTACTATTGTTTACAGAATGACAATTGCCAAGCAGTCTGATGAGAAACTTAAAGGCTTTTTGAAATAGGAACTATGCCCGTACCCAATGCCTCTATTCGATGACTTTGGTATCAGGAAAGAGGCCAAGTCTGCCTTATGTAAATCATTCACACATACTGAAGATTCAAATCTTGAAAGGTTTTTTAGATGAAAAAGAACCTGAGAGTAGGTCTGCAGAAATCATGGTACCGTTGGCCAAGAAGACTCGGAGAAATTAAAAAGTTTAACTTAATCAAAGTAATTTGTATCTACCATTATGTTGGTGTACATGTATTTTTAAATTAAAAGGGTTTAATATTTATAATAAAACAAGATTTATGGGATGTTTTACACTTTTACATCCTATTATAACCTGGAGAAGTCATAAAGGAAATAATTTTGCTTTTTTCCTAAAGCAATTAATTTTGCAGACCTTTTAATTTAGTTTGATAAAAACTGCTTTGTTAAAGACAAAAGTTATAGATACATAAACTGTAGAGAATTTTATGCTCTTTATTTTAGTATAGGATGATGTTTGGGAAAAATTATTATTCGATAAATTATGAGCCAAAAACTAGAAAAAAAATCAATTTTCACCCTATTTTTCAAAAAATGTCATACTTGCCGATATAATTTTTGTTGGAAAACTTCAAATTTGGATTCAGCACCCCAAAAAACATAAAGAAAACAAAAGAAAACAATTACACCAAAACTTTCCATTTCAAAACACCATTTGACTGGGCTAATAACATACACTGTTAAAGAAAAGTTTCATATAAAAGTATCTTGTAAAAAATTCCCATTCACAAATTGTGTGCTCAAAGGGTTTGTATTCAAATTAAATTGGATATTATTTCATTTTCTTTTTTTTCAATGAACATACACTTTTTATATACCGTACAAAACAAATTATTAAATCCAGAAAATATCATTAAGAAAAAACTCTTTGCTTTTTAAATAGGCACCATTTGTGTTTAGCATAAAATGTTTGTCTTCTAAAAAACTTAACTAAATTCTATTTATTGATTTAGACTATTTTGTTACACAACATGATTTTGTTTTTTGATTAAGTACATTTTTTACCCTATAAAACAGACAACTATTTTTTACAATGTAATTACAATATTCACCTACTTACATCATTTACAGTATTTCTAACAATATCTAAAAACATGTTTCTAAAACATTTGTGTTCTAAAATAGGAAGTCAGGTTTTACCGGAACAGTCACAGTTATCTGAAGGCGCCTTTTAAGTCACTGGATCCAAGAAGGCACAATATCAGCATCTGTAAAAAGATAAATTATTTAATTTAAGAGCACAAAAAACTTTTAAGATGGATAAGATGTGCTTGATTAAAGTACTGAGTCCCAGTGGTACAGGGTGAGGCAATGAGAGCGCCTCAGTTTATAAATAGGGAAAATTTAATACTATTTTCTATATACATATAAATAGTTCATCAAAATACAGCTTAAATCCTATGCTATTTCAAATTGAAAACGTCCTTCAAGGAACGTCTGATCCTAATCAGAGTTCCTTTTGCTTGAAAACTCCATCGATTACTCGTTCCTGCATTTCTTCAGGGATCACTTAAACTGCCTGAGCAATACTTGCCTTCAAGCAAATCTCTTGGGACACTTTGAAAAACCTTGAACTTTTCAAGTAACAGGGAGAACCCTAAAAGAAAAAAATAGAGCCAACATAGAGTTTCCTACAGTGAAGGTTTCCTGGCAAAAATAATATCTGGGTGAAGGTCTGGGGTCTAGTGTGGAGCAAGAACGCACGACATTCTCACTCTGATTTTGCCAATAGTCCAAATTATTCCGATGTTAGTCAGTTCTTAGACGATGAGTGTTCCCTAACTGGACAATTTACGACTACATTGAACTTCCCAAAAGTTCACCAAATCACCGAGTAATCAGTTGGGTCTCAGGTTTGAATCTTTTGGTGTCTTCAGACACATTTGCTACTGTGAAATTAGGTCTCAAAAGCTATGATAACAAAGAGGACATTGTGGTGACATTTTCATCATACTTCCTTATCTCATAATTATCTCAAAGATCATCCTATCTCACCTAGATGACGTTGTTACTCTGCAGCTCCACGCTGCCCCGCTGTCTGGGATGGTAGCTGACAGAGCTGTAGGCGGGGCTGTCTCCAGATGATCCCGGCAGGCCCCCGTTCGCAAGGCTCAACCTGTGGTTGGAGTTTCGCTTTTGAGTTCTGCGTTTCACAGTCAACGGCTCGTCCCCCCGCCAGCCGTGGATCTCTGGGTCGTACGGCTCCAGCGTTGCGATGTATTCCCGCAGCGTCATCGGGCCCATCTCAATGTTCTCGCTGCCATTGTCACCTGCAAAAGATCAAGAACTGTCAGAAAGGGAACAAAATTATGTTTTGCTAGCCTAGGTTTGCATGTGATATACTATATAGGGCTGAGAAATAATTACACCCCCTCCACCTACCTTGTGGAGAAATGTTTCTCTTTTTGTGCCCCAAACAAAAAATATAAACCCTCTTGCGACTGGTGGGCCTGGGTCCATTAATTAAACCAATAAGGTATAATTGATAGAGGGTATAGTAAGTTTTTCAAAAAAAATTTTATAGAAACGTGGATTAGATGGCATCTTGTAATTTGAAGATAGAGTTGAATGAGTAAAGAAGAGATTTAAGCATGTATAGATTCAGTGGTGGCCTCAGTGAGAGGGGTATTGGAGAGATATATCCCCCCCCCCCTGAAAAACAGAATTGACCACGGGGTTTTTACCTGAACGCTTTCAGGCTTTTTACGTGTATGAGGGGGGCATTCCCTCCCCTAAATTAAACCTTTAGGCCACCACTGATTAGATTAAGTGTCTTCCATGTGGTTGTCTTATTTTCCTAGGGAAGTTTATAGCTATTACGGTAGGTGGCACTGTAAGACCTAGACCCGGGACCGATTTACTTTCTCGCCTCCAGAGGCTACAAACACTATTAATTCAAATTGTTATATGTCCAAGTCCATATAATTTAAATTACTTGAGTAATTTTGGTCTGATTTTCATGAAATTTGGGTTGTGTAGCTCAGGATAAACTTGAATGAGCTTGCGAACTAGCATGATTGAGATATGGGGACAGGGGTTTATGGTGTAAAAATTGGGTCTTCCAATTTATACCCTCAAAATATAATATTTTCAACATCTCTCTAAACAGTTTTGATGATCTTAAAAACTAATAATTTACTATAATTTATATTGAAGTTAAAAATGTTACTAACTATGGATATTTTTAGAAAAATATTACTACTAAGGTAGTAAAACTAAATGGTAGAGAATAGGTAGAGAAACTATTTTTTTGTTGCCATACCTACAGTGTTCTCCGTTTAAACAATGTTAAACGTAATTAAAAGTAGTTTTAATAATTTCACATTGTTTAAATGGAGAAAACGGAAAAAATATAAGTTTTCTCAGTTATTCTTTGTTCAAACTAAGCTAATAAGATATCGTTGTAATTTGCATAAAACGTACTAACTTTAACATGCCCTGCAAATATTTTGTAAAATTAACTGTTTTAAGTGTTTTAATGGAATTTGACATCAAATAATTTTAAAAACCGCCAATTTTAAGCGGTTCAAGAGTTTTTATTCATATTTTGCTCAAGAATATTGGTCATTAAGATAAACATTTTTACAGAATTTCAATGCCTAGCTCAAAGACATAAAGATTTATGAATGTTTTTGTAAAAATCACATACAGACAGATATACCGAAAACTAAATGAGATAGGACATATGTTATATTATTTCTTTTTCTTTTTACATGCTGAATAACATGACTAAGTTTGTATGGTTGCAAGACACTCTGTATGAATTTTAACAGATAATGTTTTTTGCCTCTGGAGACATCAAAACGTAAAAGTAAATAGGTCCCAGATCTACGTCTTACCATGAGCTTGCTAATTTTAATTTTTTAATCAAATCAGTGTACTAAATTGTTTTTTTTAAGCTCTACAAAATTGTTTGGAGAGAAATTACAAAATTTGATGTTTTGGGGGTCAAAAACGGGAAACCCCAATTTATATTCTAAAGCAACCTATACAACCCCGTACCCATAGTCCGATCATGCTGGTTCGCGAACTCGTTCGAATAAATGTAGGTTTACACGTTAGTACCGATTTTTGTCATAACCGGATCATTTTTGCCCCAGTTATCATGCTATCGGACACGTATGTAGACCCTAAATATATGGATTTGAACGGATGGTGTTTTTGGTCTCTGGGGAGGGGACATCAAAACGTAAAAGTAAATCGGTCCCAGATCTACGTCTTACTATATGAGCTCTTCGGCAATAGCATCTATGTATAAATCCAAAAGTACCCATGAACTTTTGAGAAAACTACAAGTCACACTCCCATAAACCATATACTTAAATTGTTCGTCATGACGAGAAACCTTGAGTAAAACTATCCATTATTTCATCAGTTGCCCTTTATGGTCGTAATTCCTTTTTAAAGGGAACTTTTCATATACCTAATGTTAAAAATACCTAAGCTGTACTTATTTGTTTGTATTACTGTATTCTGTTTTGTTTATTTCAGCTTAACTAAATCAATCAATAATTTTATTAATACTAATTAATTCAAACGGGGTGAAGCCCGTGGGTAACAGCTAGTTTCCATAATTCACTAGGAGAGCCGAGGCGAGCAACAGTTCGACTATTCACCGCTAGATGTCACCACCCGGCCACACAGTTCGTTTCGTCACCACTAGATGTCACTCAAACAGATCAAGCTGAATGCTTATTTATTTAGTTTATGAAGTTTATTTATTTATATTATTAAGGTACAATAACAAATTAACATTCACCTAAAAGAAAGACCAATAATTATTAACTATAAACCATAGGACAATATTGCCATTTAAAGCCGGGGTAGTTTACTATGAGTCCTCTGTATCCTTCGATACTCACAGGAATTTTTTAGTAGCTAGTGTATGACTACCGCGCTTGGCTCTGCCCTGTTACAGAATTTAAAGTAAAGAACTAAAAAGATTTCTTTGAAAAGCCGAAAGTCGTGTCTCCTACCCGAGTGGAGACTAATGATTGGCTTATAATCATGAAACAGTCCTATCAATGATAGGGTAGGGATGGATCGTGGTAAATCGACGATCGGCTTAGGACAAGTGTAATCAGTTGGGACTTGGGATAATTGGAAGGTCTCTCGCAACATGTCAACAAATCCTCAAGGAAAAAACAAATAACGTAGTAGTATATTTGAACTGTTTTTATGGTTGTTGGCTATATTATTGTAATGGAAATAAACTAAAGTAAACTAATGTTGTCATGTAATTTTTTTTATTTCAAATTAACCTGTGTGCTTATTTTTGAGTCTATTTTAATTTTTAAAGGGATTCTACACATTTACAGGAAAATATCTTTCTAAGAGTATGCGTATGTTTTCCCTGCGATGCACACGAGCTGAGGAAAATAGGTTTTAAAGAAACATGCTTGCCTATTAATTTATAGATATGTTAATCAAATTTGGAGAATTCATAATTTCACCTTATACTCCATAACCTTGTACATTTGGTCGATACACATTCTTCATTTTTAATAATTTCGATATTAATCTACAAATGCTTAGGGAGTCAACAGAGATGCGTAGAGCGCAGGACTTAGGCCCTCAAGATGTTAGGTTCAAATCCCGCCAATCACCAATGGATTTCATCAAGTTATGAAGCCACTTTCCTCAATGCTTTACCGTAATGTGTAAAAAACTGTTCTGGGCTGGAGCGTTGTACGATGTCATGGTGGGACGTAATATACCCCCGCCGCAGCAAACCTTCAGACTAGGCAAATTTCCTTTACGTAGCTGGTTTTCCACTAAAATACTCCCTTAAAATTGTCAGATTTTTCCCATTATAAAAAAATATTTTATTTAATGAGTACAATACTTTGGGGTACATGGAAGATTATAAGGTGAATTATTTATTGAAGTGTTGATAGTTCAGCATGAAATGAACAAATTTGCCAAATTTAATCAAAACATATCCTTAAATACCCCAGCATATCTGCAGACTTAACGAATTTCCATTTACCTGGCTGGATATCTAATACAAATATGAAAGCCATTAAAATTGTCAGATTTATTTCGTACTAGCACAATATCCGTTTTTCGTACGGGGTTGGCGTATAAGTATAACGTTTTTTGTAGTTATACTCGTGCTTTGCGTTTGCAATGGGGGAGGACACGGTTTAGGAAAACTTGGTTCGGTTAATTTACCGTTTGCTAGTAAGCACATCTACCATAGCCATAATGTTCTACCACTGCCCCAAAACAGTAAAAAAGTGAAAATCTCATTTTTCACAGCTTTTTGTTGCTATTTGGTTCAAATTAGATATTGTCATCGTGTGCATCGTAGGGAAAATCTACGCATACTGTTAAAAAGATATTTTCCTGTAGGTGTGCAGAGTCCCTTTATAAACTAAAACAGGCTCAGAAATAAGCCATTTTTTTATATAAAAACTAGCTGTCCCGGCGAACTTCGTATCGCCTAAGTTATAGGTTTCCCCTAAGACAGACCGATGGAAAGAAAGTACCGTTACGTTTAATTTCCAAGATGATCTCGTTCGCATCGCTCAATCACGTCCTGGTTGAAGTTCGTTCGCTACGCTCACTCACCTTTGGGTTGGAGCTCGTTCGCTACTTCGCATCGCTCAATCACGTCCTGGTTGAAGTTCGTTCGCTACGCTCACTCACCTTTGGGTTGGAGCTCGTTCGCTACGCTCACTCACCTTTAGGTTGGAGCTCGTTCGCTGCGCTCACTTGCCTTCAGGTTAGCTCGTTCGCTACGCTAACTCGCCTCCAGGTTGAAGTTCGTTCGCTACGCTCACTCACCTTTTGGTTGCAAATTAGCTGTTGTCATAAATGTAAAAGAAATAGTAGTGCTGCACCCTGTTGGTAATCCTTGTAACTTTAATTCTATTGAACATCATAGAACAGAACCAACTTGTTTAATTGAAACAGCTGTTAAGATTCATTAATTCCATTTCTCATAAGGTTAACATGGGAAACTCCAGAGCCACTGGGGCGGAGCCCTTTTAAGAATTTCGAAACGGGAAATAGTTTACGTCCGATTCGCATACCTACAGAATTTACACACCAAATTTCATAACGATCGGTGAAGTCGTTCCGGAGGAGTTTGCAGACAAACACTGTGACACGAGAATTTTATATATTAGAAGTAACATGGGTTGCTGTGCTGGCGACGAAATAACAACGAAATGTAAACAGAAAATCAAAACAAATGGAATAAATTTCAATCACATGTTTTATTTACAGCCTGGGGTGAGAAGTTTGTACATTAGATATTTTTGGTCGAGGTTTCGACCACGGGACGATCTCTAGTTCCTTCTAAAATATGATCCTCATAAGGTTATGGGAAACTCCAGAGCCACTGGGGCGGAGCCCGAAAGGATTTTTGAGATAAGAATAATGTGCCTATGTTAATCAGTAATGTGAGCTTTCATCACACCAAATTTCAGCCCAATCCGACCAGTATTTTTCGCGCTTACTTGCCACAAACATCCATCCAAACATTCAAACTTTCTCACTTATAATATTAGTAGAATTTGAATAACATTAATTTGAATGAGGTTTGCTGCTACAGGGAAGGTAGTGAGGTGTTTGTTTGTTGAAATGTTGATAGCTTAGTATGAAATAAACAACGCTTCAAGATACAAAATTATTTCCTTTTTTTAAGCCCTACAAAATGGTTTAAAAATAATTCATTGGCTATTTAAAATATGATTTGGATTTTTTAGATTTTCTGAAGAAAATAGATAGTCTAATAGTAATAGTTTTCCGCTATATGGGAAATTCGGGAAATTCAAGTGACGAGGCTGGCTAAAGTTCGCATATTCACCGCTGTATGAACTACCAAAACGACAGAGCGGCCTAGTTCATCTAGTCACCGCTAGGTCTCACCACCAAAACCATAGAGCGACCCAGTTCGTCTATTCACCGCTAGGTGTCACTCAAACAGATCAAGCTGAATCCATCAAAGTTTAAGCATGTATTAATATTATTAAGGTACAAAAACAAATTAAAAATATGTAAGATGAACCCTAACATTTATTAACTATAATTTAAATAATAATTTTGCGATTTAAAGCCGTGGTAGTTTACTGTGAGTCCTCTGTATCCATCGACACTCGCAGGGAGTTTTGAGTAGCCACTAGTACATGAGTTGCTTCTAACAATACTCTCGTAGATCTCCTTGGTGACTTCTGACACTATAATATATTACATTGTTTTAAAAGCCGAGAGTCGTGTCTCTTACCTGAGACCGATGATTGGCTTATTATCATGAAATTATGTCCCTTCCCCCTCCCTTCGATGAACGAAACTTTAACGACATAAAACCACCGCACCGTGCCGAACGGGAACGCATCATCGTGCATTGTAACTGAACTGTGCGCGGCAAATTGTTATCTCTATCACTGTCGCTGTCAAAACTTATCGTTTGTAGGTTAAATTTTATTAATTTAACTGTCATAACCTAACCAAACTTGCTGATTATGAAAAAATCGAATGAAGGTTTACTAGGCTAATCGAAAAAATAGTTCTGTTTATAAACTCAATTTTTAAATGCATCAAACTCAATTTTATAATTTTTTAATTATAAAATTAAACTGTCATAACCTAACCAAATTTGCTGATACAGGTAATAAAAAAATCTAAAAAATAGTTCTGTTTATAAAATAACATTATAAATGCCTCAAATTCAATTATATGATTTATTAATTATAAAATTTAACTGTCATAATCTAACCGAACCAAAGTTTGGTGCGGATCAGTCAAAAGGGCTCCGCCCCAGAGGGTTTTAAGGGGTCCAATGTCAGACTTTTGGAACTACAATGTTTACAAATAAATATAATTTAAAAGCAGATGTTTACTTTTGCCAAATTTACTGTTTTGTAGGTTTGAATAATCACAACATTCTGTATTAGTCATGATTTGGAATAGTGTCACAACGTTTCCACAGAATGCAGCACAGAAAACTATTTTACTTATAGAAAAGTCCAAATATATTAAACCCCAATCGCAGCACACCCGTGCACTCAACAACGTTTAAATTCCCCCCTACTGTATTAAATATGTAAACATAAAAAGTAAAACCTATATATTTATACACCTAATAAATATATAAAGAAATAGATTGCAAAGAATAAATTACCATTTAAAATAATAGTTAGCGCAGCAACGCGTGCCGGGTAACTGCTAGTATATGTAAATCGATATTGACCCCTATTTTCGATGGTCCATCTAAGTGCATTGACTATTAATATACAAATTAATAGGCAGTGCAAGTCAATAGGTCAGTGCCCCAGAGAAATTCACTTAGGTCGTTATCATATGGATCTTGGATGGATCAATGACCAGAGAGCAAGGTTAGGCCGGGGGTGAAGGCTGTAAGGGAGGGTGTGCCAATTACGGTAGGCGTTGTAGGGCTTCATGTCACAACATTCTTCAATATAAACACCGAGTAACTGCAGTTTAACTTGTTGATTGGTCTTATCACTTGTTTAACTATTAGATTGTTGTTGTTGTAATGGCACGTTGTTTGGATGAGATCAAATGGTTTTGGTACCTAATTGAATTTTTGTGATTAATTTTTTCAAGGCTACTTTTGATTTTACAGTCTGTTATGTTGCTCAAATCTATATAAGTTTGCGTTGGCTTTGTCACAAATTAAAGTTGTTTCAATTCAAATTGTAGCAACAATAATTTCTTTATGTCCCGCCACAACACAATAATGACCGATAGGAATGCATGTAGTGTCGTTAATCGATATTCTGGAGGTTATAACGCTAAAGAAGAATTTTGGGGAACTATTTTATGGCTAGTAAATTACAATCGATTATTTTTATTTCTAATTTATTCAGTACTTTCCTGTGTTGAATTGTTTTTCGTGTTTAGAATGTCCGAATTTAACCCAACAAGTCTTCTAGTTCAATCCTGAGTGACCATTGTATGCTTTTTTATTGACTTATTATTTAATTAATTGCGTAGCTGAAATGCCTTTGCGATTCTGGGCCTACCTAGAGTCCATTTGAAATAGAGCTACAGATAAATTGTGCTTTCTAACATAAAGTTTAGATTTTGTTATGATATCAAATGACAATACAGCTCTTGTTGTGTGTGTGAACTGTTGTTAAAAAAGGGGAAAAATGGCGAAAATGCATAGCGTGAAAAACGTCAAAGCATGTTAGCCTAATCAAAAAAGTTGCATGGTAAAAACCCAAGTTAGTTAGTTTTTTACAACAAAATTACAAAATACACTAGACGTCCAAAAAAAAAAAAAAAATCTATTAGATTATCTATAAACAAATATACAGTAAAATGTATTCTATCGACCAAAACTGCACTGTAAAGCACAATAAAACAATAGCGTGCAAATTAAACAGAATTCAAGTAACGATTTCGCCGAATTGAGAATAAAACATGAAGTCAATTGGCTGCAGACTTATTGATCAGGTTACATAATCACCAACACGGTGGTGAGGTCAAGAGCTTGACCTAGGTAATTGTTATACCCAGGTTTGCATGCGAGACACAAGGCTCTTATAGTGACCCTTTTCTTTATCTTTGTTCTATTTACAATCGTATTGATTCAGGTGCATACGATTCTTGAATTGGCTTTGAAGTTTCAAGCTGCATCGCGGATTTACGTTTCAGGGAACTTTAAAAGGCTTTAAATTGAGATTCTGCAATGTTTTCTGATGTTGATGTGTTTTGGGGGAAAGGAAATTATATGTACCGTATTTAGGTCTTAAAAATTAACTATCTATATGAATTTTCGTGAAAAGAACTGAAAACCTTCATATTTACTGAATGATCTTTGTGATATAACATGAAATATTAAGTAAATTTAAAAACGTAATCTACATACTGGACAGGAGAAAAATGTTTATATTTTCTTTAGCTAATTCATAAGATGAATCTATATAGGGTGTATTTAGTTCAATATTGTTGTCCTAGGACCCCCTGCGCACTTACTTCAGGCTAGACACTGCTGCATTATCACTTAGATTAAATACATTGATTTGGTGGGATTTGAACCTGGGACTTCTTGGACCGAAGCCCGGCGCTCTAACCTCTATACCAGCTCGCTCCCCCTGGTTATACCCTAGAGAAGGCCATGATTTAAGTCCGTAATACAGACTTTAGTTTAATGACATGACCAACGATGTAAAGAACTACATCAGCTGTTTATATCGTTGCATATGACGTCTACTCTTTTTGGTATAGTATTATTGACTTTTGAATAGTACATGGAATTATGTTTAATCTATGGTAGTATAGCAACGCTTTCAAGCAAAACCGAATGAAATTTCACACAATGTTATCGGCAAATTTGCCGTTATCACTTACGCTACACATGGGCTGTATATTGTGGATATTTATTGGCCTACTTATCCCATGATAAGCAGGTGGCAGGTTCTGACACGAAGGTAGATCACCTGTTACATCCACCCAGTTTAAACAAAATTCTTTTAAGTTTTGGACCAGGACGAAAAAGAGATCCCAGTCATATGGAACAAATTCGCAAGGGAAGCGAGCTGGTTAAGTGGTGAAGCATCAATGAGGTACCGGGTTCAAATCCCGCCAATGACTTTTATGTGTTTTACAATGGTTTTACATAATCCTCTAGGCCGAGCAAATGTGTAATATATCCGTTTCAGGCTCCTGTGATATGAAGGTGGGACATACAAAATAGTTAATTTGTTACCTCTAATGTTAAAAACATAAGTTTTGTTTGATTTTTCATTTGATTGCTCCAGAGTTAAAAGCTATAATACAATAGGCGATAGTCATAAAAGTTATTGTGTTACCATTATTCGTTGAATTGTTTCACCAAGATTCTACTTGTATAGAATCTTGTTCCTTCTACAGTTTTACTACCAGTTCACTGTCGTAAATTAAAAATATAAACACTTAGGGAGGAGCTACCAAAATTCGTTGCAGTAGTATATTGAATCACCACTATTCAATTTGTAGAATATTCTACAGTTGTCTCAACTCCTCTATTCCACTAATAAGTTTACTATATTTGTAGGGAATCGCCAAATGTGTGTTTGAAGTGTGTTGTTTCACCGCGAGAGGGTGTGGTGCTATGACCAGTGTGGGGTCGTAGCGTGACCCAGCCCCATGTCGTGAAAATAAGGGCGAAAATGGGCGACGCGGCGGGGCCAACAACCGCCCCCCCCCCCCCAAGTATACTTGGGGGAACGCTTATATTGTTGACTTAACTGACAATTTGCTACATGTTGCAAGTCCTGACGGAATAGAACTTTGTGTTGTTTTGATATCTGCGAGGTTTTCCATCAATTTTAATAATTGGCGAAAACGTCTTTTTTTAAATTTTTTATAAAATAATCGTGGTAAAAAATGTTATCCATTAGCATACACTCACCATCACAAAAAGTTTAAACAATAAATTTATGTTTGAGGTTGAAAAAATTGGGTTTGCTCAATAAAATGCATAGAAAATCATCACATCTATTCATACTCATATTTCTGCCATCCCCTATAGTGGATACGCGTGTCAACGTCGAATCTCCAAAAACAAACAAATTTAAAATTTAGAAAATAAGTCGTATCATTTGTGTGCATAATGAAAACAAACATTTTGTATTGTACCATTGTACGTTATTGGTGTTTTCTGAATTGCACAAACGATGAAGTTATTGAAATTCGAAAATTAACCGCGGAACACAAACAGGATAAGATTTTCTTTGCCTGAGTTTCTTTTATGGTCCTAAAGAACTCCTAAATTCCAAAGACATGAGGGCGAATCATTAGGGAATTTATATAGAGTTTTGTCCAGTAAACTTTGACATACGCTAGTTGAAATAGTTATTTGTGTAACTAGTGGGCAAAGGTAGTTTGCACTCGTGTTACACATTATATTTTTCCTACAGTTACTATAAAGCATAAAAAATCGTCTCCAAACAGTAAACAACACGTTTTAGGTTAGGTTAAATCCACGATTTTTCTAGTATTCGTGGTTAAATCCAAGCGTTGAACGAAATGGGAAACAACTGCACCAGCTGATCGTAGCATAGATAAAAGGAGTATAGACATATGTCTATACTCCTTTTATCTATGATCGTAGTCGTAGTATCTTTGTGTTGCCAACCTATTTCCAAACGTGCACGGGTTACGTGCATAATAGAAGCACGTTGTTTTGTGTTGTTTGGTCGGAATACTGGTGTAAGGGAAAAAGGGAGAGTGGCAAAAAAAGAGTGTGGAAAAAAGAGTGCGGAAAAAAAGAGTGCGGCAAAAAAGCGAGCGACAAAAGTAAGTAAATGCAGCAATTAGCAACTTTCTGTGCTATAAATCAGTACAAGGAAGGCCACTTTGGTGACTGTAGGGAAAGAGTATTTTGCAATGTTGCATCCATGTAAAATACACGGATCTCGCAACAGGTACATGCCACGCGTCATCCATGATTTTGAGGATCAGCCAAGCAATTACGTGTTATCAGCGATACGCCGTCGATTGGTGATAAGAACACTGTGACACCAACTCGCTCCCCGCTACTGATAACAGGTTGATAAAGTCGATAAAATAGCTACTGTACTACCATATAACAAATATAGTGTTGGATATTCAATACTAGTACTTTTCGAAAATATCAATATGGGTTTTTTGCAATTCCTTTGGGGATGGAACATGTTAAAATATAATCTAGGTGTTGACTCGAAGTGGTATGTGTTTAATGTATGGTTACATTATCCTACTTTATGTACGTTGTATTGTCAAATTATTCCTTATAATAAATAGATAAGTTATTCTTGGTGTTGGAGATATGCCTTAGAGTTCATTTTTATGTCTGGAGATATATCTTTCCTGAGCTTTGATTGTCATTTTTACCTTAGATGTAATTTTACAGCTCCTCCTTCGATTAAATGACGAAGCTATGGATGCTTTCCAAGATTGTTTTTCCCAATTCCCGAAGTCTCGAATATCAATCTCCGAAAGTACAGTGTTTTGCCAGAGTACTGGGAAGTGGAGCGAGTGCCGACCTATTTTTTTGCCGTGGGGGTCATAAACTGGCAAAAACCGTCAGATAGGCCCGAGTGCCGTTTGACTCCTCAGGGCGTAAGAGTGGTTCGTCAGGGGAGAGGTATTAGAAGGAAGTGGGCTAACGGATGTAACGAAGACCATGTACAATTTCTTAACTGGGCTACCCTAAAAAAATAAATATCGATTCGATTAGTAAACCTTCATTATATTTTTTCATAATCAGCAAGTTTAGCTAGGTTAGGTTATACCAGTATATTTTACCCCTCAAACAATTTTTGCTCCCCCCTGGTCGATCTTTCCACCCCTATACCCGCAGCACCGTGGAACCGGTCACTGATACCTGGCTGGCACTCGCACCGCCAAGCCTCACTTTGAAATAACCATCGTCAAAGGTTTTAGGCAACTGGCACTCGGCCCTGCACTCCAGAGTTCCTGCCAAGGGAAATCAACCTTATCAAAGAGTCGCAATTGTCAAAATCATACTCTGCCAGAACTTTGGTTGTTGGAGAAATACCACGGCAAGCAGCAAGAGTTCCGGTTTCGAAGCTAAAAGAGTTCTGGAAGTTGAAGTTGTATCACTTTGCCAGAGTTCCGAATCATAGTTGCGCCGTTCAGTGTGGCGACACAGCATTGCGTGCCTACAGCAAATGTTGTCTCATCAATTAAGTTACTGTTCCAACTACGACGGTAACAACAGATCAGTACAATGACGTTCAGACGTTGGTATCCCTGCGAAATCGGCATTATCGAACCGTTCGCTGGAAACCAGGAAACCTCGTTGGTGGATTAATTCCTGGGACAGATGCGTTTTGTGTTTCTTCCTATGTTTCTTGGTACAGGAGTTGTGTTTTGGAATGAAGTTTGGAGTTTCGTTTAACAAGTATGATAATTTGCTAAACTGAAACTAAGGTTTTGTGTGATGTGATATATGTCAGTGATCACTGATCACAGTAGTTCCTTATGAATTGCTTGTTCCTGGGGAATGAAACTAAGTTTATCTGTTATTTTAGAACACGAATATAAGAACAGCAACTATATAGGTGAAAAAACATAAACAAATTACGTCATCTGGGCTAAAAATAAACGCATGTTTATTATTAAAAAATAACTGTCCAAAAACTGCAAAACAGCTGTTACGGTGATAAAGACAATCGGAACAGTGATGTCATTTGTTTATGTTTATGATCCACGATTACTAGGAAATAGTTATTTGTGCAACTAGTGAGCAATTGCACTTTGCACTCGAGTTGCACATTATATTTTTCCTACAGTTACAATAAAACAAATAAATTAGTAAAGAAACGTGACATATTTTTACACAGAAGTGAAGTTTTAATATGGCATTTAATGATCAACACGATTAACAACAGTACAACAGCTGACCAGCTGATTTACAGCCAGTGCTGCCAACGTATTTCGCGCGCATACGACCTTGTCTGCACGTTACGCGCTCACTATTTCGTGCCTTCACGTTGCAAATCTGGAGTGAGACAAAGTAATTAGAGTGAGACAATGTTAACATTGTCTCACTGATGAGCGAATTGGCCACCTTGCTTTCTCAATTTAGTGAGAGAACATGTACATTGTTAGGTAACTGTAGGAAAATACATGATCCATCAAAGTTTCTGTTATAATATTCTTGTTTTAAAGTGAGTTATTGTCCGAGCGCCACTTTTAGTGTTGTAATTCTAGAAAACAAACGAAATTTTACAAACAGGCTGCTCTATTTGATCGAAATAATTTTTGAGGATAGTTAAATAACCTATAAATTAATGGGTAGCAAGTTGAAATTGTCCGCACCTAGTAATTATATGTTAATCGATTCAACCCTGGAAAACGTCAAAGGATCTTTGATGATTCGCACTCCTTGATCATTGGGATTTTAATAAAACAAGTGCACCCGTTGCTCGAAATCGAGCAATTGCTAAGTATTACAGAAGTTATTTCCAAACGGAATTAACTCGAAATAAACTTCACAGTTTTGGATGAATCTATTAGATTCTACTTAAATATTAAGTATCTTCTGGAGGTATTAACTATGTTAAAAGCTCTTTAATACAAATAAAATTAGGAGGTAAAACTAACTCACCAAAATAAAGGTAAGGGTAATCCATGGTTGTCACAAACTACTTCACACTACACTCACACTGAAATACTCAAAACAAATCACTTTTGCACTTATACTGACAACTTTTTTTATTTAAAACAAGAGACCTTCTTACTCACACGTTCACTTGCAACTCAAACTAAATTCACTTCACACACAGACCACTTCCACTCTGTGACTAACCCCATGACGTTTTGGACTGTTATTGTTTGCACTTGTATTTAGAAAAATTCCAGATTGATTGTAAAATGTATTTTTGACTAGCTAGTCATGTTTGTACTTCTGTTCTAAAAACATTATTGTATATTTTGAAAGAGGTTATAAAATTGTTTTGAAAATTAAATACAACCAACATATTGATAATTTTAGCACATATGGGTAAACAAATTTAAAAACCTCGCTGCAGCAAACCTGTGGACTAAGTGAATTTACATTTGAATACTTTGATTTTCACTCAAAACTAGGTTTAACAAGTACCTAAGGAATGCTGCTACAGGGAAAATAAAGTGTGTTTTTTCCAACTGAAACTCAAAATCAACATTTTGACGAAAACCGTACATAAGATCTACTATGTACAGAGGTAGAAAGTAAAAACGGGATTCACTAGACTCATAAGGTTGATCTAACGACCTTCTATCCGTTTAATTTCTTAAAGTGAATTCCCAATTCTTTCAACGTTACAATTACACCATTGTACAATTATGGAGATCAATTATTCATACGTTTTTGCATTGGCGTGACAAGGTGACTAACAAAGAGTTTCCATGATAACCTCGACGTCAACTTCGGTTATTACTCTTTCTTTGACGTCATTTTTTCTTGTCTCGTATTTCACCTAATTGTTTTCCGCTAATCGAGTTTCAATTACGTCAGAATTTTCAATTGAATTGCATATTTCTGATTATTTAAACGAAAGCTTAGTGCTATCTATATATACAGGGTGAGTTTTAAATGAGTTCCCCCCCCTCCTACCTTTTTCTACATTTCTTAAGATATCAACTCCGGACCACGTCAGATCATTGTAGTGTAGTAAGTACTTCATTTTGACTGGGTACCCCTATAAAAAAGTAATTTCTGGCCATATATGGCCATATCAAAATTCCATATATGGTTTCATAAAGCCATATATGGTTTTTTATGGACATATATGGAAGCAGATATGGCCAGATGTGGTTGTATCCATATATGGTGGTGTCCATATATGGTCATATATGTAGTCTATATATGGAATTATTGGCCATATATGGCCATACATGTTTTCTATATATGAAATGATTGTCCATATATGGCCATACATGTTTTCTATATATGAAATTATTGCCCATATATGGCCATAAATATCCTCCATATATGGAATCATGGTCTTTATATGGCCATATATGACTCCCAGGTATGGAATTAAATTACTCATATACGGAATAATAATTTTCCATTTATGCTCATGTATAAATGAGTTTTTGACAATAACTGGAATTATTATAAGGAATAGTTGCCACATTTGGATTTTGTAACTGGACTCCCAAACACTTCTTATAATATATATAATACTATAAATCTTAAAGTTTGTGAGTTTGTGTATTTTCTTGTTGCTCTCGGAAGCACAAACTACTGAACTGATTGAGTTGAAATGTGGTACAGTGGGGGGCAGATAATATAGGCATTTCTCATTTAAAGTAATTAGTAGTAAAGTAATAAAGTATCGAGATTTGAACCCAGATGACAAAATCCTGTACATACATCTATTGTACAATTTTATTATAACGCAACAAAATCTTAAAACTGACGTATAATTTTAAAATTGTAAGTGTAGTAGGCCTAAATAAAGAGAATATTATATTAATAATTAATTTATTGTACCTTTGCTATCAAACAGCTGCAAATATCTATGTCACGTAGTTAGGCTATATTAATAATAAAATTCTTCAAATGACATAAAATGTCTAAGAAAATCTTGTTTTACGAGACCAAATACAGCTTCTCTTATTCGTAATGGGTTTTGTAAAGACATTTAATATGAAGCGGTTGTGGTGTAGTGGTCAAAGGGGTATACTCCCACGCTGGAGTCCCGGGTTCGAATCCCAGTCGGCTACTTGAAAATTTTGTTTTGAAATTTTCAAATTAAAAATTTTTATTATGGTTTTAATGCATAGTTTATAAGATTTAATGTGAAAATATGTTTAATTGTAATTTTTTTATTTATATATTTTTTATTAAAAAATTTCCATATATGGGGGATTCCATATATGATCATATCTGGTTATATTTGGTCCAAAACCAAATATAACCAGATAAAAAAAAAATGTATATGGCCATATATAAACTTTTTCATAAGGGATATACATTTTTGGCCGCCATCTTGGATCCGCCATATTGGATACAAAGTTTTTTTTCAAATGTAAAGGTAGGGTTGTGACCCATTGTTTTTCAACTAGATTTTTATGCTGAATACGATGCTGCAATTCGTTAAAAAAAATCTTGATCCATTCTAAAGTTATGAGAACTTTTTATAACATTATTTTTAGCCCATTTTAACATTGTGCATTTAGAAACTAAGAACATAATCGCAAAATAGTGCTAGATAAAGATAACTATACACCACATTATATACATAAATCTATATCTAGCACTATTTTGCGATTATGTTCTTAGTTTCTAAATGCACAATGGGCTAAAATTAATGTTATAAAAAGTTCTCATAACTGTAGAATGGATCAAGATTTTCAAAAACGAATTGCAGCATCGTATTCAGCATAAAAATCTAGTTTGAAATGATGGGTCACAACCCTACCTTTACATTTGAAAAAAAAACTTTGTATCCAATATGGCGGATCCAAGATGGCGGCCAAAAGATTTATACCCAGTCAAAATGAAGTACTTACTACTCTACAATGATCTGACGTGGTCCGGAGTTGATATCTTAAGAAATGTAGAAAAAAGTAGAGGGGAACTCATTTAAAACTCACCCTGCATGTGAAAGTATAGCTTTTGATGTCTGTATATTGCTATGAGTGTGTCGTGGAAGTAAGCGTGTATAAAGGTGAAAGATCAAAATAAATTAAATGATATCTTTCTGTGTTCCCAGGGTACTGAAAAAACCAAATACATTAAAATGTGTCTTTTTTAGTGTTAAAAGTAATGAACTTGGAAAAAGTCTGCCAATGTTCTTTCAGGGATAAAAGACTCAAAATTGTTGAAATGTGTATTTCAAAGTTTGAAAAGGACTGGGAGAATCCAAAAAATACGTTTTTCGATGTTTGTAGAGAAATTGATAAGCCGATGAAGTTGAAATACCACTTTCAAGAGGTCACTGACAGAGCCAAAGACGAAAAATACGTCTTTGGTTGGAAGACCTAAAAAAGTTTAGATGTGTATCTTCAATGTTAGCAGTGAGCATAAAATATTACCATATAAAAATGTGACTTTTCCTACCACTGCATGTACATGATATGTAGTGATCACATTGCCACAGCTGTAAACAGTACGCAAAGTAGTTCATTTCCGCTCTAGAGTGAAATTGACCATTTTCGCTCGCTAAACCACTAAATCAGCTGATTTCATTGTTGGCGTTTCTACAGTATTATACCCGGTAAGAAGATAGCATAATCTAAAATACCCCCGTCGCAGCAAACCTGCATACTAAGCGAATTTCCATTTACCCGGCTTGATTTCTACTAAAATATTCCCTATAGCCTAAATTTTCAGATTTATTTCCTATTTAAATAACATTAATTTTAGTGAGTAGTTAGGTTTGCTGCTACGGGGAAGATGTTGAGGTGTGTTTTTTCAAATGAAATATTGATAGCTTAGTATGAAATAAACCAAATTGCCAAATTTGATTAAAATATATCCATAAACAAGCAAACTAGAACAGTTTATTTATTCTCCATAAGAATAACATGGGAATTTTAAATTTACAATTTTTTTAATTTTCCCCGTAGTCAATGAACATTCAAAAACACTTCAATATACTAAATTATTTGTTTTTTTAAGCTCTTCAAAATGGTCTAGAGAGAAATTCAGAAATTTAAAGTTTTTAGGGTAAAAAATTAGAAAAAACCCATTTTTACCCCATAAAACCCCCCATAAACCCCTGATCCCATGGTCCGATTATGCTGGTTCGCGAACTCGTTCGAATAAACGTAGGTTTACACGTTTGTACCAAATTTCATCAAAATCGGATCAATTTTGCTCGAGTTATCGCGCTAACGGACACATATATAAATATATATATATATATATATATATATGAATTTGAACGGATGGTGTTTTTGCCCTCTGGGGACCTCAAAACGAAAAAGTAAATCGGTCCCGGGTCTAGGTCTTACCATGAGACCTACGGTAATAGCTTATTCCCTATATGGGAAATTCGCTAAAACATAACCTAAATGACAACTAAAAAGTAAATCTGTGTATTATGATAAGTTGATTATGATGGTAAGAAAATCTTGTGTTTATGAGCAAAAACAGTCATTGCCACTTTCGAAATGCACGGCAATCTACAGTTCTGGAGTGGCAAAGACGAACTTACTTTGCGCTCTTAATACACAAATAGCTAATTTTCAATATTCGTAAAAAAGCTAGAAGAGCCCATCACTGACGTCACAATATCGACCCGGGTCTGATTGCTCTTCGTTCCTCTTATCTCTTGATGTATATACAATTAGATCCTGGAAGGCGTCTCTTTACAGTGCTTAAAACATTTCATACAGATTATCTCGTTATTGATGCAAATTAACTGTACGAGGCTTTTGTTTAAATGTAGTGAAACAGCAATTTAATATCAAAAAACTTAAAATAATGTTAGTCAGACAATGGTTTTAAAGTAAAAAATTAAATAAAAAAAAAGTAATTATTTGTAATGTTGTCAAATATTGTTCATCAATTTATAAATATTATTATCATAATTCCCCGTTAGCACAGATAAACGATCATTTCATGATGTGTGAAATAAATATGGGTAAACTTTTAAACCGTCTAAAAACCTGAATCTGAAAAATATGATGTTACTTTATTATTTTCTTGCATTTTTAGGGCTACTAATATAATAAAATCAAAACATATATAACAAAGTACCCTTTTAGTAATTATTTTAATTTTCATGACGACATGTTTCGGAACTAAGTCCATTGTCAAGTCATTTTTACCATAACCTCATTCTTTAAACTAACAAAATTAAAAATATAATCATATGTAAAAATAATAAAATATGTTAACTAAATCTTAATACATTTTGGTATTAATTTTTTTTTTTTCATTATACTATATGAATGTTTTTCTTTCTTTCCTTAGTTTTTCAATTTTATCGTAG
This sequence comes from Macrosteles quadrilineatus, assembly GCF_028750875.1. Lineage (NCBI taxonomy): Eukaryota > Metazoa > Arthropoda > Insecta > Hemiptera > Cicadellidae > Macrosteles > Macrosteles quadrilineatus. The sequence continues at coordinate 86,061,060 of NW_026542597.1, forward strand.
ATAAGTTGGTTTAATTTTGGAATCATTGTGTTAAGTATGTTGTTGGGGTCCTTTTTGTTGTGTATATAAATATTTAGCTCTTATTTTACATTAAGTTTCTCACGTTCTTTTTCATATTCTAAAAGTTACTTTAATTATTAATTGTTTCCCAACTATAATTTTACTGCACCAACATGAATATGCCATAGCTTGTTCTGTTTTAAAAGCTATTGTAAATATTTTCTTTCTAATTCGCAAACGTCAACCAATTATTCTATTATTTTTAATTTGAGTGTTATAGTATGAGCATTTACTCTTTGGTCTACAAGCAAAAGTGTACGTTAGGTTGATGAAATAACAATAAATAAGTAGTTCAAAAATGTCCTTCACATAAGCGCCAATCAGGAAAAAAATACATTAAGCTTGTTCAGATGGACTAAGATGATAAAGACACAAACTTTGACTATTCATACAACTTCTGTATCCAATAGTCAATGCTACAATGAGTACATATTATGTTAAACCAATATTTAGTAACTATTTCAAGAGATTACGTAATGCCATGACGTAATGTGTCTGAGGTCGTGTGGCGGGTGGAAAGGTTAGGAGGGGGAATAGCGCCCAGCTGGAAAATATCTCATTATTGGATTTGCAAGGCAAAAAAGTCAATTAGGACGGTGGCAGTAGACTGTTTGGACAATGTTACAATGTTCACACGCACCTTAGAGTACAGTAAACCACTAAATCAGCTGATTTCATTGTTGGCGTTTCTATAAAACCAGTAAGAACCAGTATAAAACCAGTATGTAGTATGTGACATTTGTATGGGTGTCGTGCTGTTTCAGCGCGTGCTCGTACAGCGCAGTGCTCGTACAGCGCAGTTATCTTGGTGTCCCTAATTCCAGGAAGGACCTATCATTCACCCGTCTAATTTCCACGAAAGACCTAACACTGACCCGTCCAAATGCAACCCCTAGATCATGCCTTACAGTTAATATTTTGAAGTCCGAATATCTCAACCACGATTACCTGCAGGAGGGTAGCAAAGCGGTCGATGCACCTTCCCAGTGTCACCAGTTGCTGGACGAATATTGTGTGTTGATTTTGTATGGTTGATACCAAATAGAACCCCATTAGCCGTTAAGGTAGCAGTTGTGCAGTACTTATTATTCTACTGATTAAAATAAAAACTAAACTAGATTACCCTTGCTACACCGCAGCGTTAAAATAAAGGTAATGTAATATCCGAGAAATATTCAAATCTATGATTTTGATTGAATAATACAGTATCTTGTATTAACGGATTCAAACGATCAATGGCTTAAATTATTGCCTATAATTTACTGATTATTTTGAGTCGAAAATACATAAAAATACCTAAACAATACTGGAGGTATTGATTTTCAATCATAGAAAAACCTTAAAAAAAAGTTAATTGTTTACTTTGCGTTTGCTTGAAACTCGTCCGATTTGAATAACTAATAGCTCAAATGATAGCCGGTATTTCACTGGAGGTTCTTAGACCATAATATAGGATTTTATAATTATAACTGGTGAAATGCACCTTAAATTGAAGTAAAAATTCGAAAATAAATCAATTTTATGTGTTTTAATTGATCGAGTAATACAGTAAATCGCATATATGCCGATGCTTGATGTGATGTCTGAGAGTGCATAACTTCAATTTGAGACCTCAATCATGAGAGTCGGTCGAATAGAAGAGCCAAACAAACTCGGAAAAAACCCCTATTTTTTAAAGCAAATTTGTTTGTAATATAAAATAAATATATTAAAAGTATATTATAAAATAAAAATTATGCTATTTTTTTATTAATATTACCATTGACTATTGGATACTGAAGTTGTTTTTATAGTCAAAGAGATTACTTAAAATTCTAACGTTATTTAAACAAAACATTTTCTTCTAAGCCATATTAAGCACGTACGGTACATTAAAATATACGTTAATCAGATGTAATAATTTTAATTAATTGAATACCAAACAGTAAATACGTTAAATATTCTGAAAATGTTATACAATCTAATTACATATTTCCGTATACTGCTATGTATAATTTGTCTAGTTTTAATCGCAATTTGATAATGTCTAAAGACTACACTTTTCTGAGGGCTTATGTTATTACAGTATACATTTAGTTTTAGGCCATAGTATTTTGACCTTTATTGATAGTGAAGAATTTCTCTGGTAGGTACTTGTTTGATTTCAATCAAGTTCAATTCTTGGTATTTAGGGGTTGAGTTTTCTTAACCTTCCATTAGTTACAATAAGGTATAAGTTAAATATGAGTGAAAAAAATATGCAAGTGACAAATCAAATTCCAGTGCGAAATGTATAATATATCACTCATCTCTTTAGATGTGCTTAGAAATAATTTCACAGAATATTATTTGCTTGTTTTTCAGAGCGCATAGAAATGTTATTGTTTAAAAACTTAATAGAATTTAACCTAAAATATAAACTAATTTCTTAATATAACTTAATTGATTATAACTATATGTCTCCTGTCAAATCACTAATCGTTCGATATGTTGTTGTAAACGGTTTTGGTGCAAATGCTATTTTTTTAATAATAATGACAATTTGATATTTTGTTTGTATGGGCTTGGTTGAAGAATATCATGTAATAACCGAACATGGGAATACAATCTTAACCCAAAAACAAAAGAATAAGTATTGGATAATAATGACCAATAATACAATTAAGTTACAAAGATCACGGGAGTTAATATGACATGTTATATCCGGTCACTCTTTCTCTCTCTAACGCCATATTATATAAATACATGTATTGTATATACAGGGTGGAAAAAAGTCTTGGGCCAGTTAAATATTTTAAAAAGTGCTAAAGACATAGCTTCAATTTATTGACTCTCACAAGCGGCCTTGAACATAAAGTGCAATTCTGGATCCTCAAACTACGATTTTAGTGGCGGTTGTTTTAATCAGGACTTATACAGCCATTAACTAATTAAACAAAGCCCAAAGCTCGTACCGCTAATTCATTGAAATACAGAGCAGGTAGACAGACAGATAGACAGACGGGCGTTCCAAGTAGACTGCGCTGTACGAGCACGATATTCCGCCATTTTTTGGTGCGCTGTACGAGCACGCGCTGTACGAGCACGTAATCTTTGTATGTACTAGAACCTCGATCACAAGTATACTACGGTGATTATAAAATAATAGCTATTACCAAGGTTGATTTCTTAGAGGTTTGCGATAACATTAAAGGTAATATAAATTCAAAATCATGTTTCAATTACACTTATTATTAAGGGTCACTTTTGTTATACAGGATCAAATGTATAAGATGCTATTTATATATAAAACGGCTTTGCATAACCGTGATCGTGATATAATTTTTTTGGCATTTTTAGGTTACGATTTTAGAAGCTCAACCGAATCTCAAAAGCGATTCTAAATTTTCACCGTTTTTAAGATTTCAGTTTTTGTTTTGGCTCATCGTTAGTGATTACGAAAATTAAACTAGTAAACACAGATGAACAACTTTTCTTCAATTGTCTGCATAACTCAGTTATTTTGTTAGAATTACTGATTTTTGTCTTATACGCATACTTCTTAGCGAAGCCAAACTTAAAAACCTGCTGTAAACTAATTGTCTTTTATGAACTAAGGGAAGAAGTCGAGTTTTTAACAGAAGCACTCTCTTTTTAAACCCACCATTCAAATTATATTATACTGTTTTAGTAATAGTATATTTCATAACAAGATTAGAATTATCGAGCCTTTTAAAATGGTCGAGAATGTATAGACCCATTTTCTACTCTTGTTTTGAACGTTACTTTTCGCTACACTACAAAGACTTATTATTTTCTTAATTAAAACAGACTGTGGATATTTCTTTGTTACAGTTAGGAACATTACAAACCTTCAATTTAAAGTTAATACTTTGGTTGTTCAGTTTTGGTTTTTGAAAATTGAAACAGTTGGCAAAACAATACACATCTTTGTTTGTTTACGTCGACAAAATAAAAAAATATAGTAAAATAGTAGTTTACGCAACGATTGCGTTAAGTGAGTCTTTACGACACGAGTAGAAAATTTAAGGCACGAGCCTTGGC